>NW_011494881.1:6688429-6728506 GCF_000754665.1 Bison bison bison | reverse complement strand
GCAGCCCGCAGTCAGCGCTCCGCAGCCGCCGGCGCCCCCGCCGCCGCACCCCGGGAGGAGAGGAGCAGCAGGAGCGATCTACCTGCGGCGGCCGCCATCTCTCAACTGTAAACGGCGCCGACCCAGGCAGCGCAGCGGACGGCCGGGGCGGAGCTAAGGCCGCCACTCACCGGCACCGGCCCAACTGCCGCCCTGGACTGAGTTGATGAGGCGGGGCTTCGCGCAAGGTCCAATCGACAGGCAGCAGAACCACACTAGAGACTGCCTGTCTCTTCCAGAGTTACCTATTGTGGGGCATAGTCAATTACGGGCAAATTCTAGGGAACGGGTAATTGGCATCCAAACCCCACAGGATAGCAGCAGTAGAGATAGCGTATTCGATTCGGCTAATCTTCATCAAGGATACAGCTATATAATAAGTGTAACTGGGGAAATGGATATTTGTGCAAAGCTCTGTAGTTCGTGAGTGTTTTAAGTTGGCAAAATAGACTCCAAATTAGTAATCATTAGCTAGGTACGCTGGAACTCCCAACGACACGCCCAGAGTTATCATTCATAACTGATGGTATTTGGATATGCTGAAATTATCCCCACATCCTGAGATTATCTAACAACTATAATATGCAGCATAGTACAGGAGAGGTAGAATGGTTATGATACCAAAGTCCCAGAATGAGTACATGTTATCAGTGAATTAACAGACCTGTATACACTTCAAATACTCAGTTAACTTTTACAGCACCTTTATACTGATATTCTTACACTCTCCATAAGCAGCACTCTTATTTTCTTAGCATTTTTGACCTTATGTGTGCTTATTAAACTATAGAAACAGAACATGCCCATAAGTAATAAAAAATCACTTGAAGGTTACCTTAATGAATTTTCATAATTTAGCTAAGTTAGCCACTAGAATACACTTTGGAATAACTCTTTCTCTTGAAAATACTTCTTTCCACAGAAACAAGCTCATAATAATAGTTCATTTAAGACTATGAAAGATTTGAGGTTTCTTAATCTTCTCAGAAGACAATTTCCTTGCTGTCTGTTTATTATTAGCTAGTTAATTCTAACTCCTTTTAAAATCTGGAGCAGGAAAACAGTTTGGTAAGCAAATAAAAGTATTATCCTAAATTTTAGGGTGATAAAGTTAAAGCTAAATGACACAATACACGAACATAATTTTATTCTATCACTTATTCTAATAATATTTTTTAAAGCTTGACTGAAATGGTACTTTTTTGATCAAGAATAGCTAAATAATAAAGGGAGATTTTGGTTTGTTTAATCCTTCCACCCCACCCCATGACTATAAGATGATTGGCTTTTCCAGGTGAGACACTCATACCACTCACCCAAAAGGCATTTGTTGCTCAACAGTGGAACATGAGAGCTCAGGAATGAGACAAGCCCCTCATTCAACAGCTGCATACACTAATCCCCCTAGCTGGAAATCTGTGACATTCCTGGGGCAACTTCACTTACAATCATTTTCCACTCATCTGTATTTATCCCATCTGCACTTTATGTATTTCCCCATGCTTTCTTTATGTATTTCCCCCTGTCTCTTGTCACTTCACAACTTCTTACTAGGATTACCATGGATTTTAGTTTTGTTTTTATTTTCTGTGTATTTGCAAATCTGGCTACTAATCAGTATTATGCCTTCCACTCCATGTTATACTTTGAAAAGTTCTACTGGAATTGCCTTTCCTCTGTTTCTCAAACTATGAAAATAAAACATGGATCCTGCATTACTGAGATTTAGTCCTGTGGATTTGCAAAAGAACCACAATAAATAGTTTTTCAACTGCAACCTGAAACTGAAGGGATTATCAAAAGCTTTCTCTTTATCTATTAATATTTACCAATCTGTGTCATCTTTCATCTACCAAGATGATACCATTGATGAACTACATGTAGCTTGCGTATTTTGAGGATCCACCGACTAAACTGAATTTTAATAATCCCCGGCTAGAAATTAATCTAAACAAATCTCAATTATCTCTTCACAGAGAAAACCTTTCCACAGCTGCAAAGGATATATCTCACACAAGCTGATTGGCAAGGCCAAATAAGAATAAAGTGTAGACAGCTCAATAGAAAGTTGTTCTCTAAACAAATAGTAATTTCTGGAAGAATAAGCAAAAACACATGTTACTTTTGGGAAATTTTAAGGGGTAGTTATCTATTTGAATGGTTTAACTTTTTCCCATATTTTTATACTTACAAAAATATGGTCACTGAAACCTACATGGCTGCAGAATTGTTTTCTGTGCCAATCCTTAAAACAGGTTGATCTTTTCTTTTAGCTAAAACTAATCAGAACAGATTTCCTGGAGCATGAAACCCTAACTAGGTTCTCTACTAAAATGTACACTAAAGTCAGCTCCAAAGTATGACTCAACTCAGTGGAGTATTTGCCTAAGCATTCCAGAATAGCCAGGGTAGGTGATGCACACAGTTTGTTGACGTGAGCAAGGAAACATGAAAGAGATCTGCTTAGAGATCTGGGAACTATGTTTCATGGTTTGCTAATATGAGTTATTATTAGCAATCAGCAATTCTTAAAGATCAAAAAAAAGTATACAAAGAAGAGAGAGGAAAGTGTGTTTAGCTTTTAAATATGTATCATAAACCACAACTTAGATCTGTTTTCTGGTGATTTGGCTCCATTATTTTTCCAGATGTCATTATTCCTATTTTTTAACACTACCCATCTGCAGAAGGGCTCAAATATTCAAACCCCACCACATAGCTTTTCCTGTCTATATATCTAGTCTGACTTCATCAAACACATACACATTTTTTTTTCCTTCCTTTTGTTTTTCTCCTTTTCTTCCCCCTTACTTTAATGGAGACTGCAATTGGATCATTTACATGCTTTATATACATAATTTACATAAATATAGTCACATATCTCCTCTTAAAATTTTTGTTTGACAAGAGTTTCATGCCCTGGCCTCCAAAGGATGACTGACTCTATATTAATTTTATAACTTAGTAACATTAATCTAACATTCTTTTAGGTCAGAAACATCCAGTTTGCAAGTTTGGGGGGAGGGGAGGTTTGTTGTTCTTTTTTGTTTTTCTGTCAAGTACCTAACAGGGAAACACTGAGTTCAGAAGGCAGGGCTTGTTCAACTAGGACTGTCTTCGTTCATGTTTCTCAGGATCTGAGAGGTTGGCAGCTAACTTGCACGCCATCTTTATCATATTGGATTGGCTTGTGGCCACCTACAGCCTTTGCTCTTAGTAGACCTTTGGAATCAGGAAGTCTTTTGTCTAATCTGAAGTGATTCAAAGAGGCAAGACACTAATTCTGCACTCAAACCACTTATTCCTTAGACAGTGCCCAGGAATTCAGCACACATTTTAGTGGGATGCAACAATATCCACTCCAAAGTATTCACAAGTGCCCCCTCACCCAATCCTAAAAACATTTTCCGACAAGGCTGAATTATAACAAAATTCCAAATCGGTAAAGGGCTCTCCTCTCTCAGCATTCTCCAGGTATTTACTACCCATACCCTGAACATGCCCTGACATTCCAACCTCCAACTCTTTGCTCCTGCTGTACCTATACATCACCTGTTCTACTCTGTTAAGACCAGCTTGGCTTCCTCTGAGAGGAAATGCCCAGGTAAAATTAAACTCTCAAATTTGTTCTTTGACTTTATATCATGCTGCTGCTGCTGCTAAGTCGCTTCAGTCGTGTCCGACTCTGTGCGACCCCAGAGACGGCAGCCCACCAGGCTCCCCCATCCCTGGGATTCTCCAGGCAAGAACACTGGAGTGGGTTGCCATTTCCTTCTCCAATGCAGGAAAGTGAAAAGTGAAAGTGAAGTTGCACAGTCGTGTCCAACTCTTAGCGACCCCATGGACTGCAGCCTACCAGGCTCCTCCGTCCATGGGATTCTCCAGGCAAGAGTACTGGAGTGGGGTGCCATTGCCTTCTCCATTCTATCATAGTACTACGGTACTTGATATGAGCTGGTCTCATATCAAGTATGACAGTGAGGTCTGCCACACCATTGAGTATCTGACCTATTTCATTAGACTAATTTGCCTGGCTAGGCCACAGTACCCTTCTCCCCTCACTTTTGTATGTATTTTATATCAGAATGATTTATGTTACTATCTTTCTCCTACACAGCTCTTCCATTTTAGAGTTGCCAATCTGATAAATTAATTTAAGCTGACTTTAGATGATAACAAGTTCTTCCTGGATTGCCTCTTTTGTACAACATTTACACTTAGAGGACTCAAACGCTAATAGGCAAAATAATTTCACAGAGAATGGCAGGTCTAAGAAATTTTTTTTCAGGTGAGATCGTCCATTAATAGTCTTCAAATTTTCATCAAATACCTAGTCACTTCCCTCTGCCTATTTCAAGGTCAAATACATCTTTATATTATGCTGGTTGTTGCCCACATTTCAGCTTCTCTGAAACTGAGCTAATTTAGTGTCGAATGCTGTATTCATTCCCTACTTCAATGTAATATATATAATCTTCACCAGTACTTTTAAACATGAACACAAAGTCTGGACTGTGGGATGAACTTGGGAGGCAAAGGGTGGAGGAAACTGTGGGTATGAGACTGGTCATTGCCAGTTAACAACAGGTGCGAATACTGCTCTTTAAATTTAGCCACTGTACTTGGCATCTTGTCTCTCGGCCGTCACTTATAGCAACCACTATGATTTGGAAAGGATCAAGGAAATGATGACAGAAAGGGTCACGTTTATTAAAAGGCAGAGAGAACCGGTTTTGTTCTTTTTTAATAAAAACTAGCCTAAGGAATAAAAAGCAACATAAGACTTGCGAAGTGCAAAGACAGCTTAGAGTGAAATGGGAGAGATAATAATCATTAACAAATTGTTCTTAATTAGGCAATTTAAAAGTCACTGCAGCACCAAAAACTTGGGAGACAGAGTATCTAAAATTTGGATGGAGTCTCAGAAGATTGTTACTATTAATTGAGAGTAGGGCCTCACCAAACCCCCAGGGCCAGGGGCCAAACAAGGGGATCACCCTCAAACCTCTTCTTTCCCTTAACTCCAGTTCATCATTCACATATTTAATTTGTCTCCCTCTCCTTCTCCATTGTTGCTTCCCTGGTCGAGTTTTTTCTTCTTTTTCTTTTTTAATAGACTCTATTTTTTAGAGTAATTTTAGGTTCACAGCAAAACTGAGACACCCAGGCAGGGATATCCAACATGCATTTAAGTTTATAGCTCTGAATACAACAAGGTCCTACTGTATAGCAAAGAGAACTATATTCAGTATCCTATGATAAACCATAATGGAAAAGAATATTTTTTAGAAAAAATTATATATATATATATATATAAAACTGAATCACTTTGCTGTATAGCAGAAATTAACACATCATTGTAAATACACTTTAATTTTTAAAAAAATTTTTTAAAAAGAATACATTACATTCCTATCTTCATGCCTTGCTTTGCTAATATGTATATATTCGGTTGAAATAGGGCCCTTTGGCTTATCCAGCATCAGAGAGAATAACTCATTTAATAGACTTGTTAAGTTTTAAGAAAGATTTATAGCATCTATAGATGCTACAACTTTAAAGCCCCGAAGCAATTGGACCTATTACCTATTTGATCAAAATCATGATTAAGAAGAGGAAAATTTCACAGATACCTCTAGATTATAAACCCAGCAGAACATGTGAAAGAATCCTAACTCAGAATCCCAAGTTAATTGGGAAATGCCATTTTTATTAATTCCCATGATGTAGAACTCACTTATGAGGATTTGGGAAAGACTGTATGTATTTGATGATTCTTTTAAAGTGGACATTGCTGCTTTCTTATCAGTTTTGTATTTTGGAAAGTAAAAAAACACATAGACAAATAACTTCCTGTTTACCAATATAGGTGCTTCTCCCAAAAATAATCCTGGGAAATGGACTTTATTGAATTAAATTTTACATATAGGCCAGTTTTGAAAAGTACAACCCTAACTAGTCATTTCTGGAATGCATCTTTTAGGATAGTAATTCTCAATCTTTGTTCCATTTTGGAAGGTAAGTTTTTCACACATTCTCATCACAAATAATTGCTCACTAGAAGCATCTAAACAAATAAAACAAACTTTGGCTTATACAGATTCCAAGTATGTTAGTTTTAACTATACAGTGCCCAGACGTCTCCTTGTATTGAAGGATCTGAAATATTTCTTAAATATAATGAAATGGGCAGACACTGGCTCAGCCGGGCCAGGAGTGATTCCACTCAGAGCCACCTTCAGGCCTGATGGTTCTAGGCCCTGGGAAGGAGGCCAGGCACCCCCACACCTCCAACCAAGAGGCACCTCTCACTGCCCAGAAGAAAGAAGAAAACTTCTCTGCACCAGGACAGCCCAGCTAGTGAGAAGCCTCCATATTTTGGATGTCCAGATCCTCCAATGGACTCCCCAGTTATTACAGCCCCTCCAAACTACTATTCCCTATAAAAGACTCCGTGGTCCTTAAGGATATGGCACAGACCTCATCCCAGCACAGTGGGCTTTACTCAATCCTATTCAAAGGAACTTTACAGAGATACAATGCTTCTAACCTTTTGGAACTTGGCCTCAGCAGAAAACTGAGAATTTCATAGAATAAGGTGGGTACAAAAATCTGGAGATGTTTTTGAGCACAAAGGAGGTGGGAGCAAAGCTGTCTATGGTCGAGGAAAGAAAACTACTACAGATGGAAACACTTTGCTGGCACCTGCCCTGACCTCCAGGACCAAATGGACAGAGTTGTGCTTGCAACTGACGTCAGGGAATGGGGAACGGGAACCATGACAAACACCACCTACAGGGCCAGCAGGAAATGCAACATGTAACCATACTGTATCCGTATCAGCTGGAGCAACCATCATCAGACAGGGGGCAGGGGCTTGACAGCAGGTCATCAGCCCATCTCCCTGTGACAACCCTCTCTGCCAGTGCTGAAACCTGCTACCAACGATGGAGATGAACAACTGGCTGTCAAAACTTAGTCTCTCAGCCCATGACATGAAGGCCACCATCCTGCATATTATAGAGATGATGGTGGTGGTGGTGGTGGTTTAGTCGCTAAGTTGTATCCGATTCTTGCAACCCCATTGACTGTAGCCTGCCAGATTCATCTGTCCATGGGATTCTCCAGGCAAGAATACTGGAGTGGGTTTCCATTTCCTTCTCCAGGGGATCTTCCTGACACAGGAATTGAACCTGGATCTCCTGCATTGCAGGCAGATTCTTTACCAACTGAGCTTCAAGGGAAGCCCCTAAAGGCGGATTCTTACCATCTGAGCCACAAGGGAAGCTCAAGAATATTGGATTGGGTAGCCTATCCCTTCTCTAGGAGATCTACCCAACCCAGGAATCAAACTGGAGTCTCCTGCATTGCAGATTCTTTACCAGCTGAGCTACCAGGGAAGCCCACCTAGAAATGATACTGACATCTAAAAAGCTCAAGGTCCCTACTTTGCTGTCCAATATCCGGCCAACATCTTTTACTTGATCCCAATAATTGAAGACTCACAACTTCAACTTGCTTCCACTTTTTTTTTAAATTAGTTTTGTTGAAGTGTGGTTGCTTTGCAATCTTGTGTTGGTTTCTGCTGTGCAACAAAGTGAATTGGCTATATGTATACATATATCCACTCTTTTAGATTTCCTTCCCATTTAGGGAAGAGCAGAGTGGGGTTCCCTGTGCTGTGCAGTAGGTTCTCATTAGTTGTCTGTTTTGTATACCATAGTGTGTGTATGCCAGTCTCTAATCTTTCAGTTCATCCCACAAACACACCCCTTCCCTGCTTGGTAACTGTAAGTGATTCCACTTTCAAGGGCACCTAATATGGCTTTCCGGAGAAGGCAATGGCACCCCACTCCAGTACTCTTGCCTGGAAAATCCCATGGGTGGAGGAGCCTGGTAGGCTGCAGTCCATGGGGTCGCTAGGAGTCAGACACAACTGAGCAACTTCACTTTCACTTTTCACTTTTATGCACTGGAGAAGGAAATGGCAACCCACTCCAGTGTTCTTGCCTGGAGAATCCCAGGGATGGAGGAGCCTGGTGGGCTGCCGTCTCTGGGGTCGCACAGAGTCGGACACAACTGAAGCGACTTAGCAGCAGCAGCAGCAGCAATATGGCTTTCCTCGGCTGCCCACAATTGTCTAACAAGCCCGCCATTGCACATAACCTACACTGACAAGATACAAATTCACTCAACTAGCCCCCTGCTGCATCATACAGATGATACTCTGTTTATGGGGACCCTCTGAGAGTGCCATTGGGAATACACACATTGCCAGTACAGTCAGTGGGCCAGTACCCTGCGTGACATCCCAACTGGCCACTTCCACCAAGTCTCTGGGCACAGCGTGGCCAGTTGAGGACTGTGAACTTCCTTTCACTGTGAACATCCACTCCACACAATCTGGCCTGTATTAGGTCTCTTCATCTTTGGGAGAGAACATGTTCCACACATAGCTATCCTACTCAGGCCTCTTTATGCCATTTCGTGCAAATAGGCTTCTTTCAATGGGGAAAAACCTCCACAAATTGCCCTCAAGCTCCTGGCCAGCAAGCCACACAGTGACCTACCCTTCATCCCTCCGGACTCAGACTTCTGAGTTGACTGGCTGGTGATGCGTGATGATGCCCCATGGAGTCTCTAGGCCAAGCGTACTCTACCTGGCTACCCATGGGGTTCTGGACCAAATGTCTGCCCCAGCAGCAGCCTGACTGATCCATACCACTATAGTTCCAAATCTTGGAAGCCTACTGGCCCTTTCAGAGTCAAGGCATTAACAAGCTCAAGGCCAGTACTGCTTCACAAACAGGTCCCCGTCTTGCCTTGGGTCATCAGGGATTCAAACCAGCAGAGGCTTGACATGGCCACTGAAACCTGAAGAGGAAAATTGTAAATATTCTATGGCAGGACAATCAAGTTAAGACAAAAAGAAAACAAATGGCATGCCCCCTTTGTGGCAAGCTTTCCTGCTGTGCAGTGTGCGTCTACATGATACATTAACAGACCACCACGAAGCAGAGGATGAAATCAACCTTTGAGAAAAAGTTGACCCCTTTTTCCAACATGATCATTGTGTCATTGTAATTCTATGATTAATGTATTTCTAATTCTATGATTAATATATTTTTTCATCTCATACAAGGGATTACATTGACCAAAGGCTTGTCTGTACATGCATAATCGAGAAAAAAAACAGCTTTGTTGATTGAACTATGTACACAATGCTAACTCATCAATGATACATAATTTCTTTGTCTCAAAAATGTGTAAAACTGCATCGCGGACTCCTGATCAATGGAGCAGTTCTCAGAGCTTCTGAGAATCTGTTTCCCAGATTATAATCCTGTTTCATTAGAATAAAATTCTATTTTCTTTCTTCTTAAGAAAAATATGTATAATATAAGATAAATGGGCTTTGCCCATGGCTCAGCAGTAAAGAATCTGCCTGTGCTGCAGGAAATGTGGGTTTGATCCCTGGGTCGAGAAGATCCCATGAAGGAGTCATGGCAACCTACTCCAGTGCTACAGCCCATAGGGTCACAAAGAGTTGGACACGACTGAAGTGACTTAGCACATAGCACAGCACATAAGATAGATATAATAAAACAGTTTCTACCGTAATTTCAGTAGCACCTTTCCTGAGTTTCAAAAAATTCATTGTTTTTAAAAAATGTCTATTTATTTGGCTGCACCAGATCTTAGTTGTGGCTGTCAGGCTCTTCAATCTCCATTGCAGCTTATGGGATCTTTAGTTGTGGCATGGGAACTCCTAGTTGCGGCATGTGGGATCTATTAATAGTTTCCTGACCAGGGATGGAACCTGGGCTCCTGGCACTGGGAGTTGGAGTCTTAGTCACTGAAACACCGGGTAAGTCCCTCAAGAAATTTATTTCAATAAATAATATGATTTGTTGATTGAGTTGCCACAGCTAACAAAATAAAGGCTCTGGTCTCACAGAACGTACTGTTTAATGATAACAAATAAAAGAATCAGCAGAGTATTGTAGAAGGGAATTGAACCTGTTTTTTAGGATCTGGGAAGACATCTCAGGGGAAGTAATGTTTGGTGAGACCTGAAAGCTTAGGAGGAGTAAATGCCAGAGAGTTTTGAGCTGGAATACCAGAGAGAAAGCAGGAGCAGTTTACATAGGATTTTATAAATTCTGTTAAGGAGTTTTGATTTTACCCAAAGAGCACAGAGAAGTCTTGAGGGATTATAGAAATGGGAGACATTAGAAAATAGACTGGAGACTAGAAAAACTAAAGGCAGGGAAAGAAATTAGGAGATCTGGGCAAGAAATGCCAGTAGCATGGTTTATAGTATTGGCCATAGAGGAAAAGAGGTTAATTTTGAGAGAGATTCTATATAAGAAGTTGAATCAAGAGGTATTGGTAATTAGTAGGATGTTAGTGGGCAGAAAGGAAGAGGACTCAGGTGTCAAGGGAGACTTCTAGGTGTCTCACTTGGGCAACTGGGTAGATGCCAAGGCCATGCACTGAACGAGGGAACACAGAAAGAAAAGATTTGTTGGTGGAAGATGATAAGTTCAGTTTTGAAATGTTGTATGTCAGGTGCCTTGAGCCATCCCAGCAATAATATTCATCAGAATTTCGTTTTCTGAGCCTAAGACTCATGAAGCACATCTATATGAAAATAGATGTAGGGGTCTTCAGCATATAGATAGTTGGTAGGAGTGGATAACACTACTCAGGATAAGTATGCAGGAGAAAAGAAGATCTAAGAAATTAGTTTCAATGTAATATGTTTCCATAATATGTACTTAACAAGTACTTGATTTCAGTAAATGAATAAATGAGTAAAATCATATATCTAGAAGGCATTTTTTATATTTGCACAGGACTTTTTCAGGTAATTGACACTCACTGACCTCAGTAGTTATGAGTTGTTTGTTTTCTAAAAATGTTCTGGGCCCCTGAAGAATTTTTAAAATCTAATGTAAGATTCTTATTTTATTACAATGACAATATGTATAAAGTTCCCAAGTTGAATTCTAGTACTTCAGAAAGGAGCAAATTTACATACTTGGCATAGTTCCTTGCACACAATTCATGCTTAATAAACATGTATTCAAAGAGATTTGTGGGATGAATGAATAAATGCATGAATAATTTCTAGATCTCACAATAAAGAAAGTTACAGTATTTCCACTATACTGCTCTTATGTTTGTTGAGGTACTACAATAAAACAACATAGTAATTCGGGGCCCAGGGGCATTAAATGCCATGAGGGCATTTAATCAAAACAAGCACATCTGAACTAGTAAGACTACCTAGGCATATTGAGAGAGACCTGGGGTGATATATCCAATAAAGAATCCATGTGCAAAACATATAAAAAGCTTTCACAAATCAATAAGAAAAGGCAGCAACTCACAAATAAAAATGGGCAAAAGATGTGAACAGATAATTCACAAAAGAGATCAAAATAATCAGTAAACAATTGAAAATGTGCCTGACTTCAATCCCCATGAAGGAAATGCAAATTAAAAACCACAATGCAACCACCAATGTGACAGTACTTCAACCTCACCAGAATTGTTAAAATGAAAAAGATGGAAAATATCAAGTTCTGGTAAGACTATGGCACAATCTCAACTTCCATATGTTGCTGCTGCTGCTAAGTCACTTCAGTCATGTCCGACTCTGTGCAACCCCATAGATGGCAGCCCACTAGGCTCCTCTGTCCCTGGGATTCTCCAGGCAAGAACACTGGAGTGGGTTGCCATTTCCTTCTCCAATGCATGAAAGTGAAAAGTGAAAATGAAGTCTCTCAGTCGTCCCAGACTCTTAGCGACACCAAGGACTGCAGCCCACCAGGCTCCTCCATCCATGGGATCCTCCAGGCAAGAATACTGGAGTGGGGTGCCATATGTTGCTGCATAGAGTTGCAAATTAGTATAACCACTGTAGTAGTCATAGTGCAATATATAGCACATAAAATGTATTCGGGAGACAGTCAGTTCAGTTCAGTCACTCAGTCATGTCCGACTCTTTGCGACCCCATGAATTACAGCACGGCAGGCCTCCCTGTCCATCACCAATTCCCAGAGTCCACCAAAACTCATGTCCATCGAGTCAGTGAAGCCATCCAGCCATCTCATCCTCTGTTGTCCCCTTCTCCTCCTGCCCCCAATTCCTCCCAGTGTCAGGGTCTTTTCCAAGAGTCAACTCTTCGCGTGAGGTGGCCAAAGTATTGGCAAAGTTTCAGCCTCAGCATCAGTCCTTCCAATGAACACCCAGGACTGATCTCCTTTAGGATGGACTGGTTGGATCTCCTTTCAGTCCAAGGACCTCTCAAGAGTCTTCTCCAACACCACAGCTCAAAAGCATCAATTCTTCGGCACTCAGCTTTCTTCCCAATCCAACTCTCACATCCATACATGACCACTGGAAAAACCATAGTCTTGACTAGACGGGCCTTTGTTGGCAAAGTAACGTCTCTGCTTTTGAATTTGCTATATAGGTTGGTCATAACTTTCCTTCCAAGGAGTAAACATCTTTTAATTTCATGGCTGCAATCACCATCTGCACTGTTTTGGAGCCCCCAAAAATTAAGTCTGACACTCTTTCCACTGTTTCCCCATCTATTTCCCATGAAGTATTGGGACCAGATGCCATGATCTTCGTTTTCTGAATGTTGAGCTTTAAGCCAACTTTTTCACTGTCCATTTTCACCTTCGTCAAGAAGCTTTTTAGTTCCTCTTCACTTTCTGCCATAAGGGTGGTGTCATCTGCATATCTTAGGTTATTGATATTTCTCCCAGCAATCTTGATTCCAGTTTGTGCTTCTTCCAGCCCAGCGTTTCTCATGATGTACTCTGCATAGAAGTTAAATGAGCAGGGTGACAATATACAGCCTTGACGTACTCCTTTTCCTATTTGGAACCAGTCTGTTGTTCCATGTCCAGTTCTAACTGTTGCTTCCTGACCTGTATACAGGTTTCTCAAGAGGCAGGTCAGGTGGTCTGGTATTCCCACCTCTTTCAGAATTTTCCACAGTTTATTGTGATCCACACAGTCAAAGAGACAGAAACCACACCAATTACTTGAGAAGAGACAAGTAATAAAAGCCTCTTCTCTAAGTTTTAATAATTCTATTTTCCTTTATGTTCTCAGCCCTAGAGATTGCAGCTACTTCTTGAAGTTGTTACCTAATGATTTATTCAAGTTTTCTTATTATTATTGTTAACATCATTTTATCTGTTGTTTGTTGTTCTGTTGCTAAGTTATGTCTGACTATTTACAACCCCATGAACAGACAGCAGGCTCCTTTGACCTCCACTATTTCCTAAGTTTGCTCAAATTCCTATCAGTGATGCTACCTAACTATTTCATCCTCTGCTACCCACCCCCCATTTCCTTTTGCCTTCAATCTTTCCCAGCATCAGGGTCTTTTCCAATGAGTCAGCTCTTTGCATTAGATGGCAAATGTATTGGAGCTTCAGCTTCAACATCAGTCCTTCCAATGAATATTCATGGTTGATTTCCTTTAGGATTGACTGGTTTGACTTGCAGTCCAAGGGCTTCTGAAGACTCTTCCCCAGCATCAAAGTTCAAAAGTGTCAGTTCTTTGGCACTCAACCTTCTTTATGGTCCAACTTTCACATCTGTTCATGACTACTAGAAAAACCATAGCTTTGACTATACAAAAGTTTGTTGGCAAGGTGATGTCTCTGCTTTTTAATATGCTGTCTAGTTTTGTCATAGCTTCCCTTCCAAGGAACAAGCGTCTTTTAACTTCATGGCTGCAGCCACCATCCACAGAGATTTTGGAGCCCAAGAAAATAAATTCCGTAACCGATTCCAATTTTTACCCTTCATTTAGCCATGAAGTGATAGGACTGGATGCCATGATCTTAGCTTTTTGAATGTTGAGTTTTAGGCCAACTTTTTCACTCTCTTGTTTCACCCTCATCAAGAGGCTGTTTAGTTTCTTTTTGCTTTCTGCCATTAGAGTGGTATATCATCTGCATATCTGAGGTTGTTGTTATTTCTCCCAGCAATCTTGATTCCAGCTTGTGCTTCATCCAGCCCAACATTTTGCATGATGTACTCTGCCTTTAAGTTAAATAAGCAGGATGATAATACAGTCTTGTCATACTCCTTTCCCAATTTTGAAACAGTTCGTTGTTCCATGTAAGGTACTAACAGTTGCTTCTTGACCTACATACACGTTTCTTGGAAGAAAGCTAAGGTGGTCTAATATTCCCATCTCTTTAAGAATTTTCCAGTTTGTTGTGATCTACACAGTCAAAGGCTTTAGCATAGTATATGAAGCAGAAGTACACATTTTTCTGGAACTCCCCTGCTTTCCCATAATCCAGCAAATGTTGGTAATTTGATCTCTAGTTCCTCTTGCCTTTTCTAAACCCAGCATGTACATCTGGAAGTTCTTGGTTCATGTACTGATAAAGCCTAGCTTGATGGAGTTTGAGCATAACCTTGCTAGTATGTGAAATAAGAGCAATAGTAATGTAGTTTGAACATTCTTTGGCATTGCCCTTCTTTGGGATTGAAATGAAAACTGATCTTTTCCAGTCCTGTGGCCACTGCTGAGTTTTCCAAGTTTGCTGACATATTGAGTGCCACACTTTAACAGCATCATCTTTTATGATTTAAAGTAGCTCAGCTGGAATTCCATCATCTCTGCTAGCTTTGTTCATAGTAATGCTTCCTATGGCCTACTTGACTTCACATTCCAGGATGTCTGGCTCTAGGTGAGTGACCACATCATCATGGTTATCCGCATCATTAAGACTTTTTTGTATAGTTCTGTGTATTCTTGCTACCTCTTCTTAATCTCTTCTGATTCTGTTAAGTCCTTACCATTACTGTACTTTATTGTGCCCATCCTTGCACATCCTTGGAAGAAAAGTTATGACCAACCTAGGCAGCGTATTAAAAAGCAGAGACAGTACTTTGTCAACAAAGCTCCATCTAGTCAAAGCTATGGTTTTTCCAGTAGTCATATATGGATGTGAGAGTTGGACTATAAAGAAAGCTGTGCCAAAGAACTGATGCTTTTGAACTGTGGTGTTGGAGAAGACTCTTGAAGAATCCCTTGGGCTGCAAGGAGATCCAACCAGTCCATCCTAAAGGAAATCAGTCCTGAATATTTATTGGAATGACTGATATTGAAGCTGAAACTCCAATACTTTGGCCACCTGATGCAAAGAACTGCTTCATTTGAAAAGACCCTGATGCTGGGAAAGATTGAGGGCAGGAGGAGAAGGGGACGACAGAGGATGAGATTGTTGGATGGCATCACTGACTCAGTGGACATGAATTTGAGTAAACTCCGGGAGCTGGTGATGGACAGGGAGGCCTGGCACGTTGCAGTCCATGGGGTCACAAGGAGTTGGACATGACTGAGTGACTGGACTGAACTTGCATGAAATGTTCCTCTGATATCTCCGATTTTCCTGAAGAGGTCGCTGGTCTTTCCTACTCTACTATTTTCTCTATTTCTATACAGCCTGTCAAAAGAGTGCACACAGCCTCGTTTGTCGATCAGCTGTCCAAAAATGTCTCCGTAGCTCTTAGTACACAGGAAATTATAGGTAAGAAAATAGAAAATAAAGTCAATGCTTTAAAGAAGCAGTTCTGCTTATGGGGCAAGAAATTACAAATTTAAAAATTAAATTGTCTTTAGGGTGCCATGCTGAATTTAAATAGATGTGTATTACCCCTCTACAAGTGAATGAGTCCATGCACTCTTGGGAAAGCATTAGGAATCATATTTTAGGAGTCTGGAATCATTCAGATTTTAGTATTGATATTTATAAGTTACATCAGGATATTCAGAATATGAAGCAGGAGGAGTCTGACTTTTCCTCTCAATGGCTTTCTAATTCCCTCTTTGAAAATCTGGAGGGGTATCTTTCCCATGGATCCTTTTCTACAATAATGATTAATGCAGCCATGTGCTTATGCCTGTTAGTTCTGATTTATGTAATGGCCCTGTGCCTCTTCAGAATACTCAGCCGAAGTGTTTTTGCTCTATGTACTGAGTTTCATACCTATCCTCTAAAACATAAAAAAGGGGGAGATGTCGGGAGCTGTGTTAGGCATTACTGACAAAATGGAGGCATGGCCCCAGACCCCTCACCTCATTCCACAGGCACAGCCCCGGGATGAAGGAGTTAGGCCTTGTAATTCTGACTTGTCTTTTCCTTTCCTGGGCTGAGTTGACTGAAAAGGAATATTAAGGTGCTTATTGTTCTTGAGAGGAGCATGAGAAGGCACAAAGCCTTCTGCAGCTGTGCTCAGAAAATAATTCGTAAAGTTAATCATTGACATTTGTTTAAGGACTTTTACAAAAGAGTGTTCCAGGATGAGCACATAGGCTGTAGCTTGAGGCCATGGGAGGGATTGCTATCTGAAGCCTATTTGTGAGGAGAATGTTTATGGCAAAGGAGTTTACTGAATTCAGGGCTTAGAAATAATTAAAACAGTTAGAAGTTAAAGATTTAAGGAATGTTGTAAAGTTAGCATATTTTACTATAGCTTATAGAAGTTAGGAATTTTTAGAGATACTGTAGCTAGAAGCCTTTTTAAGAGATAGTGAGCTCAGGATGTTAGGGGCAAACAGGATTTAGGAAGATAAGTAGTAAACTGAGGAATGTAGCATGAGTTACTATGTAATCACAAGTTAACTATAGGACACATTAGAGGAGGTACATAATAGATGATAAGGCTGATTCCCAGAGAATCACTGAAGCAGGAACTCTGAAGAGCAACAGTGATTTATGGAGATAATAAATCTGGGAGAGGGGGAACTGAAAATGTCAAACCTCTGGCCTAATGTTTTTGTAAAAGTATAAAAGAGAATCTTAAACTTGAAATAAACAGGCAGTCCAAAAGAAAACTGAGAGGCTGCCTCATCGCTGATACCATTCATCTCTTCAGGTTGAATCCCTGGCTGCTGGAGCTGGACTCCGGCATCTCTCCTTGCTCTTCTCTGGAACTCTGCATTTAGTTGGGTATATCTTGTCCTTGCTCCCCTGTCTTTCACTTCTCTTCTTTCCTCAGCTATTTGTAAAGCCTCCTCAGACAACCACTATGCCTACTTGCATTTCTTTTTCTTGGGGATGGTTTTGGTCACTGCCTCATGTACGATGTTATGAACTTCCATTCATAGTTCTTCAGGCACACTCTGTCTACCAGATAAATCCCTTGATTCTATTCATTGTTTCCATTATATAATCATAAGGAATTTTATTTAGGTCATACCTGAATGGCCTAGTGGCTTTTCCCACTGTATTCAATTTAAGCCTGAATTTTGTAATAAGGAGCTCACAATCTGAACCACAATCAGCTCCAGGTCTTTGTTTTTGCTGACTGTATAGAGCTTCTCCATCTTCAGCTGCAAAGAACATAAGCAATCAAATCTTGATATTGACCACCTGGTGATGTCTAAGTGTAGTGCTATCTCTTGGGTTGCCGAAAAGGATGTTTGCTATGACCAGCGCGATCTCTTGACAAAACTTTGTTAGTCTTTGCCCTGCTTCATTTGGTACCCAAGGCCAAACTTGTCTGTTATTCCAGGTACCTTTTGACTTCCTACTTTTGCATTCCAATCCCTATAACAAAAAAGACATCTTTGTGTGTGTGTTAGTTCTAGAAGATGTTGTTGGTCTTCACAGAACAAGTCAACTTCAGCTTCTTCAGCAATAGTGGTTGGGACATAGACTTGGATTACTGTGATGTTGAATGGTTTGCCTTGGAAATGAACTGAGATCATTTTGTCGTTTTTGAGATTGCATCCAAGTATTACATTTTGGACTCTTTTGTTGATTGTGAGGGCTACACCATTTCTTCTAAGAGATTCTTGCCCCAGTAGTAGATATAATGGTTATCTGAATTAAATTTGCCCATTCCAGTCCATTTTAGTTCACTGATTCCTAAGACGTCAATGTTTACTTTCGTCATCTCCTGTTTGAGCACTTCCAATTTACCTTGATTCATGGACCTAAAATTCCAGGTTCCTATGTAATATTGTTTTTCACAGCATCAGACTTTATTTTCACCATTAGATACATCTACAACTGAGCATTGTTTCCACTTTGGCTTAGCCACTTCATTCTTTCTGGAACTATTAGTAATTGACCTCTATTCTTCCCTAGTAGTGTATTTGGCACCTTCTGACCTGGGGGACTCATATTCTGGTGTCATATCTTTTTACTTTTTCATACTTTTCATGTGGTTCTCGCAGCAAGAATACTGAAATGAGTTGCCATTTCCTCCTCCTGTGGACTACAATTTGTCAGAACTCTTCACTCTGACCTGTCTGTCTTGGGGTAGCCTTGCATGGCATGGCTCACAGCTTCATTGAGTTATGCATCTTTATATCTAGTTAGCAATTATTTATACTACATTATCTCTGTTCGGGTAACTGGTATTATTTTTTTCTCTTGACTTATGCAGAATTGGTACCAGGAGAAATCTAGGAAACAGACCCTTAAATATGGGATTTAGGATTGTTGTGATCAAGTCATTGGGCTTGACTGCAGTGCTGAGCTCCCTCCCAAAAAGAAACCTCATGTTAGTAATCAGTGGCATGGGTATATTCAAGCAATCAAATTATCACCTGTGAGTGAAAATGGTTATTTGCCTACTGAGACAAATGTCTTGGATGTTCCAAGTGGCTGCTGCACTTTTGCAATGTGGCAATAACGATGATTCCTAGGACTGTGCCATGGCCTGTGACCCTGACATCTAACGATGTAGGTTCTCATGTTACTGGGAGTGGAGGTGCGGCAGCAATGGTTTTAGGATTAAAACTGCACAACTCAATCCTGGTACCAGCAATGATTCACCTGCACACAATGGGAGTAGTTCAGACTCAGTGATTTTTCTGGGAAACCGTTCTGAGCACATGGGAGAGATAACTGAGCTGCTGCTGCTGCTAAGTCGCTTCAGTCGTGTCCGACTCTGTGCGACCCCAGAGACGGCAGCCCGCCAGGCTCCCCCGTCCCTGGGATTCTCCAGGCAAGAACACTGGAGTGGGTTGCCATTTCCTTCTCCAATGCATGAAAGTGAAAAGGGAAAGTGAAGTCGCTCACTCTGACTCTTCACAACCCCATGGACTGCAGCCCACCAGGCCCCTCCATCCATGGGATTTTCCAGGCAAGAGTACTAGAGTGGATTGCCATTGCCTTCTCTGATAAGTGAGCTACTAAATTCAAAACTGGTCAAATTTCTAAAACAAAATTTTCTATTACAAATATAAAAGAAATAAAGATGGAAATAGAAAACATCTTAGAAATAATTTGCTCCTATACTCTGATTGGACCAAAAAAAAAAAAAAATTTAAGGAGACTCAGAGAAGTGAATGACTTAGCCAATCAAGAATTAATTTAGGGACTTCTCTCATGGTCAAGAATCCAGCTGCCAATGCAGCGGACACGGGTTCAATCCCTGGTCCACACGACACAAAGCAGCTAAGCCTGTGCACTGAGAATACTGAGCCCGCGCTCTAGAGCCCACATGCTGCAACAAATGAAGCCTATGCAATTAGACCCCGTGCTCTGCAGCAAGAGAAGCCACTGCAACGAGAAGCCTAAGCACTACAACAAAGAGTAGACCCTGCTCACCGCAGCTAGAGAAAGCCTGCAGAAAGCAACGAAGACCCAGTGCAGCCAAAAATAAAAAATAAATAAGATTTTTTTTAAAAGAATTAATTTGGTAGCAAAGTTAGGATGAAACATGCCATTGTGTACTGGGGATTTACCAGATATCAGGCACTGTGCTGAGTGCTTTTATATGCTCTAGCTTATTTAGTCTTTTCACTAACATTATGACATAGATATTAGCATTCTTCTTTTAGAGATAAAGAAGTTGAGATTAAATGATTTGTTCAAATTCAGTACAAAAACCCAGGAATGAAGGATTCCAGCCCCTACACTCTTAACCATTAATGTAACCTGCCCCTCCAGAATCCAGTACTCTTTATTTGAAGTTCAGTATGATATTCTCTGCACACGTGCTATCGCTTTAGTTATGTCCGACTCTTTGAGACCCTATGGACCATAGCTCACCAGGCTCTGTCCACGGAATTCTCCAGGCAAGAACACTGGACTGGGTTGCCATTCCCTTCTCCAGGGGATCTTCCCAACCCAGGGATTGAACCTGCCCCTCCTACCTCTCCTGCATTGACAGGCAGGTTCTTTACCACTCCCTGGTGGCTCAGATGGCACAGCATCTGCCCACGGTGTGGAAGACCTGGGTTCAATTCCTGGGTTGGGAAGATCTCCTGGAGAAGGGAATAGCAACCTACTTCAGTATTCTTGCTTGGAGAATTCCATGGACGGAGGAGCCTACCGAGCTACAGTCCATGGGGTCTCAAAGAGTCAGACACGACTGATCAACACACACACACACACGTAATGTTCTTTAAGCTACAATTCAGCATTGCTTCCCCAACTCACCCACCACCAGGCTAACCAGTTTGCTATGGGGAAAAAAGCAACATAGAAGGTTAGGCCTGAAAAAGGGATCCCTGATTCAGTCTGTTAGTCCACAGTGAAGTCATTGAAGTCTAAGGACAAAACTGACTTTCTCAAGGCCAAAAGCTGTTTAGTGGTGAAGGCAGAATTATGATCCAAGTTTCCCAACTCCCAAGGCAGTTCTCCCCTCCCACATTCTCTTCTTGCAGAAGTTGGTATTAGTATAGGGTCCAAAGTTCTTGTTGACTCTTTAAATGGACTGGCTGATGTGGAACAGGCAGGGCTGTTCATTAAGTACATTCAGTTTCTACTTCCTGGGTCATATTCAATGCCTTCTCCAGATGGACAGCTACTCTGTGCTGTGCTGAAAAGTCCCCTTCATTTTTAAACTGCTTCTCTACATTCACTTTACCTTGATATCTCAAACCCTCACATTGTTTGCTCCCTTGGCTTTAAACACTGGAAAAATACTTTATTAAAATATTACACTAATGGATAGTATAAGTAAAGAAAGGCCTTTCTCAGCTGGAATTCATTTGTGCAATTAGTACTCCTCTCTTAGAAGAGTACTGGAGGAGTGAGGCTCTGGAAGGATTAGAATTTTCACGGTAGGATCCAGTTATTTAGGATCCGAGAGATGTGAGGCAGGTTATAATGGGAATGGCAGTGATAGGTCGTGGCTCTCTGAGGCCACTGAGCACCTGGAGATGGTGGAAAGGAACTGAAGGTCAGGAAGTGGCTTAGAAAATAGGCGGAGAACAGACAAATATACAAATATATAAAGAGGCCCCTGGCACATCTTGGAGAATAGAGCCCAGACTAGATTTCTACCCACACTGGCCTCCTTGTACACTGGCTGACCATTTATGACAGACTTGTATAAATCGCATCCATCATAATGTTGCTGAGCAACTGCCCTGCCTGCCACCTCTGCTGCTGCTTCTCTTTCCTCCAAGACAGCTCCACAAAAAGAGAAGAGAATTAATGTTCACAGTGCTGGCCACAGCTCGGTCAGTTTACTGGGACCCTACTCTCACTACCTGCACAAAAAGCTCAGGGAATTAAATATTATTTTCCCAACTTTAGAGATGAGAAGAATAATAGCCCAAAGAGTTTAAGTAATTTCCCAAAGGTACAAAACTAAGAAACCATTCAAAGAAGCTAAGTACTGTGTGCAGAGTTGAATTAAACTGAGGTCTGACTCACGCTGATCTTTGCCTCACTCTCACTGTACCACACACCGACACAGAAAACTGCTTTCCTAGAGTTTGTGTAGTTGTACACAAACTTGTACAACTTTGTAGTTTTCAGTTATGTTAACCCTATTCTCTACTATGAAGAACTGAGCTTTGATGGTCTAATTTACCACAGGTAAGCGCATAGGCTTCTTATTTGTGAGTAGACCATATGGCAGGCAACATATGGAAGCAGACCTTTGGCAAGGTCATAAGGTCAGTTAAGTCTAGATTTTTAAAAATATTTTTTAATCTGAAAGAAAATAATATTATTAGTGATAATATTGAATACCAGCTATTAGCAAGGTATTGGGCTGTGTTCTCCATAAATATTATAACTTCTTGTTTTATCCTCACAATATCCCCATGAGAAAAATACTATACTAGCCCTTGTTTTTCAGATGAGAAAATTGTGACATTGAGGAAACTTGCTCAAGATTTCCTGCCTGGTAAGTAGTGGGGCCAAGATATGAAGCTAGCATATCTGACACTAGAGTCCACACACTTAACTTATTCCTCTGTACTTTCCTGGTATGGAATAGTTCAGGACACAGTCTCAGAGTAAATCCTATAGAAGCTTAGACGATTAGCTTAAACGTAATCCCTGTGAGCCTACAAAGAGTAGCATCATGGTAAAAATACAAATGAAAGAGAAATTAGGTGTTTTTAAAATAACTTCTTTGCTACATTAATTTCTTTGATATATCAAAGAGATGGGAATACCAGATTACCTTACCTGCCTCCTGAGAAACTTGTATGCAGGTCAAGAAGCAACAGTTAGAACCAGACATGGAACAACGGACTGGTTCCAAATTGGAAAAGGAGTGTGACAAGGCTGTATATTGTCACCCTGCTTATTTAACTCATATACAGAGTACATCAAGTGAAATGCCAGGCTGGATGAAGCACAAGCTGGAATCAAGATTGCTGAGAGAAGTATCAATAACCTCAGACTTGCAAATGACACAACCTTTATGGCAGAAAGTGAAGAGGAACCGAAGAGCCTCTTGATGAAAGTGAGAGAGAAGAGTGAAAAAGTTGGCTAAAAACTCAGCGTTCAAAAACTAAGATCGTGGCATCAGGTCCCATCACTTTCATGGCAAATAGATGGGGGAACAATGGAAACAGTGACAGATTTTATTTTGGGGGGCTCAAAAATCACTGCAGATGGTGACTGCAGCATGGAATTAAGACGCTTGCTCCTTTGAAGTAAAGCTATGACAAACCTAGACAGCATATTAAAAAGTAGAGACATTACTTTGCTAACAAAGGTCCATCTAGTCAAAGCTATGGTTCTTCCAGTAGTCATGTATGGATGTGAGAGTTGGACCATAAAGAAAGCTGAGCGCTGAAGAATTGATGTTTTTGAACTGTGGTGTTGGAGAAGACTCTTGAGAGTCCCTTGGGCTGCAAGGAGATCCAACAGTCCATCCTAAAGGAAATCAGTCCTGAATATTCTTTAGAAGGACTGATGCTGAAGCTGAAGCTCCAATGTTTTGGCCACCTGACGTGAAGAACTGACTGATTTGAAAAGACCCTGATGCTGGGAAAGATTGAGGGCAGGGGGAAAAGGGGACGACAGAGGATGAGATGGTTGGATGACATCACAGACTCGATGAACATGAGTTTGAGCAAGCTCAGGGAGTTGGTGATGGACAGGGAAGCCCGGCATGCTGTAGTCCATGGGATTGAAAAGAGTCGGACACAACTGAGCGACTGAACTGATATTTCAATCATATCGTCACCTTTGTAGCAAATGCCATGTCTTTGATTATTTCTGTTTCCTTCACTCACTTAATCACTACTGAAAGATATTAAGCTTTTATTATAGAGTAGGCACTACAATGCCTAACACTGAGCTTAGTGTGTAATGGAGAATATTCAAATATTTATTTGGTTTAATGATTGGTTAGAGAAGGCAGAAGCTTTAACCTCATGTTTTCTAGATGCAGCCCCATAGGAATTAATAATTAATGATTTTGTTAATTTTATCAACAAATCACTGAGACAATATTTCACTGGGTAGGGGTTGAGTTAGAATCTATGATTAGTGAAACAACTTGTGAATTGATGGCAATCAGCAAATGCTCAATAAAATTTATAACCTTTCTCCTGAGTAAGTAAGTTGAAAATATTACTTGCTTGTCTTTTCCTCTAAAATTTAAAAGCTCTCTAATGTCTCATGTTAGGCTGCAGTAGTATCAAGTTTGTAGCTCAGTTTATCCACTAAGGTCCTCTAATTTGTTTTAGAAAGTATAGAAAATCCTTTACTTATAGCAAACCAACTCATGGTTCTTAGTTCAGGACTCTGCCTGCAACCATCAAGTTTGATTTACAATACCCTTGGTGAACCCAAAACAAACAGGCTTTCAGTGCCCAGTACTTTTAAGGAAATGCATTTCTACCTTATTGCAACAAAAAGACCCACAATCTGATATGTAATGTCTATACTTTGCTGAAGAAATTTACAACAAGAAAAATGGGGATGCAAAACAAACATTCCTGAATCTATTTCTCAAAAAGCTATTGAGTAGTCTAAAGTTTATCTAGAAACTGTTTTAAAGGTAAAAATTAAAGTATTCCCATAACCTTCTGTGAGACAGTAGAAAGGGTATTAGAAGTTACTTTGGAGACTAGACTCTAAACACAGGTCTAACTACTAAGCAATCTGTGTGACCTTGGGCAAAATACTTAACATCTGCTTCCTCATCTGTAAAACAATATTCTCAGGGCTGTAAAGGTTAAAAATAATAATAATGTACATAAAGCTATGTGGCACCTTAAAAAAGTCAGTTTAATAAAAATCAGAAATATTATGTTAAAGATATTTCTTTTTGTTTTCTTTTTTTAACAGTAGAAAAACCAATGCAAATTTAATAACATGTACATACTGAATATATGAGAGATATCCAGGACAATTATTAATAAGTAACCCCAAAGATGTTTCTTCATCTACTAATTTGTTGTAAAAACTAGGAACAGAGTTGTGAAGATGACAAAATCTTCGTTCATTTGGCCACTACCTTTCTGGAGTTCTGATTTATATGAGGAGTTTCACCACTGAGGAAGCCTATATGAGCTTTATATCTCTTGATGCAGGGCAAAATGCCCATGCCCTTGAAAATATATGAGAAGAGTACCACGTATCAGCTTATATAATGAAACTCGTCACACTATAGTGCATCTCTTAGAACCTTTTTCACACGTTGAAGTGTTTTGTTCTTGTATTATAGTTGATTTACAATATTAGTTTCAAGTATGTAACATTCTACTTCATTAGTTATTATAAGCCATTGGCTATAGTCCCTGTTCTATACAATATATTCTTGTAGCTTATTTCTTTTATCCATAATACTTTGTACATTATACCCCATCTAGCTCCTTCCCCTTTCCTCTCCCCACTGGCAACCACTAGTGTGTTCTCTGTATCTGTGAGTCTGGTTCTATTTTGTTATATTCATTTGTTTCATTTTTTAGATTACACACATAAGTAATGACATACAATATTTATCTTTCTCTGACTTATTTCACTGAATATATTACCCTCTAGGTCCATCCATGTTGCTGCAAATGGCAAAATTTCATTGTTTTTGTGGCTGAGTAGTATTCCGTTGTATGTATTGAATTGACCAAAAAGTTCATTTGAGTTTTTCCATACAATATGTCAAACCTTCTTTATTGATTCTTCTGTTGATGGACACTTAGGTCACCACCGCATCTTTTTTAAAATTTCTATTTGTTTATTTACTTTTGGCTGTGCTGGGTATTTGTTGCTACGCACGAGCTTTCTCTAGGTGCAGCGAACGGGAGCTACCGTCCAGTTGCAGGGCCTGGGTTTCTCATTGAAGTGATTTCTCTTGTTGTGGAGTATGGGTTCTAGAGCATGTGGGCTTCAATAATTGTGGCACTTGGGTTCAGGTGGCACACGGGCTTAGTTGACCTGCAGCGCATGGAATCTTCCAGGACCAAGCATCAAACCTGTGTTCCCTAGACTGGCAGTCAGATTTCTAACCACTGGACCACCAGGAAGTCTGGCCATTTCTTGACTGTTGTTAATAATGTTGCCATGAACATTAGGGTGCATGTATCTTTTTGAATTAGTGTTTTTCTTTTCTTTGGATATACACCCAGGAATGGAATTGCTGGATCATGTGGTAGTTCTATTTTAGATTTTTGAGGAAACTCCATACTATTTGCTACCAATTTATATTCCCACCAACAGTATACAGGCATTCTTTTTTCTCTACATCCTCACATTTGTTACTTACAACATTTGTGGCCTTTTTGATAAGAGCCATTCTGACAGGTATGAGGTGATACCTCATTTTGTTTTAATTTTTATTTCTCTAATAATTAGCAATGTTGAGCATTTTTTCACGTGCCTGTTGGTCATCTGTATGTATTCTTTGGAAAAATGTCTGTTTGGGTCTTCTCGTTTTCTAAATAGTTTTTCTTTATAGAGAGTTATATAAATTGTTTACGTATTTTGGATATTAACTCCTTTTCAGCTGTATCACTTGAAAATATGTTCACACATTCTGTAGTTTTTGTCAATGCTTTCCTTTGCTGTGCAAAAGCTTTTAAGTTTAATTAGGTCCCATTTATTTATTTTTGCCTCTGCCTTAGGAGACAGATACAAAAAATGTTGCTATGATTTATGTCAAAGAGTATTCTGCCTATGTTTTCTTGTAGGAGTTTTATGGTTTCCAGTTTTACATTTAGGTCTTTAATTAATTTTGAGTTTATTTTTACATATGGTATAAGAAAATATTATAAACTCATTCTTTCATGTAGCTGTTCAGCTTTCCCACCACTGCTTATTGAAGAGCCTGTTTTTTCTCCATTGTATATTCTTGCCTTCTTTGTCACAGATTAGTTGACCTTAAGTGCCTGGGTTTATTTCTGGGCTGTCTATTCTGTTCCTTTCATTTATGTGTCTGTTTTTACGCCAGTACCATACTGTTTTGATTACTGTAGCTTTGTAACATAGTCTGAAATCAGAGGATGTGATACCTCCAGCTCTGTACTTTCTCAAGATTGCTTTGGTTAGTCAGAGTCCAGTGAAAGTTTTCTTGATTTCTGAATTATGACTTGTCTCATTCATCTGAATCTACCAAATTAAGCAATATATTTCTTCAGTGTAGGACAAAAGATGCCCCCTTCCCTCCTATTCTTCTATATTTTCTTCTCCTTTGGCCGATTCTCAGAGGTTGGAGTGGACCACATTTACTAGTCAGCTGTGGTCCACTAGTCAATTGACTAGTTGGACTAGTCAACCCATTGAAAACCTGAATTCTCTAGCTTGCTGATTCACACCTTCTTTAAGCAAAGAGATAATTATTTTTAACTTTCAGTGTCTTTTTTTTTTCTGGTTCCTTTATGAGCTTCATTCATCTGAGATCCTTTTCACATCACACAAGTAAACACTTAAATAATAGAATAAAAATGACATGTCCAAAAAGAATTTCAATTTGAGACTGTTTTCCTTTAGAAATTGTCAAAATATAAATTATTCTGTCCGCTTACAATGAAAAGTTAACTGAACTGACACTGGTTAATCTCTACTAGCATTAGGCTGCCTCTTTTTGATGAAGTCCAGTAATTAAGCCCTACAGCTTAATGGCAAGACCAGTAGGCAGGAAGTTAGAAGACTTAGACTCTATTTTTATTTCTAGCTCTGGCTCATTACCATTACTTTGCCCTGACCAACTTCTGTTATTACTCAGAATCTCAATCATAATAGCAGTGCAGAGTGATCTGGAAAAACCACCCTGTAAACTGAGAACTAAGAGGATGCAGCAGTCCTGTTCCTGCAAATTGATGTACCATTGTGGTCTCAGGCAAGAAATTGTCTAATTCGGTGCCTCAGCTTCATTGTCTGTAAAAACATGACAAATTATTTGCTCCTCTTTCCCCCAAGATTCCTCACAGAAATACAGTGATAGAAATGGTATCAATGCTGTAAAAGACTTTTGATCGCTCTGATTTGTTGCTACATAAAGAGAAATATCCTTTTATTATTTCTACTGGTATTTCTAGGTTCTTAGTGCTCCCTGAGTTAGAATCATAATAATTCTACTTAGGAAAGGTTACTATTTATACTGCCATTCTTTGCAGAAATAAAATAATCTATGGAGAATATGCTTTAAGAAAACAAAATTATTCCAAAATATTTGTAATTGTTGGTAGTTAAAAATTCTGAGTCACATTATCATCCCTCATCATCCTGACTTGATGGAGACTGCTTATTAATTCAGACCTGTCTATAGCCATGTTGTCTAGCTAACAAATGAGGATATTACTCAGTTGATCCTAGTTATTCCAGGATTTTTGTAAAGTTCCTGAAAAGAGTGTGGAGGTAGTGAGGGATCTTGCTGCTGCTGCTAAGTCGCTTCAGTCGTGTCCGACTCTGTGCAACCCCATAAACGGCAGCCAACCAGGCTCCCCCCGTCCCTGGGATTCTCCAGGCAAGAACACTGGAGTGGGTTGCCATTTCTTTCTCTGATGCATGAAAGTGAAAAGTGAAAGTCAAGTTGCTCAGTTGTGTCCAACTCTTCGCAACCCCATGGACTGGAGCCTACCAGGCTCCTCTGTCCATGGGATTTTCCAGGCAAGAGTACTGGAGTGGGGTGCCATTGCCTTCTCCAGTGAGGGATCTTGACAGCTTCTACTCTATTTAGTTCTGTGTGTGTCAAACCTAAGAATTTTATAGGGATATTCACCTATCATGTGTAGATAATAGGAGGGTTGATAGATAACAATTATATCTTACCTAATTGCTAAAAGAAGTATTATCCTTACAATGCTCATTTTAATTTTTAAAGACTGTGATGATCATGTACTTTGTTACACAATCTCTTTGTCACCTTAGAGTACTATCAGACAGTGAAGAAAAAAATTCTCAGACTGAGTCAGAAAATCATATTAATTCAAAAACAAGTCTGAAACTAAAAGATAAATTTATGGGTTAGAGGAACATACATACAGACAACAACAACAAAATCAGCCAAGGAAGAACCAAGACGTAGAGCTGGCCTAGTAACTGACAGAGATCCTTTCATGCAGGTCAGAACTGTAGATGCCTGGTAACAAGTCCTGAGGGTTAATCACTAGGAAATTGGAGTACAAAGGCAGGAAATCCAGTTACTTTGGTTACAAAAAATACACATAGAAAACCTGTAAACCTCCTTGAGGAAGATCTTCATTTAATAAATATATATTAAGTGCCAGTATATGCCAGACACTATTATAGACACTGAGGGATCAGCAGTGAATAGAACAAAGTTCAATGACCTTGTACAGCTTATATTTTAGTTAATTGGGGAGAACAAATAATAAACAATTAAGTAAAATATATTGTAAGTCAATAGAAATGAGTCTATGGAGAAAATTTAAGTGATGAGTTCTGGAAGCAGGAAGTGGGGTTGCAATTTTAAATAGAGTTGTACAAAAGGTCTCACTGAGAAGATGGCATATAAGCAAAGACTTGGATAAGACAGAAGGAGAGATTCATGCAGCCAAGAAAGAGTGTACTAGGCAGTGTATACTGCAAATGCAAATACCTTAGGTAGGATCCTGCCCAGCACATCTAAGGAAAAGTAAGAAGGCCATCATAGTTGGGGAAGAGCAAGGAAGGGGGAGGAACAGGAAGTGATGTCAGAGAAGTAGAGACAGACACACTGATTATGTTGGGTCCTGAAGATCATTTTGAGAACTCTGGCTTTTACTTTGAGTGACATGGATTACTGAGCAGAGGAAAGGCACCATATGACTGACCAGATTAAAAGGATCAGGCTGGGGCTTCCCATTCCAGTGGCTAAGACTCTGCGCTCCCAATGCAGGGGGCCCAGGTTTGATCCCTGGTCAGAAAACTAGATCCCACATGCCACAACAAAGATCAAAGATTCTGCATGCCACAGGAGAGATCCGGTGCAGCCAAATGAACAAATAAATATTAAAAATAAATAAATAAGAGGATGAGGCTGACCATTGTTTTGAGACTAGATCACAAGGGAGCAAGATGGAAGCAAGACCATTTAGGATACTATTCCAATAATCCAGGTAAGAAAGAATGGTAGCTCAGAGAGGCTGGTGTGGTAGAGGGGTGAGAAGTGATTGGAATGTCATTATAGTCTGAAAGTAAAGCCATTAGGATGTGCTAAGGGACTTGAAATAAGATGGAAGAGAAAGAAAGGAATCAAAGACGACACTAAGACTTTTAGTCTGAAAAATGTGAAAATGGAGTGGCTCTCTATTGATGCAGGGAAGATTGTAGGAGGCGTCTTTTTCTAAAATTAACTTTTATTGGAGTATAGTTGTTTTACAACATTGTGCTAGTTTCTGCTTTACAGCAAAGTGAATCAGCCACACATATATATATGTCCCCTCTTTTACAAGTTTCCTTCCTATTTAGGTTACCACAGAGCCTTGAGTTCCCTATGCTATACAGTAGGTTCTTATTAGTTATCTATTTCACACAAAGTAATGTATATATGTCAGGGCCAATCTTACAATTCACCCCACCCCCCTTTCCTTCTTGGCATCCATACATTTATTCTCTACCTCTGTATCTCCGTTTCAGCTTTGCAAATAAGTTCATTTGTATCATTTTTCTAGATTCCACATAGAAGCAGTATTATACAAGATTTGTTTTTTCTCTTTCTGATTTACTCTGCTCTGTATAACAGTCTCTAGGTCCATCCACAGCTCTGCAAATGGCACAATTTTGTTCCTTATTATGGCTGAGTAATATTCCATTGCATATATGTATCACATCTTCTTTATTCACTCTTCTGTCAAAGGACATTTAGGTTGCTTCCCTGTACTGGCTATTGTAAACAGTGCTGTGATGAACACTGAGGTGCATGTATCTTTTGCAACTATGATTTTCTCCAGGTATATGCCCAGGTGTGGGAATGCTGGATCACATGGAAGTTTTGGTTTTTTAAGGAACCTCCATACTGTTCTTCACAGTGGCTCTATCAATTTATATTCCCATCAACAGTGTAAGAGTGTTCCCTTTTCTCCACACCCTCTCCAGCATTTATTGCTTGTGGATTTTTTGATGACAGTCATTCTGACCAGTGTGAGGTGATACCTCATTGTAGTTTTGACTTGCATTTCTCTGATAATTAATGATGTTGAGCATATGTTCATGTGCTTTTTGGCCATCGTATGTCTTCTTTGAAGAAGTATCATTTTGGTCTTTGGCCCATTTATTAATTGGGTTGTTGTTTGTTTTGTGTTGTTTTTAATATTGAGCTACTTGAGCTGTTAGTATATTTTGGAGATCAATCCCTTGTCAGTTGCTTCATTTGCAAATATATTCTCCCATTCTGAGAGTTGTCTTTTTGTCTTGTTTATGGTTTCCTTTGCTGTGCAAAAGCTTTTAAGTTTAATTAGGTTCCATTTGTTTATTTTTGCTTTTATTTTCATTACTCTAGGAGGTGGGTCAAAAAAGATCTTGCTGGGGATTTATGTCAAAGCATATTCTGCCTATGGTTTCCTCTAGGAGTTTTATAGCATCTGGTCTTACATTTAGGTTTTTAATCCATTTTGAATTTATTTTTGTGCATGGTGTTAGAGAGTATTCTACCTTCATCCTTTTACATGCAGCTGTCCGGGTTTCCCAGCATGTGGGAGGGGTTTTAACCTTCCTTGCGTCCTCACGGTCTAGCACAATGGGAGACTCATGGGAATATTCAGCCCTTTTGTTGTTTAGTCACCAAGTTGTGTCTGACTCTTTTGAGACCCCATGGACTGTAGCCCGCCAGGCTCCTCTGTCCATGGGATTTTCCAGGCAAGAATACTGGAGGGGGTTGCCATTTCCTTCTCCAGGGGATCTTCCTGATGCAGGGATTGAACCCTTGTCTCCTGCATTGGCAGGCAGATTCTTTACCACTGAGCCACCAGGAAACCCCAATTACATACCAGCGATCTAATCTGAATCTAGTTTCTGTATATTTAAGATGAGTTGTTCTAGATAGAAGACTGATTCATTTGAGTTGCTAAACTAGGTCTTGGTTCTAGAAACTGGGGCAAGGTTAAAACCATTGCTATGTTAGAGCTAGCTAGCAAGAGCCAATATTTTCAGGATATTATTGCAAGCCAAGAGTTAAACACAGCAATATTTTAAACTTAAGGTATTTACACTTACAGGTAGAAGGCTGTATTAAAAACAGAGGTAAAAATACTGAGACTCATTCCTTCCTAATTATTTTACTACATTTTACTATTATCTAATCTCTTGAGGTTATGTATGTTTGTTGTGTCTGTATGATAGAAATACTGTATAAAGGTGTGTTACTGTACATTGGTTCCCAGTTCTGTTTTCAGTGATATCATGTCAGTAGCTTCACATTGTCCATGACATGAGTATTTACAATACAGAAATTGGCCAATGCTACAAATCAGGGATCCCCGCTCCTTCCTTGTCCCCAGAGCTGGTTAAATCTATAAATGAGTAGTGGGATCAGCTTTGAAAGCAATGATAAGGAATGAAAAAAACTCATATATTTTGTAAATATACACATGTTTAGGCTCTGCCCATGGAGGATTATAGTATGGTTTTACAGGTAGTCTTCCCTTTTGGGGTGAGGGATGGTTGAGGACTGAGGAAATTGTCATAGAAGACAAATATACAAATAATTCCACATGGTGAAAGAAAGGCCTTAATTACTGACCAAACTAGGAGTTGCTAAAAGAGATTAGCTTCTATATTCAATCAATGTCTTAATAGAGTTAAACCTAGATACAAATTACAAACTGTTAACAGGGGAGTTTAACAACTTTGGACTCTTTGTATATCTGATATTGTAAGGAGAAAATGAGATGAGCCAATGCCATGTGTAGTGAGTACATATTTGTGAGACTTTCCCAAATCTTAAGTTGCTAGACCTTATAAAAAAGAATCATCAAGGACACTAAAGACACTATCTAATTATTCCTAAGAGACACGTAGAAAAACAATACAGTTTCGTTTTACTGTGTGTATGTACACATGTGTATGTGTATGTATACATACATACACACATACAAAGGAAGCCTGGAGTCCTAACCACTGGATCACCAGGAAACTCCCAAGTAAAGCCTTGACAATCTCATTAGCCATCAGAATGGTACTATCCTTTGACTCAGTAATTCCACATTCCCATATCCATAAATATGTCTGGATGTTCAGACCAGGTGATTCTGCTAAGTATGAAGTTTTGCCGAGCTATGGAAAACAATTTATGAAAACATTTTAAATTAAAAAAAAGATTACAGCTTTGAACCAAAAGCCAGTAGGGGAGAATGGGAAATGGAGAATGAATATATTTAAGGAGAAAGAAAAAAATAACATTTGGAAACACTTAAAATCAGTGAAGTGAAAAGATACGGGGAAAATGGGGATCAAAGATTATTTTTTTTCGTAGTATCTTTTGTCATTTTTAAGTTTTTATTGTTATAATTTCCATATTTGTAATTAATATTGATACTTTTATTCCTGCTTCTCTTGAAAAATGAATCACTTAAATACTGTGCTTTTTCACTATTGTCCAGTTTAACATTTTATATATACACTCTTTAATTTATATGGAATTTATTTGAATGTATAGTATGAGAGGACAACCTAATTTTTTTTCTAAGTTGATAAGCATTCCAAAATGGTCCTTCCTTACTCTACTGATTTATGAAATCTCCTGTATCAAACAGTAAGTTCCTATACGTAATGGGACTGTTTCTGCACTAGGCTATTTTTTTTTTACTTGTACTTCCCTGTTTTAGTATAGTGAAAAGTGAATGTGAAAGTGTTAGTCTTTCAGTCATTTCTGACTCTTTGCAACCCCATGGACTGTAGCCTGCTAGGCTCCTCTGTCCGTGGAATTCTCCAGGCAAGAATACTGGAGTGGGTTGCCATTTCCTTCTCTAGGAGATCTTCCCAACCCAGGGATCAAACACAGGTCTCCTGCATCTGGGGCTTCTGAGCCACCAGAGAAGCCTGTTTGAGTATAGTAGTTTGGGTACATTATTATATTCAATTGGCTTAGTTCTTTTCATAGTTAAAATGAAAACACATGTTACCCAAGGCAGATTCATGTTGATGTATGGCAAAACCAATACAATACTGTAATTAGCCTCCAATTAAAATAAATAAATTTAAAAAATAAATAAAATGTTTTTATCTTCTATTATTTGCATTCTTATTCTCCCATATAAAGTTTTAGAATCATTGTACCTATTACAAAAATTTTGATAGTTACAACAGTCTTTTTTCTTAATAGAGCTATGTTATTTCCTCAATATTACTAATTATACTAACAATGACTAATTAGGTTAACCACAAGGAAAGAAGGATGCCAAGTTAACTCAAGCTATTGAATTCTACAATATTGTCTGAAATACTTCTATGTCTCAGAAGTTTCATGGAAAAAGACTTTTTAGGACTCAGTTCAGTTCAGTTCAGTCGCTCAGTTGTGTCTGACTCTTTGCGACCCCATGAACCGCAGCACGCCAGGCCTTCTGTCCATCACCAACTCCTGGAGTTCACTCAGACTCACGTCCATCGAGTCAGTGATGCCATCCAGCCATCTCATCCTCTGTCGTCCCCTTCTCCTCCTGCCCCCAATCCCTCCCAGCATCAGAGTCTTTTCCAATGAGTCAGCTCTTCCCATGAGGTGGCCAAAGTGACAAAAAGTGACAAAAACATCTATGCAAATTTTTCCCTGGAAAGCTATTTTATGATTTGGAAGTAGTATTTCTCTTTGAAGCAAATAAAGAAAATATGAAACTCAGTGATTGAAGTATAAATTTACATGCCTTAGAGAATGTTATATATCTTTCAATAAACTTTTCAAATGTTCCTGAAACATAAGCCTAAGCATAGAGACCAAACTCAACAGTAGAGCTACTTGCACTAATTGTCCTAACTCGAGTTATTTTCCACGTATGTTAATTTGCCTAAGACTCACTTAGAGCCTTCTAGAAGTTAACAAAAGAAGGCTTTTCTTTCTCAATTTTATTTTCTTCAAAAATAATAAAATTATGAGATACCATATAGAAATTGAGAGATATTGAGAATCTCTAATTATGGCACGTATTTCTTGGTACTTAAAATAAGGTGAAACTTGCACTCCCATGTTCATTTCAGTATTATTCACAATAGCCAAAGAAACAACCTAAATATACATTGACGATGAATAGATGAAGAAAATGTGATATATAAACATATATATATATATCAGTTCAGTTCAGTCACTCAGTCATGTCCAACTCTTTATGTGATATATAAACATATATATATATATATACACATAATGAAATATTTTCAGCCTTTAAAAGAGGAAAATCTTGTCATTTATAACAATGTAGATCAACCTCAAGGACACCATCCTCTGTGAAATAAGCAAGATGCAGAAAGACAAAAACTGCACGATCTCACTTTAATGTGAAATCTAAAATAGTCAAATTCAAAGACATAGAAAGTAGAGCAGTGGTTGCTGGGGGTTGAGAGTAGCAAGAAGAAATGGGAAATGTTGGTCAAGGGATACAAAATTCCAGTGATGCAAGATATATATATAACTGTAATTAAAATACTATGTTGTATATTTTAAATTTGCTGAGTGTAGGTCTTAAGTGTTGTCAATGTACACACAAAGTAATTAGGTAAGGTGATGGATATGTTAGTTATAATTAGGATGATTATTTCACAATATGTATGTATATCAAAACATGAGGTTGTAAATTTAAATATATGGAATTTAAAAATTGTCAATTATATGTCTGTAAAGCTGGGGGTGGAAATGGCAACCCACTCCGGTGTTCTTGCCTGGAGAATCCCAGGGACAGCAGAGTCTATGGGGTCACACAGAGTCAGACACAACTGAAGTGACTTAGCAGTAGCAGTAGCAGTAAAGCTGGGGGTGGGAAGCAAAAATTAAATTCCATTGTTCTAACATGAACTATTAATACTTACTAAGCTTTCATGATTTTAGATGGGTCTCTACAGAGCTCCACTATGTCATCTTTCCTTTAATATATCACTCAGGTGAAAGGTAATAGAAACAGTTTGAAGTATTTTCCTGGGAGTTGATGGTAATGCTTTAGAGTCTTTATCCACAGTTGTTCCTAACAATGTCTAAGTTTCTTAATTATGTGACAAAGGCATTAGTTCTCCAAAAATAACCAGGAAAATGGACTTGCCCAATAGCAACAGGGCTCTTCTTTGTAAAAGGAACACATAAGGCATGAGTGGGCATTCACATAAAGCAGCTTCATGTGCCCTGCATCTCTTTTTCAAAATGATTCTGTCAAAGATATTTCACTATATTATGGTTTCTGTTATAATTGGCTCCCATTTGAGAAGAAGTTGGCCACACTGGAAAAGAGTGTCCAAGACTTACTAACTTATGTGATCCCCTTTGGTCATGTTAAAAGTCTTTGAGATGTGATTTCCTTTTCTCATCTTGTTTTCATAAGCTCTTGCTTATGAAACATATATATTCTGCTTTTGATTTATCAAGTTTCTTTACACTGAATACTTAAATATTTTTCTCAGTTCAGTTCAGTTCAATCGCTCAGTCGGGTCTGACTCTTTGCGACCCCATGGACTGCAGCACGCCAGACTTCCCTGTCCATCACCAACTCCTGGAGCTTACTCAAACTTGTGTCCATCCAGTTGGTAATACCATCCAAACATCTCATTCTCTGTTGTCCCCTTCTCCTCCCACTTTCAATCTTTCCCAACATCAGGGTCTTTTCTAGTGTGCCAGTTCTTCACATTAGGTGGCCAAAGTATTGGAGTTTCAGCTTCAGCATCAGTTCTTCCAATGAATATTCAGGACTGATTTCCTTTAGGGTAGACTGGTTGGATCTCCTTGAAGTCCAAGGGACTCTCAAGAGTCTTCTCCAACACCACAGTTTAAAGCATCAATTCTTTGGTGCTCAGTTTTCTTATACTCCAACTCTCACATCCATACATGACTACTGGAAAAACCACAGCTTTGACTAGATGGACCTTTGTTGGCAAAGCAATGTCTCTGCTTTTTAATATGCTGTCTAGACTGATCATAACTTTCCTTCCAAGGAGCAAGTGTCTTTTAATTTCGTGGCTGCAGTCACCATCTGCAATGATTTTGGAACCCCAAAAAATACAGTCTTTCACTGTTTCCATTGTTTCCCCATCTACTTGCCGTGAAGTGATGGGACTGGATGCCATGATCTTAGTTTTCTGAATGTTGAGTTTTAAGCCAACATTTTCACTCTCCTCTTTCACTTTCATCAAGAGGCTCTTTAGTTCTTCTTTGCTTTCTGCCATAAGGTTGGTTTCATCAGCATATCTGAGGTTATTGATATTTCTCCCAGCAATCTTGATTCCAGCTTGTGCTTCATCCAGCCCAGCATTTTGCATGATATATTCTGCATGTAAGTTAAATAAGCAGGGTGACAATATACAGCCTTGTTGTACTCCTTTCCCGATTTGGAACCAGTCCGTTGTTCCATGTCCAGTTCTAACTGTTGCTTCTTGACCTCCAGATTTCTCAGGAGGCAGGTAAGGTGGTCTGGTATCCCCATCTTAAAGAATTTTCCACAGTTTGTTGTGATTCACATAGTCAAAGACTTTGGAGAATTCAATAAAGCAGAAATAGATGTTTTGCTGGAACTCTTGCTTTTTTGATGAGCCAGCGGATGCTGGCAATTTGATCTCTGGTTCCTCTGCCTTTTCTAAATCCAGCTTGAACATCTGGAAGTTCACAGTTCACGTACCGTTGAAGCCTGGCTTGGAGAATTTTGAACATTACTTTGCTAGTGTATGAGATGAGTGCAATTGTACAATAGTTTGTACATTCTTTGGCATTGCCTTGCTTTGGGATTGGAATGAAAACTGACCTTTTCCAGTCCTGTGGCCACTGCTGAATTTTCCAGATTTGATGGCATATTGAGTGCAACACTTTCACAGCATCATCTTTCAGGATTTGAAACAGCTCAACTGGAATTTCATCACCTCCACTAGCTTTGTTCGTAGTGATGCTTTCTAAGGCCTACTTCACTTCACATTCCAGGTTGTCTGGCTCTAGGTGAGTGATCACACCATCGTGATTATCTGGGTCATTAAGATCTTTTTTGTATAGTTTTTCTGTGTATTCTCGCCACCTTGTCTTAATATCTTTTGCTTCTGTTACGTGTATACCATTTCTGTCCTTTATTGTGCCCATCTTTGCGTGAAATATTCCCTTCGTATCTCTAATTTTCTTGAAGAGATCGCTAGTCTTTCCCATTCTATATGTTCCTCTATTTCTTTGCACTGATCACTGAGGAAGGCTATCTTATCTCTCCTTGCCATACTTTGGAATTCCACATGCAAATGGGTATATCTTTCCTTTTCTCCTTTGCCTTTAGCTTCTCTTCTCAGCTATTTGTAAGGCATCCTCAGACAACCATTTTGCCTTTTTGCATTTCTTTTTCTCGGGGATGGTCTTGTTCTCTGCCTTCCATACAATGTCACGAATCTCCGTCCATAGTTCTTCAGGCACTCTGACTATCAGATCTAATCCCTTGAATCTATTTGTCACTTCCACTGTAAAATTGTAAGGAATTTGATTTAGGTCATACCTGAATGGTCTGGTGGTTTTCCCTACTTTCTTCTGAATTTAAAACTGAATTTGGCAATAAGGAGCCAGTGATCTGAGCCACAGACAGCTCCTGTTCTTGTTTTTGCTGACAGTATAGAGCTTCTGCATCTTTGGCTGCAATAAATATAATCAAGCTGATTTTGCTATTGATCATTTGGTAATGACCGTGTGTACAGTCCTCTCTTATGTTTTTGGAAGAGGGTGTTTGCTATGACCAGTCCGTTCTCTTGGCAAAACTCTGTTAGCCTTTGCCCTGGTTTGTTTTACACTCCAAGGCGAAATTTCCCTGGAGTCCAGGTATCTTTTAACTTCCCACTTTTGCATTAAAGTCCCTGTAATGAAAATCTTTTTTGTTGTTAATTCTAGAAGGTCTTATAGGTCTTCATAGAACTGTTCAACTTCAGCTTCTTCAGCATTACTGGTCAGGGCATAGATATGGATTACTGTGATATTGAATGGCTTGCCTTGGAAATGAACAGAGATCTTTCTGTTGTTTTTGAGATTGCATCCAAGTACTGCATTTCAGACTCTTTTGTTGACTATGATGGCTACTCCACTTCTTCTAAGGGATTCTTGCCCAGTAGTAGATATAATGGTCATCTGAGTTAAATTCACCCCTTCCAGTCCATCTTAGTTCGCAGTTTCCTAGAATGTCAATGTTTACTCTTGCCATCTCCTGTTTGACCACTTCCAATTTACCTTGATTCATGGGCCTAACATCCAGGTTCCTATGCAATATTGCTCTTTACAGCACCAGACCTTGCTTCTATCACCAATCCCATCCACAACTGGGTGTTGTTTTTGCTTTGGCTCCGTCTCTTCATTCTTTCTGGAGTTATTTCTCCACTCTTCTCCAGTAGCATATTGGGCACCTACCAACCTGGGGAGTTCATCTTTCAGTCTCCTATTTTGTTGCCTTTTCATACTGTTCATGCGGTTCTCAAGGCAAGAATACTGAAGTGGTTTGCCATTCCCTTTCCCAGGGTATCACATTTTGTCAGAACTCTCCACCATGACCCATCCTTCTTTGGTGGCCCTACACAGCATGGCTTATGGTTTCATTGAGTTAGACAAGGCTGTGGTCCATGTGAGCAGTTTGGTTAGTTTTCTGTGGCTGTAGTTTTCATTCTGTCTGCCCTCTGATGGATAAAGAGGCTTAAGGAAGCTTCCTGGTGACTAAGGGGGAAACTGCTCTTGTTCTGATGGGCAGGGCCAAGCTCAGTATCTTTAACCCAGTTTTCTGTTAATGGGTGGGGCTGTGTTCCCTCCCTGTTGTTTGATCTGAGGCCAAACTATTGTGGAAGTAATGAAGATAATGGCGACCTCCTTCAAAAGGTTCCATACACACACTGCCGCACACAGTGCCTCCGACCCTGCAGTAGGCCACTGCCGACCCACGCCTCCACCGAAGACTCCTGGACACTCACGGGCAAGTCTGGGTCAGTCTCTTCTGGGGTCACTGCTCCCTCTCCTGGGTCCTGGTGTGCCCAAGGTTTTGTTTATGTCCTCCAAGAGTCTGTTTCCCCAATCCTGTGTAAGTTCTGGCAGCTCTATGGTGGGGTTAATGGTGACTTCTTCCAAGAGGGCTTATGCCATAGCCAGGTCTGCTGCACCGAGAGCCCCTGCCCCTGTGGCAGGCCACTGCTGAGCCGTACCTACGCAGGAGACACTCAAACACAGTTCTAGCTCAGTCTCTGTGGGGTGTCTGGGTCCTGATGCACACA
>NW_011494881.1:6682133-6688287 GCF_000754665.1 Bison bison bison | reverse complement strand
GGGATATCTTTTTTTTTGGTGGGATCCAACAGTCTCCTGTCAATGGTTGTTCAGCAGTGAGTTGTAATTTTGGAGTTCTTGCAGGAGAAGATGAGTGCATGTCCTTCTGCTCTGCCATCTTAATTCCACTTTATTCTATTTTTATTGATTGCCCTAAGTGAAGTGAAGTGAAGTGAAAGTTGCTCAGTCGTGTCTGACTCTTTGCAACCCTGTGGAATTCTCCAGGCCCAAATATGGGAGTGGGTAGCCTTTCCCTTCTCCAGGGGATCTTCCCAACCCAGGGTTGAACCCAGGTCTCGTGCATTGCAGGTGGATTCTTTACCAGCTGAGCTACAAGGGAAGCCCAAACATTTTTTCTACATCTCTGTAATTACTTAATTTCTGATTGCTTAGCCTTGCTTTGTTATCTTAATAAAGCATAAATGGTATCTGCTGTGGAAATGGGTTTACTCATGCTATTAAATAACCACACCCTTATAATTAGAGATTTGGTAGTCATCTGAGTGGTACAGTCAGTACCAAAATATTACACAACGGGCATTATGTAAATTTTTTTGCATAAATCTGGAAACTAGCCAAGAGATGCACTAAACACTAGGGACATAATGGTTATGTTACCTACCCAAACTTGGGCCCTTTTGCGGGAATGCAGTAAAGCCAATCTACTGACACTGGGCTGTGGTGAAGGAAATTGCAATGTTTACTGTAGGGCACCAAGAAAGGAGACCAGGTGGCTGGTACTCAAAACCCCCCAACTCCCAGGTGGGTTTAAGGAAAGCCTTTTTAAAGGAAAGGTGAGGGAGGGGTGTCCCAGGGTATGTGATCAGCTTGTGCACAATTCTCTGATTGGTTGATGGTGAGGTAACACAGCAGTGTCACCAGGTTAATATTATCAGTCTCTAACATTATTCCTATCATCATCATCCCAGTGAGACAGACTGCTATGCACACAGTAGATATCTGATGAATATTCTATGTTGAATGAATAAGTATTGTAGTTTAGGTGCTGAATGGTGATTTCCAATTCCCAAACACTGAAAACTCTGGGAACTCAGGCTCATCAAGTAGTTGATTTCTTCCATTTAGAAGAAATGGGGGTTTAGCATCTGTAAAACAACTCAGGAAATGTGCATCAAGTACTTCAGAGAGGAGCTAAGGCAGAGAGGAGCCACTTCAGAGTGATGCTAAAGCAGAGAAGCTAAAGCTGAAGGTGTCCTTGGGGAGGGGGTGGTCTTGGGAAGACCCCATAGGGTTCTGCTCAGTTTAGCTTACTCTTCATTTTTATGAAAGTAGTAAGCTTAAAATTTGGTAAGAAAGATCGCATGGTTACAAAAGTACTACTTACTATGTTTTCTACAGCTCAAAAAATCTGTTTCCACCTCACCTACCCCAACCAATACCTGCAACAGTTTGAATTACACTACAAAAATTTAGAATAAGGGGCAAGTGATGAGGAATCAATCAGTGTAAGATTTAGTGCTTTTTCAGAAAATAACCAAAAGGTTTTAAGAGTTATCTGCAACAACAGAGGTGGCTAAATACATTATAATTAATTTACACAATGGAATATTATATGAACGTGAACGTGAAGTTGCTCAGTCGTGTCCGACTCTCTGCGACCCCATAGACTGTAGCCTACCAGGCTCCTCTGTCCATGGGATTTTCCAGGCAATAGTACTGGAGTGGATTGCCATTTCCTTCTCCAAGGGATCTTCCCAACACAGGGATCAAACCCAGGTCTCCCGCATCGTAGACAGACGCTTTATCGTCTGAGCCACCAGGAATATTATATAGTCTTTAAAAATAATGGTATAAATATGTCTATTGACATGAAGAGATATTTATGCTACATAAGTTGATGAAAGGAGCTTATAAAAAACAGGATCTCACTTTTGTTTAAAATAAGAAAAAATAATATTTGTATATATGCATGGAGAGAATATAAAAAAGATAGTTTGTGGATGTTGAACTCAATGTAACTTTACTTTTGTTCACATTTTCTGACTTTTTTGCAATAAGCATTTATTATTTTCATGATCAGAAAAAACAAAGATATTTATACTTAAAAATAGTATGTATGAGTTTTTGGTGATGAGAAAACAAGTTCTCTCACTCCATCTTTCAATTCTGCTTGCTTCTAATTGGCTTACTACTATACTCAGGTTTACTATTACATACAGGTTCTAGTACCAAAGTGGGAAAAATGACTGTCCCTGGCTCCAGACTCAAAAACTGTAGCTACAATCAACTCCAGCAGACAGAAACAATATTCATGATTAGTGCCAGCAGCAAGTCAGAGTAGGCTCAGTGTCTTGACTTGGATTAGGAACCAAAATGTGGAAGGAAGTGAGTGGAAATGAATAAGGGATGTAATCATTTTCTGATGGGACAGGTCTTGGTCATAGTACACCCCTTATGACCAGTGAGGAGAAGGAGCCTACAATGTTTTGGTCCCCAAAGGGAAATAGGAGTTATAACATCTCAAGAAGGGAGGAGGAAGTGATGCTAAAAGGACTAGAATAACACAATACCCATTATAACATTTATTCTAGACTCCCATAGTAATAGTGACAATAATGAAGTTCTTAAAGGAGTTTCCAGAGTTTTTCAGTGTTTGGGAATTGGAAACCATCATTCAATACCTAAACTATAATACTTATTCATTCAACAAAATATTCATCAACTATGTACCATATGCATAGTAATCTATCTCATTGGGATGAGCAGTAAACAAAAAGTAAAATATTCCTGCCCTCATGGATCTTATATTTTCAGACATAATTAACAACTCTAAAACATGAGTCTGAAACTGGCCTCTGACTGGACATGTTATTGCAGTAGTTGGGATAAGAGAAAATGCAATTTGACTTTCATATGATTGATTTCTTTTGCTTGTCTGTGAACACCATATTAAGATCCTATTCTTAAAAGAAATCGAATTGAGACGAGTCATGAGATGTATAAGCAAGTAGGAAGAGTACACAAGGGCTTTTGTGCCTTGGTGTTAATAGAATATTGCATTGTCTAGACACACCCCAAGGTGTTCTATAGCACCCTTGAGCTTTAACTTTTATCTTACTTAACCTGCCCTTATAGTGACTCTGAGTAAACCAATCTTGCAGTGCATATTTAATTTCAAGCAAAAAATCTTTACGGTTGACTACAGTTGCTGCTGCTGCTGCTGCTGCTAAGTCGCTTCAGTCGTGTCCGACTCTGTGAGACCCCATAGACCGGCAGCCCAGCAGGCTCCACCGTCCCTGGGATTCTCCAGGCAAGAATACTGGAGTGGGTTGCCATTTCCTTCTCCAACGCATGAAAGTGAAAAGTGAAAGTGAAGTCTAAACAAACTTCCCTTTGCAGGTCAATAGGTTAAGGTACATGGTCAGAACAAGAATATCTTGTTCTGTTTTGTGTCTTGTTAGTGTCTGTCTGCTATGGACTGAATGTTTCTGTCCCCCCACCCCCAACTCATATGTTGAACCCTAATCCCCAATATGATGGTATTTCAAGGTGAGGCCTTTGGGAAGTGATTAGGTCATGAGGGTGGAACCCTCATGAATTGGATTCGTTTCTATATAAACGAAATCCCAGAAAGCTCCCTTGCCCCTTCTGCCATGTAAGGGCACAGCAAAAAGATAGCCACTGATAAACCAGGACGTGGCTCTTACCAGATACCTAATGTGCTGATACCTTGATCTTGGTCTCCAAAACTGTGAAAAATAAAGTTTTGATGTTTAAGCCACCCAGTCTATGGTATTCTGTTACAGGAGACCAAACAGACTAAGACTTTATTTTTGGTAGCACAAACACACCTAACAGTGATTTTTAAAAGCTTTGGAAGGAAAATGAAAACAAGTTTTGGCAAATGTATCTTTTCACTTCTTTTTTTAAAAGCTTGAGGAACATAACAATTATAGTTTCCTAACACAGTGATTCTCAGCTTTAACTACACATTAGAATCACCTTTTAAAAATACTGGGATGGGGTGGAGGGTGGGGATTGGGTATTGATGTCTTTTTAAAAGACATAATGAGAGAGGGGAAGAAGGTGAATATTTTCAGTCTGTAACTCTTGGGTATATTTATTTTATTGCAAATCTGACTTTCATCAGTGAATTACTTTAACACATCATTTATCTACCTTCAAAAGAGGGATAAATAATCCTACATCCATTCATTCATCCATCTTCCTTTCTTTCTTCCTTTTTCTCCTCTTCAATTTCTCTTTCTCATTCACTCAACAATTCATCAAACCAGCATTAACAGTGTAAGTATGTGCTAGGTGCTAAGGATACAGAAATCAAATTCATACTTTCATTCGATTTGTACTTTCATTAATAAGGTTAATACAAATTAGTCATCCTGAGATTCTCAACTAAAGTTCAATTTTTAAAAACAGTTGCAAAAAATACATACTAATGTTGATTTACTTTGCAAAAGCTCATGTTGAAACTTGAGTTGTTGTATTAGACAAATGTAAACATTTCTGACCTATTGTGCTTCAGTGAGTCATAGTAAGCTCTCTCTGTCACTGTGTAATTTTCAATCTTTCATACATTGAATGAAAGGAGGTAAATGCTTATAATTCATTAGATTCTAGATAAGACATGATTTATTTTATTCTATTTAGCTGTTCTCTGTGGATTGTGGGAATCTTAGTTCCCTGATGAGGAACTAAACCCTTGTGCCTGCAGTGAAAGCACAGAGGCATAACCACTGGACCACCAGGGAATTCCCATAAGAAAAGATTTAGAGATGCTATCAACTTTAATTAGGAATTATTCTAATTTAAGAGTCTGAAGATGCTTTGGGCATATTTGGTGAAGTCCCGTTACTGCTGATATACCAAATCACACCTGAAATCCAGCCATGTATCTTGATCTTCGGCTCCTAACCAATTCCAAAGTCAGGCTACTTTGTAGATGAAGGTGGATCCATGAATACTTAAAAGGTAAGCAGGCACTTTTCTCTGGACTTTTCCTACTATTTTCTTCATTTTAAAGCTCCAAGTTGCAGCACAGTAGCAGGTCAAAAACCCACTTCCGTGGTCAACTCTGAGACTAGGACTGCAGATCCCTCCTGAGAAGCTGGACACTATCATAATATTGAAGTAGCTGCTGATACATATTTAAAACTAAGAACAAATGCAGACTCACCTCTCCAACAGAAGCGCCACAACCATGTCTGCTGCAATAGTGCATCCACCCAACATCAAAAGATAAAAGATACATATTTTGAATTAACCAACATCAGTAAGAAAACAGCACAGGGTATAGAGAGAGAACATTCTTCTTGCCAAGAACAGGTTCAAAGCCAATGGGTTCCAAGAGAGCAAGCCTTATTCATAGCATGAGTTTCCCTGTAACCTGATACTTGATTTAGGTGGTACCATATAATATATAATTATATTACATTAGGACTTCCCTGGTGGCTCAGATGTTAAAGCATCTGCCTACAATGTGGGAGACCTGGGTTTGATCCCTGGGTCAGGAAGATCGTCTGGAGAAGGAAGTGGTACTTTCCATTCCAGTACTCTTGCCTGGAAAATCCCATGGGCGGAGGAGCCTGGTAGGCTGTAGTCTATGGGGTGGCAAAGAGTCAGACACGACTGAGCAACTAAACGATATACTTATATAGCTATTATGAAGTTTGCTCACAAGAAGAAAAATACAATCAAAAGAGAAAAAGGGAAATCAACCTGAAGAGAATAAAGTAATTCTATAACTAGGGGAAGATGGATTTACATTTTTGAGGTATATAACCATTTGCTACTCATCATGAATAAATAATTGTGGCCTAAGAAATAATAACAGTTACTAATAAGAGTAATTGTTACTCGCTAAGTCCTGTCTGACTATTTTGTGACCCCCATGGACTGTAGCCTGCCAAACTCCTCTGTCTATGGGATTTCCCAGGCAAAAAATACTGGAGTGGTTTGCCATTTCCTCCTCCAGGGTATCTTCCCCACCCAGTGATCGAACATGCATCTCCTGCTTGGCAGGTGATTCTTTACCACTGAGCGGTAAAGAGGCCAATAATAGTGATAACTAACAATTACTGAGCCAATAATAGTGATAACTAACAATTACTGAGCACTTATTTTATGCCAGGCACTGTTAGTGCTTGCCATGCATTATCTTGTTTAATCCTCACAA
>NW_011494881.1:6681530-6682033 GCF_000754665.1 Bison bison bison | reverse complement strand
ACTGTGTAATTTTCAATCTTTCATACATTGAATGAAAGGAGGTAAATGCTTATAATTCATTAGATTCTAAATAAGACATGATTTATTTTATTCTATTTAGCTGTTCTCTGTGGATTGTGGGAATCTTAGTTCCCTGATCAGGAACTAAACCCTTGTGCCTGCAGTGAAAGCACAGAGACATAACCACTGGACCACCAGGGAATTCCCATAAGAAAAGATTTAGAGATGCTATCAACTTTAATTAGGAATTATTCTAATTTAAGAGTCTGAAGATGCTTTGGGCATATTTGGTGAAGTCCTGTTACTGCTGATATACCAAATCACACCTGAAATCCAGCCATGTATCTTGATCTTCGGCTCCTAACCAATTCCAAAGTCAGGCTACTTTGTAGATAAAGGTGGATCCATGAATACTTAAAAGGTAAGCAGGCACTTTTCTCTGGACTTTTCCTACTATTTTCTTCATTTTAAAGCTCCAAGTTGCAGCACAGTAGCAGGTCAAA
>NW_011494881.1:6672845-6681430 GCF_000754665.1 Bison bison bison | reverse complement strand
TTGTGACCCCCATGGACTGTAGCCTGCCAAACTCCTCTGTCTATGGGATTTCCCAGGCAAAAAATACTGGAGTGGTTTGCCATTTCCTCCTCCGGGGTATCTTCCCCACCCAGTGATCGAACATGCATCTTCTGCTTGGCAGGTGATTCTTTACCACTGAGCAGTAAAGAGGCCAATAATAGTGATAACTAACAATTACTGAGCACTTATTTTATGCCAGGCACTGTTAGTGCTTGCCGTGCATTATCTTGTTTAATCCTCACAACAATACTATTATTCCTATTTTCCAGATAAGAACAATGAAGCTTGGAGAATTTATGTAACTTACTTAAGGTAACACAGCTTGTAAATACTCAAGCTTTGGTTTGAAACCTAGACCGGTCTGACTCCCAAAACCCATGCTCTTAACTATTATATACCTCATTGTACTAATTTACAACTAGAGATTAAATACCTAAGCCTTCTGGCTCAGAGGGACTTATAGGACTTTAAAGACTTCTGTACTTTTTGTAATGACTCCAGGCCTTTTGTATCTGTCATCAATAGTAGACAAATTTCTAATGGTGATACAGTACCTCGGCAGGTAGTTGCAAATGGAAGCAATTTGCAGCTGCTGAGTACACACTGCACAAAGTTAGGGGCTGCAACAAATCGAGTACAAATGTGAAGCAGAAAGCAAAACTCATCAATATATATTTTGGTAACTAATTACTAAAAAAAATATTGCTAAGACTAATTGCTCCTCTTTAAAATAAAAAAAGGAATGAAAGGTTATAGGTTTAAAAAAATATTTGTTCTCATTTTGTATTAAAATTATCAATAGTAAATATAGCACACACACCATCTCCAGATTATCCTGGACATTAACTTAATGGGGATAATAGGTATGTTGTGCTGAAGTAACAACTTCAGCCTCTATTGGGGGAAATTATACTAGCAATGTGATAAGGAAGTAATTAATTTTCAAGGAATTAAAAAAAAATGAAGATCCTCTGACAATGCCAACTCTATTATATTGCATAAAATGAAATGAACTGACTTCATTAGGAATTGATCATGAGTTGCTAAGGATAGGTTTTGGCTCACAATTTATATTTCCATATGCTTGAATAGCCTACATACATACAATGTAGGTTTCTATTCAACCTCTGAATGTTAAAGCTTTTCTTCTATTTTAAAATCCATCACCCATAACCTTTAGTTCAACATAATTCCATGATACTTAAGAACTTCTCTGGTGGCTCAGTGGTAAAGAATCTACCTGCTAATGCAGGAGATGCAGATTCGATCCCTGGGTCGGGAAGATCCCCTGGAGGAGGAAATGGCAACCCACTCCAGTATTCTTGCCTGAAAAATCCCATGGACAGAGGAACCTGGCAGGTGACAGTCCATAGGGTTTCAGAGTCAGACATGACTGAGCACACACGCGTGAAGGTTAGTGCCAAAATTACAGCCACACGATGCTTAACTTCCATGTACATAGTGGGAAGGTTAAGAAAAATCACTGTTATCAGGAAAGGAGGAAAAGAATTTCTGATAATAAGCTTCAGGAGATATAAACGTGTAACTTACTTTGGTAACCTCTTGAAGTATATACACATGAACATTTCCAGTAAATATAGGAAACTTTTAATTAATAGTTATAAGCTGCATACCCTGTGTTGGCTGTGGTCAGAGAATCCAAAGTCATATCCTCAAAGTTTATATTGCTTCTGGGTACCCCGGTAGCATAGTTGAATCTAAATATGGTGATACAGAGATATTACAGTTTAAGAGGAGCCTCTAGCAACTGTAAGAGACCTAACACAGTGCTTCTCCCACTTTATGGGGCATAAGGACAGCCTGGAAAACTTGTCAAAGCAAATTATTAGTCCCCACCCCAGAGATTCTGACTCAGGAGGTCTAGGGTTGCATGGAAAAATTTGCATTTCTGATGTGCATTTAGGTGAGAGGAGAGCTGCCTATCCAAGGACCATGCATTGAGTAGTACTGATATAAAGGAATCTGTGAATTAAAAAGTTCACAAATTCTTTATATTAATCACATTCCTGCCTGAGTGCCAATCTGATGACTGTAGAAGGTACACTCCAGAAAAAGGAGAAACTGGCAAAAGGTATGAATTTCTTAGATAGAACCAAGATTCTTAGAATAGTAAAAAACTGTAAATATTCAATAGAGTTCCTTCTTGAAACGATAAAGTAAAGGTCTTTTGCTATATGATGATACTGGGGTAATGTATAAAGAAATTAATGGGAGGGTTTAGCCACCTATTAGAGAAATAACTCAGCTTAAAGCAAATATCCTGATTCTAAGCCCTTCACAGTTGTATTTCGATGTTTCTGGACCTGTGTCTAGACCACCACCAGCAGGAGCATCACCTGGAAATTTGTTAGAATAGAAATCTTTGGGCCACACTCCAGATTTACTCAATTAGAAAGTCTGGAGGTAAGGCCCAGAAACTTGTGTTTTACAGTGCCAGACTAGTGGTTTTCAAATTTATTGTGCATCACAATCAGATAGCCTGGAATATTTATTAAAAATACAAATTCCTATTCCTTCTTCAGTATGGGCCTAAAATTTTGCAATAGGGAATTCCCATGTAGACAATACTTTGAGAAATAGTGCCCTAAACCAGAGGCTTTTCAACTTTTTTAACCAGGACCCACACATTACATCAGAACCCAGTTAATATAAAAATTTTATAAGTAAAACAAAAGTTTCTCAAAATAGACTAGCACAACATTGTATATCAACTCTATTTCAATAAATTTTTAAAAACTGAAAAAAAGTCACTCATAAATGCAATGCACTCTAATATTTTTTATTTCATTTAAAAAATGCTGGTGACAGAACCATTTAAATTGATTTCTCGGCCTGCTAATGAGCTATAACTGCAGTTTGAATAACATGTCCTTCTCAAACTTTACAGTACATTTGAATCACCTGAGATCTTGTTATAATGCAATTTCTAATTCAGTAAGACTGGGATGGATCTTTAGAGTCTGCATTTCTAACAAGTTTCCAAGTGCTGCTAATGCTGCTGGTTCATGTATTACCTTTCATAGGGCAAACCCTGAACTATAATGAGTACAAGAAGGTAACAGCAAACTTGGTGCCTCTTCCTGTCACAAACCTATCTATCTTTATGATAGTGAGCTTTAGAAAAAAAAATGTGAGACTAGGGGTATTATCTCACACTCAGATGTAGTGGGCAGTGAGATGTCCTTAATATCATTGCCAGTAGCAATGAGGTTCAAACTCTCAGTTTGTGTGGGTGTATGTAGGCACTGATTCTCAAAAGATGTCAAATTGGTGCATTCATGAGAACCTAACAGGAGATTTTTGTCTTTTATCATCTATCTGGCTTAATACCAGAACTGGAAGAGTTCTAGAATGACCATTAAGTTCTAGAACAATGCTATGTGTGTCTTGTGTCACTTTATTAAATACCCTGTGATACATAAGTGAGGATGTGCAGAGGAGATGGTTGTACATAGAGAAGTCAGGGTATTGCCAAAGCAAAGCTGGCTGACTGATCCCTATGGAGGGGAGGGCGGGGGGAGGCGGTCCACCTGAGTGAATTCACAGGCTAAGATATAGCCTTCAGTTTTGAAGGCTCAGAAGCCTCGTATGTCAGCTACCAAAAGGTGTCAAGACGCTCAGAGGGAAGTCTGATATTAACCTAGCTCATTGAAAATAACATATAAAATAAGAACATTGGATTATTTCACAATGAAAAGTATAGTTGTCAAGAGAACTAACCCTTGTAATCCTTTCTCTTCCTTTAGAGAAGTTTATATGGGAAGGCAAATTATAATTACAAAGTTGCTGGGTGAGCATGGAATCAGAGAAGTTTGTTAAATGTTCCAATATTTATGCATCATCTCCAGAATACAATACTTGCTACAGGGTACTTTTTCGCTTGATCAGGCTTTAGACAGGCCATTGTCTGTCTCTGTATTTTCTAGATTCCTGTGGCTGGCTGATCCACATTTTAATTGAATCTTTCTTTAACTACATTAGTACATTTAGTCAGTACATCAAGTGTTCTGTGATATGTATCTATCTACATTTTATTTCTCTAGTCTCTCAGAAGGCATTTTAATATCCATTTTTTTGAAGGACATCTCATCTGCTTCCTTTTATTAGCTACAATAGGTTTAATGATTAGACTATTAGCATTAAGGAAATCTCACTCTCTCCCCATTTTAGTCTAAACAATTAAAAAAATTTTTTATTTTTATCAAATTATTATAAAATGTAACAGATTTAAAGGTCAGTAATGCTAGAATGATTATAGCAAAAAATGGTAGAACACTGCCCTTCTCCCAACACTTTCCCTGTAACTAGCTACCCAGAGATAGCCATTTTCAACTTTTAAAAACTATTTCTCCTGGCACTTACTTCCATCCACGTTTCTAAATAATATATTTTTGCTTATATTTCTTGAGTTTTCTAACTTAGACATTATTTACTAACTTCCTTCTATGGAGGATGAGGATTTGGCAATCTTATACCTACACTCATACATTTTCTTCTCCTCTTTCTAAACTCAGTTTAATTATGTTTCATGAAGTCAAAAATTAGTGTTTACTTTATTAGTATTATATAAATATCATCAACTGCTGAGCCATCAGATATACTATGAGAGCATTTCCTCATATAATTTCTTGGCTTTTCTGAATGTAATGATTGTCTCTCACTTCTCCAAATTAGTTCTTCAGAAAACAAACTTAGAACAATTACAGATCTACAGAAAAGTTCTAAAATTAGTACAAGGGGTCTCCTAACTTGTATCTCATTTCTCTTATTAAAATCTTACTTTAGTATGATACACTATTATTACAATTGTTGCTATAATATACGAACCAATATTGATGGATTAACTAAAGTTAATAATTTATTCAGATTTCCCTAGTTTTTCCCTACTCTTCTTTTTCTTTTCCAGGGTACCATTTTTCTTTGCAATTATGTTTCCTTAGGTTCCTCTTGGACCTATATCTGACATTTTTTCAGACTTCCCTGTTTTTGATGACCCTGATAGTTTTTTTTTTTAATTAATTATTTTAATTGGAGGTTAATTACTTTAGAATATTGTAGTGGCTTTTTCCATACACTGACATGAATCAGTCATGGGTGTACATGTGTCCCCCATCCTGAACTCCCCCTCCACCTCCCTCCCCACCCCCTACCTCAGGGTTGTCCCAGAGCACCGGCTTTGAGTGCCCTGTTTCATACTAAGGAGTACTGCTCAAATATTTTGTAGAATGTCTCTGAATTGGGATTTGCTTGATAGTCTTCTCATGGTTAGATTAGGGCGAGATGTTTTCTGGGAGAAAGATCAAAATTGTAAACTGACATTTTCATCTTTTGAATATGCTTGCTATATCTGGTTGTTGTATTATTGTTTTCCCCTGTTGGCACCCTAACTAACACTAGTACTTACTATGTACCAGGCACTGAAGATACAACAGTAAACAAAATGATTAAAATTCCCATTTTCTGGAAATTACATTCTAACCAGTTTCAAAATGCCCTATAGTTAGGGCTACATAAATTACAGCCTTGCCTGTCTGACATTTATATGCTTGTCTTGTCATTAGTCACAATTAAGGAAGTGCACACATGTGCCCGCGAGTATATTTTTGTGTAAACCCTTATAATTAGGACCTCGGGAAACCCTAAGGGTAGGAACTGTCAGACTTCTTCAAATCTCAAATGCATTGCTGTCGTTTATTAAAAAAAACTTTTTATTGAGAGCCCAAATGCTCAATACATGTAAGTTGTCTGTTACTGTGTTCTAGGCATGCTCCAAGTTGATAAGTGGATGATGGGTAGGGAAAAGGAGGGTACAAAGGTGAGAAATAAACTCATAATCATTACACAGTATAAAAAGGCTATAATAGAGGTTTGTGAGAAGTGCTATGAGAGTAAGAGGAGAGAATGACTTAATTGATTTGGGAAATTGGGAAAGTCTTCTTGGAGGTAATGTTTGATCTGAGCTTAGATGGATGGCTAATACTCTGCCAGAAAGAGGAAAAGGGAAGAATGTATAGGAAGAGGACAGGAGTTGAAAGGTATTGAAAGTTTGTTATAAAATGTGAAATAGTTTGCTTTGCAATGTAGACTACCACATTGGGGATGGTGGTAAGTAATGAGAATGGAAAAGGAATGCAGGGTCCAGATTTTGAAGGAAAATTGCACATAAAGAATTTGGAATTTATTCTACTAAGCAATGGGAACGTTTTTTTAAAAAAGGAGTAAATCAGATTTATATTTTAGAAATAAAATTTGGGGAATAGGGAATATGGAAAAAGATTAAAAACACATTAGACATAGATTTTTGTTGCAGCAATGTAAGAGAGAAAAAGAGTCGGACACGACTGAACAACAACAACAAAGAGAGTAATAATGAAGGCCTAAACTAAAACGATGGCAATGGGAATGAGCCATGAGGGGTAGTGAATTTCACTGATATCTAGAACATAGAATCAAAAAGCTCCAATGTGAGAGAACAAGATGGTGCAGTAGGTGGATGTGGAGTGCGTTTCTCTCCACGGATACATCAGGAATACACCTTCAGACACAAAAGTGCATGCAGAACACCAGCTGAGTGGACAGGAGTACCTGACCAGAGGAAAAGAATATATACAACCACCCATCCGCAGCTTAACAGTAGAGAGGCTGGGCCATCAAACACCTGACGCACTGAGCTACAGAGTAGGACCCCACTCAGGGTGCCCCTTTACGTGCCTGATGCGCTGATCTACAGAGTTAGGACCCCAGCCAGGGGGGCCCCTCTATGTGTCTGATGCACTGAACAACAGAGAAGGACCCCAGCAAGGGAGCCCTCTAAGTGCCTGAACGGAACTTAGAGAAACTACAGAGAAACACTGGCCAAAGAGGCCTTCTGATCGCCAGCTACAAGAGGCTCGAAAAAAGACTCTGATAGGGCCGTGACTTCTGCAGCGGGTCTGTGTCCCTGCACACTTGGCGCCACCAGGGTCCCCACAAGCCAAGCAGCTGCACCACCTTCACTCTCAACTCTCACAGGGGCAGAGCTGCCACATGCAAAAAAAAGTCTTGTGTCTATGCACACAGGGTCGCTTCAGTCAGGTCCGACTCTTTGCAACCCTGTAGACTGTGGCCTGCCAGGCTTCTCTGTCAGGGAGGGGGGTTCTCCAGGCAGGAATACTGGAGCGTATTGGCCAATACTGATGGCCATACCCTTCTCAGTTCAGTTCAGTTGCTCAGTCGTGTCTGACTCTTTGTGACCCCATGAACCACAGCACGCCAGGCCTCCCTGTCCATCACCAACTCCCGGAGTCCACCCATGTCCATTGAGTTGGTGATACCATCCAACTATCTCATCCTCTGTCGTCCCCTCTAGAGCACTATATTTCCTGCTGCCCTAGACGCCAACCCCCCTGAGTACCTGGTGCTGCCAGAACCCCTGAGACCCATGCAGCTGCACCACCTCCACATCTGGCCCTCACAGGGGCAAAGCCAAATGCTCCGGGGCAGCCTCAGGAGCAAACCCCAGTGGACGACCCACATGCAGAGGTGAAAATAAAACCACAATTGAAATGCAGGGGCAGTGTGGCTAAGGAAGAAGACCCCAAAGCTTCCTACCAAGTCTATAAGCTGCAGATTAAATCCACACAATCAACTAGGCAGACTGTGTCTATGGAATATATAAATAGGCCACTGAGAGCTCCCACAAAAGAACACACACTAGTTCTGATAGCTGTGGACATTATAGGCAAGAACACAGAGGCGTAGGACCAGATTAGAATCTGAGCTGCCCCACAGCAGGTCCAGAGATCAGCATAGTGTTGGAGGGCATCCTAGGGAGGTAAGGTGGACAGTAACTCCCAGTGAGGGAAAGGACTCTGACAGCAGTGACTCAAGAAGAACATTTAATATTCTTATTTTTTTGACTTGTTCTGTATATTCTTTTGGATTTTTTTTCCTTTTCCCCCCCTCTGTTGTAGTTGTCGGTTTTATTGGCACTGCTGCTGCTGCTAAGTCACTTCAGTCATGTCCAACTCTGTGCGACCCCATAGACGGCAGCCCACAGGCTCCCCCGTCCCTGGGATTCTCCAGGCAAGAACACTGGAGTGGGTTGCCACTTCCTTCTCCAGGGGATCTTCCTGACCCAGAGATCAAACCCATGTCTCCCGAATTTTAGGTAGATGCTTTACTGTCTGAGCTACCAGGGAAGTCCGGGAATGTAAATTTATACAGGCACTATCTGATAGAGTGCCTGATGAACTATGGAATGAGGTTCATGACATTGTACAAGAGACAGGGATCAAGACCATTCCCATGGAAAAGAAATGCGAAAAAGCAAAATGGCTGTCTGGGGAGGCCTTACAAATAGCTGTGAAAAGAAGAGAAGCAAAAAGCAAAGGAGAAAAGGAAAGATATCAACATCTGAATGCAGAGTTCCAAAGAATAGCAAGAAGAGATAAGAAAGCCTTCTTCAGCGATCAATGCAAAGAAATAGAGGAAAACAACAGAATGTGAAAGACTAGGGATCTCTTCAAGAAAATCAGAGATACCAAAGGAACATTTCATGCAAA
>NW_011494881.1:6653697-6671058 GCF_000754665.1 Bison bison bison | reverse complement strand
CTCCGGGAGTTGGTGATGGACAGGGAGGCCTGGCATGCTGTGATTCATGGGGTTGTAAAGAGTCGGACACGACTGAACGACTGATCTGATCTGATGGAAGAAAGACGGTATGGAGATTCCTTAAAAAACTAGGAATAAAACCACCATATGACTCAGCAATCCCCCTCCTAGGCATATACCCTGAGGAAACCAAAATTGAAAAAGACACGTGTATCCCATTATTCATTGCAGCACTATTTACAATAGCTGGAACATGGAAGCAACCTAGATGTCCATCAACAGATAAATGGATAAAGAAGTTGTGGTACATATACACAGTGGAATGTTACTCAGCCATAGAAAGGAATGCATTTGAGTCAGTTCCGATGAGGTGGCTGAACCTAGTAGCTATTATACAGTGTGAAGTGAGTCAGAAAGAGAAAGATAAATGTCGTATTCTAATGCATATATATGGAATCTAAAAAAATGGTACTGAAGAATTTATTTATAGGGCAGCAATGGAGAAACAGAGAATAGACTTATGGACATGGGGAGAGGGCAGAGAGGGTGAGATGTATGGAAAGAGTAACATGGAAACTTACATGACCACATGTAAAATAGATGACCACAGGAATTTGCTGTATGGCTCAGGAAACTCAAACAGGGTCTCTGAATCAAGCTAGAGGGGTGGGATGGGGCAGGAGATGGGAAGGAGCTTCAAAAGGGAGGGGTTATATGTATACCTATGGCTGATTCATGTTGAGGTTTGACAGAAAACAGCAAAATTCTGTAAAGCAATTATCCTTCAATAAAAAATAAATAAAAATTTTAAAAAGTTCCAATGTGGATGTGGATGAAGATGCAAATAGAGGAGTCCACGATGATGCTACATAGATGGAAGACCAGTCACTAATTTGGTAAAACAGAGAAAGAGAAATTGAAATCTATCTTGCCAAAAGAGAAGCCAACAAGAAGCAAACTGAAAAAGCTTAGGGATTGGAGATATCACGTATATCAGAAGCTGAGAGGTAAGCTGAAAACAGGTGAATAGGCAGATAGTTCTAATGTATAATGTTAGACCCACAGATCCTCTTTGTCCTCCTGGGTTAGTCAACAAATATCCCTTCTCCACTCTAGCAATATTCTCTTAAACTGACCTGGAAAGACTGTGAGGTCAGGGATAATGAGGTCAGGTAGAGGGCCTGGATAAGCCACAAAAAGGATTAAGTGAGTCTCTCAAATCCTGAGACCACCCCCTTCCCACTCAGCTTCTGGGCTGTTGGTACCCAGTCAGAGACCCCAAGCAGAAGCCTCTGACCAACATTTCCTGTTATAGGAATGTCCAGTGGGCACAAGCCTTGCTCATGCAAAGTAAACTTACAATCAAATCTTTCAGTCCCTCATTCTTAAATATGAGTAGACACTCAAGAATCACCAGAAAAGTGAAGAAACACTGTTAACAAGAAAGCCAGAGATAGATGCAGACAAAAGTATCTTGGAGTAAACAGAGAGAGAGTTTAGGGAGCTGAAGAAAATATTTTTAAAACTCTGTTCTCTCAGATAAAAGAAGACATTTTATTCATGAAAACATTCAAAGAACAATAAATAACTCTGGTAAGTTTGACATATGATGTAATCAAAGATTTAAAGGAATTTCCTAGAAGGTAACACAAGAAGTCAGAGATGAAGAATAGGAGAGAAGAGAAACAGGCTAGCCAGTGTGTGTCACCACCGACCTTTCCCTTCTATGGTCCCCAACCTGGCCCCCAGGGCAGACTTTCTTTGTCAGTAACAGTTCTTTTTCCTACCAGAGAGAGCCCTCTACTACTCTACACAGTACTCCGGGTAGTGATTACCAGGAAATTGTCATGACTTGGTATGGAACCTATTTGCTAATCTGTATGTGCTGTGTGTGTGCTCAGTCGCTTCAGTTGTGTCCGACTCTTTGCAACCACATAGAATGTAGCTTGCCAGGCTCCTCTGTCCATGGGATTCTCCCGGCAAGACTACTGGAGTGGGTTGCCATGCCCTCCTCCAGAGGATCTTTCCAACCCAGGAATCAAACCCATGTCTCCGGCATCTCCTGCATTGCAGGTGGATTCTTTACCACTGAGCTACCGGGTAAGGTGTTTGCCAAACTGGCTCTGGTCAAATAAAGATACAAGTAGAGTTAATAGACACTTTCTAATTTGAAGAAGGTCCCTAACCATCAGCTAGGGATACAGAAGTTGGGTCAGCTCCAGGGAGAAGTGATTGCCAAACACTAGACTAAGCAGATTTTTTTTCCTGAGCCCCAGACAGCTAGGCCAGGGTTCAAGTTAGGATACTGATCCTAAGGGAAGAAATAATGCAAATCAGCAATCAAAATAAAAATTCTACAGACTATCAAAACAATGAGATTTGAGGAAAAGACATAATAGGTATATATGGTATGTTTTCAAAGCAAGATTGGTTTCAGGCTCATCTGCTGGTAGAAATGGTATTTTCCATATACTATTAGGCATGATATGGATTGACTGAAATTTGGTGTGACTAAACTCACAAAGTTAGAAGACCTTAAGTACCTGCAGTTAAGTAAGGAAAGATAGGGAAAGGAGTAACAAACTGCTTTCTGTTTCTTCTCCCATCCTTTTAAATTTTTTTCTGAATTAAGCCAAAAGCTTTTGCCATGAACAATTAAAAAAAGTATATCAGTTTATAAGAACTACCATTTTACTGTGTATCAAATACATTTTATGGTTTAGATAAGCTCTCATTAATCTGCATAACAACTCTATAAGGTAGATATATGTATATTTAATTTACAATGAGGAAATGGGAGTTTAGAGTAATAAAACAAATAGCAGCTTTAGGAGTTTGATCCAAACTTATTTGGTTTTAAAGCCTGTACTATTTTTGATGTTTCAGCTGCCTATGCTACCTTGTCAGGACTGTGAGTTCAATCAACCTCAAGTCTTGGATTCCTCAAGGTCATCATAAATGGAGAGAACAAGCAAGCTTAATGTGATAAGGCCATAAAAGAATGGATATTATTAGATTACCAAATATTAGCATGGTTAAGAATAACCAGAATCTTTTATCCTTAATTTTTTCCATGTCAGCCATTATACTTTCCATACTCAAAGTACTTCCTAAGAGTGAGAAATCATCTCACTTATGGCTTCTGATGACAGAGCAGTCTGTACTTTGATATTTTTTTCTTTCCTATTTTTCCCTGCCCAGGTGTGTAGCCCAGGGATGAGCATCTGTCGCCAGCCCTCACACTAGCCTGTGTCCTCCCACACAGCCTGGCATGAAAAGAAAAAACAAATTGAGTCAATTGCCTCAGATTTTTTCACTCAAATTTTGGAATTGGCAAGATTTAGAAATGCCAGAGATCAAATTGCCAACATCTGTTGAATCATAAAAAAAGCAAGAGAATTCCAGAAAAACATCTACTTCCACTTCACTGACTACACTAAAGCCTTTGACTGTGTTCAGTTCAGTTCAGTCACCCAGTTGTGTCTGACTCTTTGCGACCCCATGAACCGCAGCATGCCAGGCCTCCCTGTCCATCACCAACTCCCAGAGTCCACCCAAACCCATGTCCATTGAGTTGGTGATGCCATCCAACCATCTCATCCTCTCTCATCCCCTTCTCCTCCTGCCCTCAATCTTTCCCAGCATCAGGGTCTTTTCCAGTGAGTCAGCTCTTCGCATCAGGTGGCCAAAGTATTGGAGTTTGACTGTGTGGATCACAACAAACTGAGGAAAATTCTTCAAGAGATGGGAATATCAGACCACTTTACCTGCCTCCTGAGAAATCTGTATGCAGGTCAAGAAGCAACAATTAGAACCAGATATGGAAAAACATACTGGTTCCAAATTGGGAAAGGAGTACATCAAGGCTGTTTATTGTCCCCCTGCTTATTTAATTTATATGCAGAGTACATCATGAGAAATGCTGGACTGGATGAAGTACAAGCTGGAATCAAGACTGCCGGGAGAAATATCCTCAGATATGCAGATGACACCACCCTATGGCAGAAAGCAAAGAGGAACTAAAGAGCCTCTTGATGAAAGTGAAAGAGGAGAGTGAAAAAGTTGGCTTACAACTCAACGTTCAAAAAGCTAGGATCATGACATCTGGTCCCATCACTTCATGGCAAATAGACGGGGAAACAATGGAAACAGTGACAGACTTTATTTTCTGGGGCTCCAAAATCACTGCAGATGGTGACTGTAGCCATGAAATTGAAAGATGCTTTCTCATTGGGAGAAAAGCTATGACAAATCTAGATAGCATATTAAAAAGCAGAGACAACACTTTGCCAACAAAGGTCCTTATAGTCAAAGCTATGGTTTTTCCAGTAGTCATGTATGGATGTGAGAGTTGGACCATAAAGGAAGTCAAGCACTGAAGAATTAGTACTTTTGAACTCTGGTGTTGGAGAAGACTCTTGAGAGTCCCTTGGACCACAAGAAAATCAAACTAGTCAATCCTAAAGGAAATCAGTCCAGAATATTCACTGGAAGGACTGATGCTGAAGCTCCAATACTTTGGCCACCTGATGGGAAGAACTGACTCATTTGAAAAGACCCTGATGCTGGAAAAGATTGAAGCCTAGAGGAGAAGGGGACAACAGAGGATGAGATGGTTGGATGGTATCACTGACTTGATGGACATGAGTTTGAGCAAGCTCCGGGAGATGGTGATGGACAGGGAAGCCTGGTGTGCTGAGTCCAACGGGTTGCAAAGAGTTGTACACGACTGAGCGACTGAACTGAACTGATAGAGAATGTGGGCTTTCCAGGTGGTGCTAGTGGTAAAGAACCTGCCTACCAAAGCAAGAGACAAAGGAGACGTGGGTTCAATCCCTGGACTGGGAAGATCCCCTGGAGTAGGAAATGGCAACCCACTCCAGTATTCCTGCCTGGAGAATCCCATGGACAGAGGAGTTGGCGGGCTGTAGTCCATATGGTTGCTGAGTCGGACACGACTGATACAACTTTGCACTCAGAGAATGTCAAGTAAAAGTTGGTTCAGATGGTAAAGAATCTGCTCACAATGCAGGAGACTCGGGTTCAGTCCTTGAGTAGGGAAAATCTTCTGGAGAAGGGAATGGCAATGCACTCCAGTATTCTTGCCTGGAGAAATCCATGGGCAGAAGAGCCTCGTGAGCTATAGTCCATGGAGTCACAAAGAGTCAGACATGACTGAACGACTGAAAAAAAATGAAAATGTCAGTAGAAGTAGAGCCATGGTGAACTGAAGCAGAAGCTGTGAGATAAAAAAGAAAATAACAGAGAAACAAGTATGTAACTCAGGCTCCTAATTAAAAAAACAGATGACATGTGTGGATAAGGATAAGTTGAGGGGGGTTTATCTACCAAGGAACCAATAACAAATGTGTGGGCAGGGAGTGGGGAAGCCACAATGATAGCAGAGGAACCCAATCTTAGTAGCAAGGGAGCTGTTACCACCCCTAGATCTGAAGAGGCAAAGCAAAGAAGCAGGTGGAAAGGGAGAGTTGTTTAGAGTGAGTCATCTTGAGAGGAGCGGTGATTTGCAATTAAGAGATACAGCCTGCCTAAAGTGACCTTGCAGAGGGAGCAGGGAGAATAAATACACTGACCTCATTCTGTTGGTATAATCTGTACGGGCCAGATTTACTGGAAAAGAGAACACTGGAGAGGGTGAAGAGTGGATCCAGAGGAGGCAAACAAGATATTTTAGGTATGGAAGGATAAAAAGCGAATAAAGCAAGGAGTAGAAGGAAGAAAATAGAGTAGATATGTAGAGAGAAAAAAGTGCTATAAAAGAGAAAGAAGAAGAGAAAGAGAGAGAGCAGACTGCCCACAAGAAAGACTGAAAGGACATCTAATTCCTAGAGTTGCTTCACTTCCTGATGACTTTCCAGTTTTGAAATCCAGTTCCAATTTTAGTCTAAGTGTAGCTTTACAATAGCCTTTCTTTCTTTAGAAGTCTATGAGTAATTCCCCATTTCTTGCAACTCCAAAGCTTAATACTGGATACAAGGAGACAAATGTATTCACCTTACAAATTCTACAAACAAAGATACTGGAGACTGGCAGGCCACCTGCTAAGAAAGAATTCTAACACTCTCCTTAGCTTTCTGTAAAGTGTCTAGATTTTAAAATAAAGGTGTCAGTGTTGTAAAATCCACTTATTAAAACAGTCAAATTATTAAACCTACCTGATTAAATGAACTGTCTTGAATTATGGAAAATATAGACTGCTCTTTGAAAGAATCACAGATCATTCTACAGAAAATTAAAACAATAAATGTTTCTTTAATAGCCTCCTCTATCTTTATTGATTTATTGATATATTAATACTAACTTGCTCATATTTAAAGTGTACAGTTTGACCAGTTTTGATACATGTATTCATCAGAAATGTTAAAATAACATTTCCATCTACTCCCAGAATTTCTTTGTACCTCCTTGTAATCCTGCCCTCCCTCTACTCATATCCCCAAGCAACCACTAATCTACTTTCTGTTACTAAAGATTAGTTTGCATTTTCTACAATTAATACATAAATGGATCAAACCATATATATTCTTTTTTCCTGCTTGTTTTTCACTCTGCATAATTATTCTGAGATTCAATAATGTGCACATCAATGAGTTTTTCTTTTTCAGAAAGCTAAATAGTTTTCCTTGTATGGCTATATGTCAATTTGCCTGTTCATGTATTTTTTTTAATTGAGATATACTTGACATACAATATTATATTAGTTCCAGGTGTACAACATAATGATTTGATATTTGTACATATTGTGAAATTGTTACCACAGTAAGTTTAGTTAACATCTATTACCATACACAGTTACAGAATTTTTTTCTTGTAATGAGGTCTTTAAGATTTACTCTGTTAGCAACTTTCAACTATATAATATAGTATTATTAACTATAGTCACAGTGCTGTATATTACATCCCCATGACTTACTTTATAACTGGAAATTTGTAAATTTTTACTTCTTTCACCCATTTCTTCCCCATACCCACTACTTCTGGCATCCTCCAATTATTCTCTGTATGGATGAAATTATATGGTATTTGTCTTTCTCTGCCTGACTTTCACTTCCCTCAAGGCCCAAGTTGTCTGACTTTTAAACCTCAAGGCCCATGTTGTTGAAAATGGCAAGATTTCACTTTTCTACGACTGAATAATATATATGCTATATTTTCTTTACCCATCCATCCACTGATGAACATTTAGGTTGTTTCCATATCTTAGGTATTGTAAATAATGTTGCAATGAACATGGGGTTGCAAACATCTTTTCAAATTAATGCTTTTACTTTCTTAATATACAGAACTCGAATTGCTGGACTATATGATTGTTCTACTTTTAACTGTTTGGGGAGACTCCACACTGTTTTCCATAGTGGTTTCACCAATTTATATTACTATAAATGCACAAGCTTTCTTCTTTCTCCATATCCTGGCCAACACTTGTTATTCTTTTTAATAAGTCATTCTAACAAGTATGAGATGATACTTCACTGTGGTTTTAATTTGAATTCTCATAATGATTAGTGATGGGCATCTTTTAATGTGTCTGTTGACCATTTATATGTCTTCTTTGGAAAAAAAGTCTGTTTAGATCTTCTACTGTTTTTTTAATTAGTTTTTTTTATACTACTGAGCTGTATGAGTTATTTATGTATTTTGGATATTAACCCCTTAGATAAATGATTTGCAAATATTTTCTCCCATTCAATAGATTGCCTTTGCATTTTGTTGATAGCTTCCTTTGCTGTTCAGAAGTTTTTTAGTTTGATAGAGTCAGCTTTTATTTTTACTTTTGTTACCTTTGCTTTTCATGTCAAATCTATAAAAACCATCATCTAGACTAATGTCAAGGGGCTTATCTCCTGTTTTCTTCTAGTATTTTTATGGTTTCGGATCTTATATTCAAGCCTCTAATCCATTTTGAATTAATTTTTGTGGTATAAGCTAGTGGTCTAGTTTTATTCTTTGTATGTGACTGTCCAGTTTTCCCAGGACCATTTATTGAATAGACAATCCTTTCCCTATTGCATATTCTTGGCTCCTCTGTCATAAATTAATTGATCATATATGTGCTTATTTCTGGTTTATTTCTGGGCTCTCTATTCTTTGTGTCTGTTTTAATGCTAATATCATACTGTTTTGAATACTACAGCTTTGTAAGATAGTTTAAACCAGTCAATCTGAAAGGAACTCAACCCTGAATATTCATTAAAAGGACTGATGCTGAAGCTGAAGCCCCAATACTTTGGCCACCTGATGGGAAGAGCTGAATCACTGGACATGAATAGAGCACGTTAGACATGACTGAGTGACTGAAGAACAATAACAATATAGTTTGAAATCAGGAAGCATGATGCCTCCAGTTTTGTTTTTCTTTCTCAAAATAGTTTTGGCTGTTCAGGGTGTTTCGTCCTTGTCCATTCATGCAGAGGTGAACAATTGACTTGTTTTCAGTTCTGACTATTACACAACTGTCAGTTTTCAGGTAGAATTAGAAATAATATTTTTCTGGAAGACCCAGGGATGAAGAAATTAGAAGAAATTGCTTCAGTAAACAGAAATCCAAAGCACTGGACCTGAAGTTGGAAGATCTGGGACAGTTACTTACTGGATGTGGGTCTTCAAACCAATAACTTTAAACTTTTTGAGCTTTGATTTCCTCATTTGTAAAAGATTAATAATATCTGCCTTGTAGTGTTTTGTGAGGATTAAATAAAATAATTCATATATTTAACCTTTCTTTAAAATAATAACTTTGGTCACTATGAAAGTAGAGGGAAGAACACTGAGAAGTTAGAGCATACCTTCTTTACTTTTCCATGACCCCTGTACTGATGACCAAAAGACACTATCAAATATGACCGAGCAAAACAATAAAATATGTTAGCCAATGTCTCTTTCTCTTTGTCCTTCCCCCTCCCCCCCTTTCCTCTTCCCTTCTTCCTCCTCTTAGCTGTTTGTTATTGTTGAAGGAATCTCTTTATTTTTGAGGATAAGATTAATTTCTTTTCCTCTGTGTTCATATTACCTAATACATTATTCTTACATTAGACTCTCCATGAATATCTATTGAGGTAATAATAAGTACTTACGTAGTGTTTTATAGATGATAATGCATTTTCAGATACAGTATCTCATTCTGATCCTCAAAATTCATCAGGGAAGTAGGATGGCATATATTATATCCTCACTATCAGAGGAGGAAACAAAAGCTCAGAGAGGTTAACAACTAACTGAAGTAAGAATCTAGCTCTACTTCAAAGGCCAATTCAGAGTGTCTTTCCCCATGGCACACTGCCAACCAACATTCTTGACAGAATTCAGGTGGATACTTTAGTCTTTAGTTAATACTAATATATAAAATCCTTGCAGGATAAAAGACAACTTTATTTTTAGAAAGCTAACGGTGGCATTTTGATGCTTGCACTGCAAAATATGCTTTTACAGGATAACAAATGAGAACCGAAATTTTCAGGATATAGTATTAGGGCTGTAACTGTTTACAGAATTTGAGATAGATATAACTATTATTCTCCTTCATCCTAAATACAATTCTGAGCAAAATGAGAATTTATACTATAAAGTACTCCATGACAGTTAAAAGTAATTTATTTCTAGAGTATCGTTTCTGACTTAACCAGTATATAAACATTGCCTGAGGACCACTTCCCACTTTTTCTTCTCTCTTTTTATCTAATCTTACTTGGAATAGGTTTTTAACTTTTTGTAAAGATATAATCATTGATAGCACATAGTACATCTATTTTGCATCTTTGTGTAGAAATTTCAGGGTTTTCATTTTCTTTGGGGCTAGTCTTCCCCTAACTTTCTCTCATCCCGCTTTTTTTTTTTCCTGTAGATAGAAGAAGTGGTTGGGGAACCTTCTTAGATAACCACTTGTATTTCTGTTGCTTCATCTTAAATTAGATGTTATCTCAGAGTCTAAATCAGTGCTTTTTATGGTTATCACATGACAAAGAGCTTAGCAAATGCACCCTGATATGGGATAAACTGGACTGTGTACTATTCATAATTAAAGCTGTTGATGTTCTTATTTTGAAAATTTAATTAGAACTATTTATTTATTAAGAGGGATTTGTGTGTGTGTGCTTAGTCCCTCAGTCATGTCTGGCTAGCTGAATTACAATGATTCTAACTCCTTCTCTAAGAAAAGTGAATTGTTGAGGAGATATAAAAATCATGGTAAATTTTTAAAATTCATTTTCATATAAATAAGATCTCATATTTCATAAAGTCTGAGTTTTTTCAAAATATAGAAATTCCATAACCCTATTGTTTTTTTATTAGTTTTATACTAAATGCTCCATTACTTAAAGGATGATAATAGTTTTCAACTCCATAGAATTATTGGCTACATTTTAAATGTACTAGATAAAGCACCTGTCTTGTTCTAGACATTGATAACAATCCCACAATACATTAGTCTGGTGAAATTAGAAAGTTTTCAAACTAAAATTGAGAGATTAAGACCTAATTTAGAGTTATGAAGTCAACCACTAGGAAAAAAAACAACAAAAAGTAAAAAATAAAGAATAAAGAAAAGTGAGAAGTAAAATAAAAATAAAGGAAAGAAGATATTTAAGAGTGTTAAATTTTTTATTTTTCATAAATCAGCAATTAATATATACTATTGAAAGTTGATAAATCAAGAAATAGAAATACCTTTATTTTAAAATATTTTGTACCTTAGAGTTACTGTTTAAAAAATTTAAGTCACGTGCATACACCACTTTCATAATTAAAAAATTAAAACACACCAAAGTACTATTTTTTTAACCTGACTTAACTAGAGCAAGTATTTTGTGTTCCAATTTCCCACCCCTAAATTAATTCAGGAGACAGGAAGGCAGCTTCCTAAGGGATGTGGCTGTACTTTAATTGCTACTCAGAATAAAGTCTTATCTAGGCTATGGAGTTGTGTTCATTACTCCTCATTGAGAGACTAAACCAGACTCTACCTACCTAGGGCATAATGATGGTAAGCCAGAGGGGAAAAAGAGGTGATTTGCTAGACAACAGTCAAGAAGTAGTCCCTTGGAAGAGAAATAATTAATGTGCTTGTGGAGAAATAGGACAAGCAAGGGTTGGATTCACAATCTGTATATAGTTAGTGTTACTAACTAAATGCTTTAGCTTAGAAAGTAAGTTTTGAAGAGGCTGGAACACTAGCAAATTAGTTTGTGCATAGTAAGCATTAGTAATTTTCTACTAGATTGAGAGAGAAATGTATAATGAAATATAATATACTAATACTGGGCCCATCCCCATGAATTCAAAGACTGAGAAGCCAACCTAGGAAAAAAAAAAAAAAGCACTGGAAGAGAGCCACACCATTCATTGGATTGGGAGGAGAACCCTCTATTATGTAAGGTGTGCAGAGTTCCTAACATGTGTTATTTCTTTTATTTTTATGAAATTCTCTTCTGATATGTTCTGACTGGTATCCTGGCTGTCCAGTAAATAGATTTCCTGAGCATTTAGATGGAAGCTCAAGCCTAGTGAGGTATGATACACCCATAAAATGTATCATAATTCCATGACTACCTGTGACCCATGAATCAGTACTGGAACATCTTGTTGGTGTATGTTATGACATGCATTTATACAAGGTGCATTCTTGAAAACATGTCATTAAAATGTCAGTACAATTAATTGCCGGTAAAGGAAGCTTACTATGCTGAAAAATAGATTAGTTGAGTTCACCGTTATTAAATAACTCTTACATTTATGAACAAAGAGGTTGAGGTGAGGTAGGGATGCCCTAATGCTTAATTGCCTCTGTTTGGGTTCCTTCAAACATACCAAAGAAGATTCAGATGTAATGAGTTTATTTAGGAGAGTAAGGCAATGGAGAAGTAAGATAGGAGAATGAAGACAGCCAATAAGAAGTGAATTATCAAGGCGGTTATTGAGATAATATTAGGTTGGTGCAAACGTAATTACGGTTTTAGATAATGAATTTTAAATCATAACTAGGCTCAAACACATCTTTGATAATCATAATAGGAACCATTATAAGCAACACATTTTTGCCAATGAGAAATAAGTTTGTTTATTCTTGTACTTCAGGACTCGCCAACTCTAGGAAAGCATTTGCAGCATCCTGCTGGTTGTGGAAGCATCTTCCCTGCAAAAAGTTGTCAAGATGCTTGAAGAAGTGGTAATCAGTTGGCGAGAGGTCAAGTGAATATGGTCGATGACACAAAACTTCATAGCCTAATTCATTCAACTTTTGAAGCACTGGTTGTGAGATGTACAATTGGACATTATCATGGAGAAGAATTGGGCCCTTTCTGTTGACCAATGTCAGCTACAGGCACTGCAGTTTTCCATGCATCTCATAGATTTGCTGAACATCCTTCTCAGATGAAATGGTTTCACTGGGATTCAGAAAGCTGTAGTGAATCAGATGGGCAGCAGACCACCAAACAGTGACCCTGACCTTTTTTTGGGTGCAAGTTTGGCTTTGGGAAGTGCTTTGGGGCTTCTTCAAGGTCTAACTGAAGGATGAACTGGTCATCGCTGGTTGTTGTCAAAAATCCACTTTTCATCGCACATCACAATCTGATTGAAAAATGTCTTGTTGTTGTGTAGAATAAGAGAAGATGACACTTCAAAATGACATTTCTTTTGATTTGTGGTCATCTCAAAAGGCACCCCCTTATTGAGCTTTTTTCGCCTTTTCAATCTGCTTCAAATGCTCAACAACCATAGAATGGTCAATGTCGAGTTCTTCCGCGACTTCTTGTGTAGTTTTAAGAGGATCAGCTTTAATGATGGCTCTCAATTGGTTGTTATCAACTTCCAATGGCCAGCCACTGTGCTCCTCACCTTCAAGGCTCCCATCTCCTTTGCAAAACTTCTTGAACCATCACTGCACTGTACATGCATTAGCAGTTGCTGGGCCAAATGCATTGTTGATGTTGCAAGTTGTCTCCACTGCTTTATGATGCATTTTGAACTCAAATTTTAAAATTACTCAAATTTCCTTTGTGTCTAACATCATTTCTCTAGTCTAAAATAAATATAAAATTAACAGCAAGAAATATCATTAGAAAAAAAACATAAAGGAAAAAACGAGTATTAAAATGCAATATAAGCCCAGAGACGGCAGAGCCTGGTGGGCTGCCGTCTGTGGGGTTGCACAGCCATACATGACTGAAGCGACTTAACAGCAGTAGCAGCAGCGACATATCCATGTTTAATTAGAAAGTGTTTTAATATCAAACAGCAAATTTCAACAATGCATAAACCACAATTACATTGCACCAACCTAGTATAACCAGGGCACCAAAAGAAAATAAGACTAAATTTCCTATCAGCTTTCAAATGGGGCTATAGCTTTAATTTTTAAAAACTAATGTTTTATATCTTGTGCATCCAAGTTTGTAGAGTAAGATTCACACTCATTTAGTTCACCATCTAGAGTCAATACTGGTTGCTATCATTTAGCTTGGAAAGAAATTAGGTTTTGAAGAGGCTGGAAGCTTAGTATAGTATTTCGGACCAAGTGAGCATTTAATAATATTGAATTGAGAAAAGAATGCATAATAACACATCATGATTCTAATACTAGGCCCATCCCCATGAATCCAAAGTCATTTGACTTGAGAAGCCATCCTGGAAAAAAAAGATAGGTGGGGAACTCCATTCCTTAAGAATTATTCTAGACACTTTATGATTCTGGATCATATTTCAGAGTCACCTGGTTAAGGATGTCAATCAAGTTTATGGCAAAATAGTTGACTATGTGTCCTTTCATTTTCACTTCAGCCATGTCTTCCAACTTTCTCCATTACGAAATATGGCAAACGTGCACAAAATAGTGTAACTAACACCTGTATGTGCACCAGGCAGATTTCACTTTATTTGCTTCTGTTTTTTTCTTGAATCATCAAAAAGCTCTAGATAAGTTAAAACCCAGCCTTTTTTTCTCTTTCTCTTTTTTCTCATGATAATGACCATCTTCAAGGTGGTATATATTCTTTCCATGTTTGTTTTTATACTTCTGCCTTATGTGTGTCCATTAATAACATAGCGTTATGTGTTTTTAAACTTTAAACAATACTGGCATAATGTTTCATCTTACCTTTTGAAATTTAATCTTTTTACACATCATATTTTAGAGATTTATCTATGTTGTTATATTTATGCGGCATAGATTTCTATCAGTTCAGTTCAGTCGCTCAGTCATGTCCGACTCTTCGCGACCCCATGAATCGCAGCACACCAGGCCTCCCTGTCCATCACCAACTCCTGGAGTTCACCCAGACTCACGTCCATCGAGTCAGTGATGCCATCCAGCCATCTTATCCTCTGTCGTCCCCTTCTCCTCCTGCCCCCAATCCCTCCCAGCATCAGAGTCTTTTCCAATGAGTCAACTCTTCCCATGAGGTGGCCAAAGTACTGGAGTTCCAGCTTTAGCATCGTTCCTTCCAAAGAAATCCCAGGGCTGATCTCCTTCAGAATGGACTGGTTGGATCTCCTTGCAGTTCCAAGGGACTCTCAATAGTCTTCTCCAACACCAAAGTTCAAAAGCATCAGTTCTTTGGCGCTCAGCCTTCTTCACAGTCCAACTCTCACATCCATACATGACCACAGGAAAAACCATAGCCTTGACTAGACGAACTATAGAATGAATAAATCATAGTGATTGTATTCTTCTATTAGTAGATATTAGATTTTTTCAAATCTTGCTATTATAAAAAATGCTGCAATACTCATGCTCAGTTTTTTATAGGGTATCTGCACAGAAATGGCTTGTCTTTTCATGTGGCTTATAATAACTTTTGCAATATGCAAGTTTTAACTTAAAAGTTAATCTAATTGGATCTTTAATTAGGATTTATTTTTGTATATACTGTAAAGTAGGGATCTAATTTTATACTTTTCCATTTTGGAAAACATGAAAAATTTCCACTTTTTCATATTAAATTAAAATATTTCAGATGTTTATCTCTCAGATAAAAACTTCAAAAAACCCACAATGTCATTATCACACCTAACAAATCAAAAGTAATTTCTCAATATTATTTAATCCCTCATCCTTGTCCAAATTTCACCAAATAACTTTTCACAGTTGATTTCATCAAAACAGGATTCAAAATAAACATATTGCATTTGGTTGACACATCTCTTAAGTCTATAGTGTATTACAGTTTCTTCTCTTCCATTTTTTTATACCACTTATTTATTTATGAAACAAGGTCTTTTGTAAAAATCCCGCATTTTGGATTTGGTTTATTGCATCCTTGTGGTACTATTGCAATTCACGGGGTCGCAAAGAGTCAGACATGACTGAACGACTGAACTGAACTGTGGTACTATTTAATATAGTCATCTATCCATCACATTTCCAATAAACTAGTAATTTGATCTGGATGCTTGATTAGATTCTAGATCCGATCCTTTTGTCAGGAATACTTTGTGGGTGGTTCTTTGTACTTCCTATTTCCTTACATCAGGAGGAACATAATATCTACTTGTCTAATTGTTTGTATTACTTTATTTTTAGAAAAATTTTAGATTTACTGAAAAACTGAGCAAATAGTGGAGTTCCTGTATTTATCTTATCTCCATTCCCACAGCTTTCCCATTACTAACATCTTGTGCTAGTATGGTACATTTGTTACAATTAATAAACTAATATTGATACCTTATTTTAACTAAAGTTCATAGTATCTCCCAGGTACTGAAGCCCCTCCATGTCCCTGTTTCTTGTTTGTCAACAAAGGTTTTAGTCTCCTAGGCCTTCCCTGAGTTTCAAAGACTCAGAAACAGTTACTAGAGAAAGGATGAAGGAAAAGCAGTTAAGAAAGATGGCTTCAGCAATAAAACAGAGTCCTAGCTCTTCCTCAAGAGATACACATAACAATCTATGCATATCTTTGAGTTGTTCTGCAGAAACTAAGACTTCCACGCAGGTGGAGGGTGATGACTGCATGCTGACCACAAGCACATAGACCCCACACTGGCTGGAAACAGAGGGATGATGATTAAGATTCCCAGAATATCACCCTGTTACCTCACAGCAACCAATCAGAAGAAAGTCCATGAGCTGCAATCCTCACCTCAAATGTTGCTTTTAAAAACTCTTCTCTGAAAGCCATTTGGGAATTTAGGTCTACTGCACATTAGCAGCTCCTTCTCCTTGCTTGGCACCCTGCAAATAACCCTGTATTTTCCTTCACCACAACCTGATGTCACTAAGTTGACTTTGCTGCATGGTAGGCCAGCAGATCCAAGTTTGTTCAGTAACTGAAATTTCGTAGTTTTCACCAAATGCCCTTTTTCTGTTCTAGGATCACAACCTGATACCAAGGCTGTCTTAATTTATTTTTTCAAGAACTTTTTAAACATTTTATTTATTTAGCTGTGCTGGGTCTCAACTGCAGCATGTGTGAACCAGCTCCTTGACCAGGGATTGAACCCACGCTTCCTGTGCTGGGAACACAGGCTCAAGGCCACTATACGGCCAGGGAAGTTTCTGTCTTACTTTTAATGATATTTAGTTTTGACTAGTAGACAAGTGTTTTCAGGTAGATGGATCCATCATAAAGTTCTCCACTCAACCTTCCTTTTAGTGGTCTTAGCATCTATTGGTTATCATTGCCTAGGTCCATTATTTCATTAGGAGTTGCAAAATTTAAAATTCTTTAACTTTTTTCTGTAAGTATTAGCTAGAATTCTCCTATAAAGAAGAAGTTCCCCTTCTCAGGTATTTGGTTACTTCTGAAATACTGAACAATTTATCTTGCATCATCTATAATGGTTCTAAATGTTAATGATTCTAATATACCCATGTGATATGTGGGAGAAATTCCAATTACTTTTAACTTTTAAATTGTTTGCACAAAAGTCCAAAGAAAATGTTTTATACTGCTAGTCAAAATCTGTGGCTTTCATCTTCCTCTAACTTCTGCCATTTATGAAGACTGCCCAAAAACATGCTGAAAAGATAATAGTTATGTTGCATAAAATGAAAATGATTATATTTGTTTTGAGCCAAAAAATTCCTGGAACTTAATAGGTATTAACAATTAGTCCTCACAGATATTTTAAAACTTAGTTATAATAAATGCTGCTGCTGCTACTGCTGCTAAGTCACTTCAGTCGTGTCCGACTCTGTGCGACCCCATGGACAGCAGCCCACCAGGCTCCCCTGTCCCTGGGATTCTCCAGGCAAGAACACTGGAGTGGGTTGCCATTTCCTTCTCCAGTGTATGAAAGTGAAAAGTGAAAGTGAAGTCGCTCAGTCACTGTCTGACCCTCAGCGACCCCATGGACTGCAGCCTTCCAGGCTCCTCCGTCCATGGGATTTTCCAGGCAAGAGTACTG
>NW_011494881.1:6635305-6653542 GCF_000754665.1 Bison bison bison | reverse complement strand
GAATCAATAATAAAAATATAAAAGAATATAACCCCTCTAAATACAAAGGTATGGCATGTCATCTGTTTCACTTCTATCAAATATAATCTGTGTAGAGAAATTTTCTAATAGTAAAATATGTTACATAATATTAGAGCCATTGAAAAAAATACCTAATAATGAGCCAAAAAGTATTTCCAATAAAACAGTGGCCTCTTCACATGCTCCATGATTCATTATCTACTTTATTTTGTTCACAAATATCAGTACCACAATTGTTTAGAAATTGAGAGGACATGATTCAAATTTTTAAAGTCATGTAAGACAGGGTCCTTGGCTAGTTAATTAAAGGAACTTTTCACTTTTTCCAGCTCATGAACATATTACTAGAAAACATGTTCCTAAAACTAAGACAGATACTCAGTTGACTACAATACACTCACATGATTAATGATAACGACCTGACGAGGTAATAGTTGAGGGCACAAGAAACTTAGAATGGATAGTTAAGGAGCAAAATGACAGCCTGAGACTAATTGCAGTTTGGGGAGACTGTAGCTTAGTCCTACTAATATTCCACTTCTATGTTTCCCCATGGGAAAAGAAGCCCATAGGAACCATGGCAAATCTATTTCCCAAACATACACAAAGAAATGGGTTTGTGCAGAATAAGAGGTAGACTGTAGTAGTCATGGAAGTGCCCACTCAGATTTCCTTTAAGAGATACTGCTGCAGGGAGCATAGCTGATTGACCATTGATACATTTTTTACTCTGATGCTTTTGGGTCAGGCCATGCTTCCTTAGGCTGTGCTGTGTGTGCTTAGTCGCTCAGTCGTGTCCAACCATTTGCAACCCCATGGACTGTAGCCCACCAGGCTTCTCTGTCCATGGGGATTCTCCAGGCAAGAATACTGGAGTGGGTTGGCATTTCCTTCTCCAGGGAATCTTCCCAACCCAGGGATCAAACCCAGGTCTCCCACATTGCAGGCAGATTCTTTACCATCTGAGCCACCAGGGAAACCCTTAGGCTATTCCCAGTCAATGGCAGCAAGATGTAAGAACATTCCATTCCATTCCTCCACAAAGCAGGATTCCTTTAACTGGCAACTTCAGCTCAGGGATTCCCCATTGGCCTGGGTGAGATTTTCTCAGAATTGCTCTATGGTTTGAGGTTCTTTCCATACAATCCTTCCTTCTCTCTCTCCTGTCACAGGTGTTAGACCTCCCTCATTCTCCCTGTATGCCCCTTCTCCTTTCCTCTTTGTCTTTCATAAGCATTCCCTCCAATAAATCCCTTACACATCAGATCTCATCTTGGTGTCCGCTTCTTCAAGGATTCAAATTGATACACTTTACCTAAGAATTTAGCCTCCTGGGTTAACCTTACAACTGTTTATAGCAAGTACAAACAATTTCTTGGAAAACTATATAGATCAATAGATGACTTAAGATTAGAATACATACTTTAACTTAATGTTAATAATTTACATGTAAACCATTGAATGTTTTTTAAGGTCTTAATTAGCAATCTCCTGGATTTGACCTCAAAGGTCTATCCACTATTTAAGAGCTATTCTCTAGTTTTGGGATGATGTGATTATGTACAACAGAATTCTTCTCAATTCTGAATTCAAATTCTGCTCTTTCACTTCTTCTTAGCTCTTATGGGTGGGTATGAGATATTAAGGACCTGTGTTTCTACATGCTGTTGAGTAAGGCATATCAGCAGAAGGAAAAATAAAAGGTAAACAAGGAAAAGATCAACCATACTTCCTGGTTTATTCATGTTTTTTCCACCTACCACCAGTAATACTATATAGCTTTGGTGTGCTTTTTTCATAGTGCAAAGCAAACAAAACTGTAAATAGCAAATGCTGGGCATCCTGAAAGCCAACTGATACTGGACCGAATTCACCTACCTAGTGTCTCAAATACCATTCTATGCCATGCTGGGCAAGAAGTAGAGTCATTGAATGTATTTGTCTCGATTTCCTAAAAGAATAAATAAAGTCAAAGTCACTTGGCTTGGGAAAAAAATCATATGATATTCATCAAGAAAAATGAAAGAAGTTTGATTTGGGAAAAAAGAAACAGTATATTTTGTTGGCTTACTTTTAAGCCCCTCACCTTGGAATATAGCCAGCACTTAATAAAAAAACTTTAAATTGTTGACAGTCAATGTCAAACATCAAAATGATATTAAAATTTTGAAATATCAAAATTGATACTTATTATAGCAAAATAGCTCCCTTTACTCCAGAGTGAATATGAATCGTGACTCTAGGTTGATAGAGAAGTAGATGTGACAAAAAATATAAATACCAGATCATCATTATTTTAAATGTTTTAAGAGATAAAAATTAGGAACTCCCCAGAATATGCTGCTTGAGGTGTGTGTGCAAGTGTTTGTTTTCTATTATCTAATGAATGTGCTACTGCTAAGTCACTTCCGTCGTGTCCAACTCTGTGCAACCCCATAGACAGCAGCCCACCAGGCTTCGCCGTCCCTGGGGTTCTCCAGGCAAGAACACTGGAGTGGATTGCCATTTCCTTCTCCAGTGCATGAAAGTGAAAAGTGAAAGTGAAGTCGCTCAGTCATGCCTGACCCTCAGCGACCCCATGGACTGCAGCCTTCCAGGCTCCTCCGTCCATGGGATTTTCCAGGCAAGAGTACTGGAGTGGGGTGCCATTGCCTTCTCCGTCTAATGAATGTACTTAAGTGCAAATACTTGTGAAGGACATTCATTCAGTAAATATTTACCAATTTCCCACAATGTGCTAGATACTGTTGGAGGTTTTAGGATATCTGGAGAGCCTTAAAAGTGGTGATCACTCCCTGTTTGATACAAGAGACAACCTTAGCTCAGCTATCTTTAGAAAGTAATAGCCCACTGATTTTGTCTCTTGATGAGGATTTCGTGTATTATTAAACCTTGGATTCTGTTGTGTCTTTCATTTCCCTTTCTGTACTATCATGCAAATTATGTCTAGTAAATAGCAATCTAGACACCACCTACTGAGTGTTTTTTGAAAAGAGATCACCTCTGAAGAAATTCTAGAGAGAACAGGGAAGCCAGACAGGAGGAAATTATCAAAGAAGCAAATCAAGGTCCTAGAACTAAAGGACACAAGTCCCCTGCTATAGGACCTACTGAGTGGCAAGCAGATTAAATATGAAAAATACCCACAACATGATGCATCATGCCCTGGGGAAAAAAGAGAAGCCCTAAGAACTTTCAAAGAGAAAACATGTATAAAAGATCAAGAATTAAAATTTCACTACACTTCTTGAGACCAACACTGGAAGCTGGAAGAGAGTGGTGAAATGTCTCAAAACTTCTCAAGAAAAATTGTTCCTAATCTAGAGTTCTATACCTGGTCATACTATCAGTTAAGCCTACAGCCAGATGAAAGACAATTTCTGACATATTTCTCAGAAACTTCACATTCTTTCTTAGAAAGCTATCATCAAAAAGAAAGAATAAACTAAGCAAGAGGAAATGCTCATGAAAAAGAGGGAGAAAAACAAGAAAGACAACAAGGATACTGGTACCAGGAGATTTACCATAGGAGAGAGGTGAAGGGGATTCTCAAATTGATAATGAAGGGAAGTTCATGAATGACAGATACACAGGTGGTAAACAAAACAAAAGGTTGAGACAGGGGGATCCACGATGCACAAAAATAGCTTTTCTGATGAGTTGAACCATACAAAGGAAAAAGATACTAATTTACAATAAATATTTATTGAATGTTCACTTTGAGCCACAAACACTGTTCTCATGGCGCTTTCATTCTATAACAGACAGTGAGATAATAAACATAATATTCTTCTATATTAAAAGGCGGTGCTGTGCTTAGTCGCTCAGTCGTGTCTGACTCTTTGCGACCCCATGGACTATAGCCCGCCAGGCTCCTCTGTCCGTGGGGATCCTCCAGGCAAGAATATTGGAGTGGGTTGTCATGCCCTCCTCCAGGAAATCTTCCCAACCCAGGGATTGAACCCAGGCCTCCCACATTGCAGGCAGATTCTTTACCATCTGAGCCCACCAGGAAGCCCAATTAGAAGGCAGTAAATGTTATTTTTAAAAGAAAATGTAAAGCAGGGTAAGGAAGATTAAAATTATTCTAGTTGGGGAGGGGTGTAGGGTGTGTATAACAATTTAAAATAGGATTATGAGGATAAACATCACTTTGAAGTGATACTTCAGGTAAGACCCAAGAATTCAATCCTGAAAAGGATTGGAATCAGGGAATTCGTCATGTAGCTTTCTCGCAGAAGAAAACTTTGTAGGCAGAGGGAACTTCTAGTGAGGGTGGAGAAACTTGAGAGGGAGAGACGCCCGAGCAGCAGTAGGAAATGAAGTCAGAGAGGTACAAGAAGGGAGATGTGTCTTGCACAGCCCTGCTGATCACTGTAATAATTGTTTTCTCTCTGAGGTGTTAGGTAGGTAGAATAGGGAAAAGGAGTCCAAAATGGCGGTGGCTAAAAGACAAGGAAGATCGGAGGACCAGAGTGAAGACTTCAGGCAGAACAAACAGAACAAACAGCACTCCTGGCTAAGCCCAATTTGCATAGGGCAGGCCCAGGTGGAGGAAAAAACATATAAAAGGAGGAGCCAAAGCACTTTCTCTGGGACTCTCTCTCCCGCGTGCGTGCACGCTCTCTCTTTCTCTCTCTCTGTCTCTCTCTCTCCCTCTCCCCCACTCCCTCCCCATGCACTCCTCCACTCTCTTCTCTTTGAGTCTTGGATTCTCCTGCTATCTTCTAAATAAAATGGAGCTGTAACACTGATTTGCCTAAGAGCTGTAGCACTGTTTGTCCAAGACCCGAGAGCTGTGACGCGCCGAGGGCTTTAATGTCCATCGCTCCAAATCTTTGTTGTGACGAGACAAAGAACCGAGAAACATACACTTGCGTGACAGAGGGAAATGGAGATACATTGAGGAAGTGAAATGACTGGCTTACATTTTAAAAGGATCAAGTCTGGCTTCCATGGTGACACAGACAGTAAAGAATCCGCCTGCAATGTTAAATGTTAATCTTTAACATTAAGAGTTCCTACAAATTACTTTAAAAAAATTAGCCCAGTAGGAAAAATGCAAAGGATAGAAATAGACACTTCAAAGAAAAAAAAAAAGGACAAAAAGAAGTTTGACTTCCTTCAAAAAAAAAGATAGGAAAATTAAAACTATACCAGGACATCACTGGGCTCCCCAAGTGGCGCTAGTGGTAAAGAACTCGCCTGCCAAGGAGGAGACATGAAGAGACATGTGTTCAATCTCTGGGTCAGGAAGATCCCTGGAGAAGGGCAACACATTCCAGTATTCTTGCCTGGAGAATCCCATGGACAGAGGAGCCTGGTGGGCTACATTTCATGGGATTACAAAGAGTTGGACACAACTAAAGTGATTTAGCAAGCAGGCAAGCAAGACATCACATTTCACCTAATCAGATTGGCAAAGATTCAGAAGCTTGATAAAATTCTGAGTTGGGGAGGATATGAGTAAACAGACATTCTCATAAGTTGCGAGGTGGGAGTATAAATTGGTATGGCAATTTGGCAAAATCCACCAAAGTCAAATACCCTTTGGGGTTGAACGTGGAGATGGGACACCTAGATACGCTCTTTCAAGGAAGGTTTTATTGCTCCAGCTTCTGGAAGATCTGTCAGTAGACAATCTTCAACTGTCAGTCCCTGAAAGTTTTGCCTTGCTGCAAAGAATTGCCCCACTAAAAGTCGATGCCTTCCTGGGACAGCCCACAACCAATGACTAACAGAGAAGGCGGTATAAAGGCCTTTTTCACTTACTGTGTAAGGGCTTCCCAGATGCCCAGTGGTGAAGAATCTGCCTGCCATATGCCGGAGACATGGGTTAGATCCCTGGGTCAGGAAGATCCACTGTACAAGGAAATGGCAACCCACTACAAAATTCTTGCCTGGAAAATCCCATGGGGTCGCAAAGAGTTAGACACAATTGAGCAACTAAAACAACAGGCACCCAATGCGGGCCACTTCTGATAGGTCATCTCAGGTCCATGGCTTCCCTATGGAGTTGGCTGAGGCTTTATGCGGCATCTTCAAAGTTTAGCTTCTTTTGCTCAATCCCGCTTCCTCCTTCTCCCTTGCACAGCTGTTAAACCCAAGGGCACTCCCTAAAAACACCCTGAACTCTAAATTTCTGTCCCAGAATCTGCTTCTTAGAAGCCCTAATCTGTGAAAAATTTGACTCACAGCTCCACTTTTAGGAATCTATCTATACCATAGATTACCCACATATTGGCAAAATGATGTATATTCAAGGTTATTCATAGCAGATTATTTTTAAGAGCAAGAATTAGAAACAGTCTGACTAAATAACCAGGTGACTAATGAAATAAAGCCATGTCTATACAATGTAATATGACAGTTATATACAATTGAGGAACCCCTTTATGTAATGATATAAAAAGATCTTCTGTGTGTGGGTGTGTATGTGTGTGTGTGTGTGTATGTGCATGTATCTGTATATGAATGAAGGATGTATAAAAACCAATGTCATTTGTTGCCCATAAGTAGATTTGGGTATCTCAGGGACAGGTAGAAGGGAGATTATTCATGTTGTATACCATTGTACTTTCTGAATTTTAAGCCATGTGAATGTGTTACGTAATGATTAGAAGCAATTTTTGCTAGTTGAATTATTTGTTATACTACTTGTAAAAAAAAAAAACTATACATGCATAGCTTTGATAAAATAACAATTAAATTTAAAAAAACTTTTGTAGCCCTGATGTTTAGCATGTGGAATCCTAATACCCTGACTAAGGTTAAACCTGCACCCTCTGAAGAGGAAGTGTGGAGTCTTAACCACCAGACTGCCAGGGAAGTCCCTAAAAATTAAGGTTAAAAAAGATTTATGTGTTAAATAAGAAATAAAAGAACTGTGCAAAATGATCACCATTTCTTAAAACATTGTATACACATACAGATAGATACAGTGACAGAAGCAAAGAAAAAAGTCTAGAAGGATATAAAATCATAAGAGTTGTTATCTTTGTGGGTAACATTAGAGAGAACCCACTGTGTATTGAGAACCCACTTCTCAATTCAAACAATTGAATTGAGAACACCTTCAAACTGAGAACAATTCAAACAATTGAGAGGTGTATGGCATGCATTTTATCTCATACAGTTCAACTGTTTGAATTTAAAGGCATGCATACATTTGTAATTAGAAAGTAATGTTTAAGAATTATGAGACAAATTAAAATTAGAAAAAAAGGAAAAAACCCTCCAACTTGACAATTATTTAGGGGAAACTTGATGAATGCTTATAGGAAGTAGAAAAATTAATTTTCTAAAATAATTTTAGGAAGACTGGAATGTGTGCTAATTTCCCTGCCTTGTTTAACCTTAATTCATCTAAACAGCTGTCTCAGTTAATTTCTTAAAATATCTAGAATCAAATTTTAGTTGCAAATATAAAAAGTTCCTGCAACTGGGATTAGGAATTGTTTGAGAGGGGCTGGCATGTGGCCATGCCAGAAGATGTATCTAGGTCTGAACTTCCGGGGACCCCCTGACTTGCTCTTAACATTAGAGATCGTTGTGTTGTTTAGTCGCTAAACATGGGGTCGCAAAGAGTTGGACACGACTGAGCAACTGAACTGAACTAAACTTAGTCGCTAAGGTGTGTCCAGTTCTGTGACCCCATAGACTGCAGCCCGCCAGGCCCCTCCTATTCATGGGATTTCTCAGGCAAGAATACTGGATTGGGTTCTCACTGCCTTCACGAGAGGATCTTACTGACCCAGGGATTGAACCCACATTTCCTGCACTGCCAGGTGAATTATTTACCACTAAGCCACCAGGGAAGCCCAGCATTAGAAATTATCTAGTCCTTAAAGGTACTCGAGAAATCATATTGTATTGAGCTTGGGGAAAGCAAAGGTCATGCCGTTCAATCTATTTTTCTATATTCCCTGTCTTAAAATGGAATGATACAGAGATTACCATGGCTCTCCATAAAGATGCCATGAAATTCATGAAGAGGTTCATATTTTTAAGGAAATTTTTCTTTTTGGCTTTTTACTCATCTGTATCAACCATTATGCTGTACACCTTAAACTTATACAATGATGTATGTCAATTATATCTCAATAAAATTGGGAGGGGAATTCTTATAGTAACTCCTGTGAGAGATAAAAGTGGCCTGAACAAGCTCAGTCAGTTGGGGTGGAGAAGAAGGTGCATTTTTTGATAAGCATTTAGATTTTAAATTATCTTCTAGATAAGTGCTCCTTTGCCCAAAGATACAATGAAGATGGCTTGAGTGAACAGATAGATAATGGTACTATCGACTGAAATATCAAATGAGAGAGCAGGAGGAGGTATTTGAAATAAGAGGATGAACTTTGTTTTGGATATATTGAGTTTGGTTGGCTGAGGCCAGCCATGGGGCCATTGTTTGAAGTGGACAAAGTCTCTCGAGTGTGAACAGGTCTGGGGTTGGAAGGTCACTGGAGGCTCAAGTCTAAACATTGGTGGTCGAGTGATCCTGAACATAATCTCTGTCACTGCATTTACTATGGCATTTTGAAAGTCCCCTTGACTACATTTGTCTTTTTCCCTAGCATTGTGCTGTCAAATACTGTCATTCAACCACACGTGGCTATTTAACTCTTGAAATGTGGCCAATCCAAATTGAGATGTGTGGGGAATGGGGGAGGGATAAATTAGGGGGTTTGGATTAACATACACACACTACTATATACAAAACAGATAAACAAGAAGAACCAACTATGTAGTACGGGAAGCTATACTCAATATTTTGTAATAACCTATAATGGATAAAAATCTGAAAAAAGAATATATATGTGTATGTATATGCATAACTGAATCACTTTGCTGTATACCTGAAACTAAAACAACATTGTGAATCAACTATACTTCAACTTTTTAAAAAATCCATGGGGAATTCCCTGGCAGTCTATTGGTTAGAACCTGGCACTTTTAGTGCTGTGGCCCGGGGTTCAGTCTTTGGTCAGGGAACTAAGATTCCCACAAGCCAAGCAGTGAGGCAAAAAAAAAAAAAAGTCCAAATTGAGATGTGCTGTAAATATAAAATACACATTGATTTTGAAGATATGTTATCAAGCATAAAAACCTAAGATATCTCATTAATAATATTTTATGTCGGTTAATTGTTAAAGTGATATTTTGGATATGTTGGGCTCATTAAAAATATATCATTCAAAAAAATTTTTTAAAGGGTATTGCTTTTTGCCTTTCATAAAGTCAGTTGCTTTCCTTCTTTTGATAGTATATAATTAACTAAAATGATAAAAGATAATTACCATCTGACTAGTAATAATAGTAGAAATAAAATAACTAAACAAAGGTTCATGATGAATGAACCCATTCTAGCCCATTTTGGGATGAAGCCTAAGAGAGACAAAGTGGAGAACTCTTAAAGTTTTTTTTTTTTTAAACGTATAGAAAAATTGCAAGAATAGGACAGAGAATTTCTGAATATTATTTATTCGAGTTCAACAACTTTTTTTGCCACATTTGCATTCTCTGTCTCTAGATATTTTTATTTTTTGAACCATTTGAGAATAGATTGCATGCATTATGCCTCCTTATCTCTTCATACCTCAATGTGTTTTTACTATGAAAAGTAACTTACTTTATATAATCACCACACAATTATCAAATGTGGGAGCTACTTTTTTCTAATCTGTGGTCCATATTCCAACTTTGTCAACTGTTTCAATTAATCTTTAATAGTATTTCCCCTGCTCTGGTACAAGTTACAGTTTAGATCACGTGTCGACTTTAATTGTTAAGTCTTCTTGTGTTTGCGTGCTAAGTCACTTCAATTGTGTCTGACTCTTCTCAACACTAAGGACTGTAGCCCACCAGGCTCTTCTGTCTAAGGGATTCTCTAAGCAAGAATACTGGAGTTGGTTGCCATGCCCTCCTCCAGGAGGTCTTCCTGACCCAGGGATCAAACCCACATCTCTTTACATCTCCTGCATTCACAGGGGAGTTCTTAACCAGGGAACAGGGAAGTCCCATCAAGTCTCTTTAGTCCCTTTCACTAAATAGTTCCTCGACATTTTTTTCTGGGATGGGGTTCTTTCATGACAGTTACTTAAGAGAATGTTCTCTTAAGTTTGGTTGACATTTCCTCACAATTAGATTCAAGTGACATTATGTTCTTCTCAGAGTATCTCATCTGGAGGCATGTGGTCACTGATTAAAGTTTTGCCTAGTTTTTCCACTATTATAGTTACTTTTCCCCTCTTCTGTTACCTAAACACAAGTCAATATGCCTGGTGCACAGTGAGGTCAAACAATACCATAATGTCAGAGTTTGGAAGACAGAAAGGTTTATTGAAGGCCATACAAGGAGATGAGTGGCTCATACCTTAAAAACCCCAAACTCCCCCAAAACTCTCAGCAAAGCCCTTTTCTAGGAAAGATGGGGAAGGGGCATGGTTAGCTGTTGCAAACTTCTTGGTGTCAGATCCCTTGTTCTTGGTGTCCAGTCATGGTCAGGTACTGATGTTTCTGTAAACCTGCACCAAACAGGTGGCGCTAGTGGTAAAGAACCCACCTGCCAATGCAGGAGACATAAGAGATACAGGTTTGATCCCTGGGTTGGGAAGATCCCCTGGAGGAAGGCATAGGAACCCACTCCAGTATTCTTGCCCGGAAAATCCTATGGAAAGAGGAGCCTGGCGGGCTACAGTCCATGGGGTCGCAAAGAGCTGGACACAACTGAAGTGACTTAGCAAGCATCACCAAACAAATGTTATTCTCTGTTCTGACAAGAAAGGGCCAGATTCCAAGGCACAGACTGTCACCCTCTGAGGTCAGGTCCTGGCTAAGGGGCAGCTCAAAGTTGGTGGCTGTTATCACTGGGGGAGCCAGGCATCTAGGACTCAGCTGGCCCTCAGCCTCCTCAGGCTGCCCACACGGCAGAGGCAGAACCCACAGACTACACCCCAGGCAGACAGATTATGCCATTAGTTCACAGAGGCAGGACTGGGGAGAGGTTCACTGCTGCCTCAAGGCCTGGGCGTAGCCCAGAGGGCAGCCTTGGCAAGGGCTGTGGAGCTCTGCAGGACACATCCCCTTAGCCTGTTCCCTGGGCCCTGCAGCTTACCCACTGGCCTGAGGCCAGGTGAGCCTGACAGTCCCAGTGAGAAGGCCAGGATCCACTCTTACCTCATTCTTTGCCTGATGACCACCATTCCACCGACCATTAGCTGAATGGACCACTAACGGTCACTTACTGACAGTTGGTCCTTGGGGGAGGGGCTCTCTTTAGTGGCAACCAATGGCTGAGCAGACTACTAACAGTTGCTCATTGACAGTTGTTGGCTTGAGGGAGCGGTCCCCTGTGGTGCTGACCAATGATTGAATAGGACCTCTAACTACCACTCTAACCATCCTGTGTCAGCGGTTTTGGGGTAACCACTGCCTGGTAATGGGTTGTGTGGGAATGGTGCCCAGCAATGGCCATATGCTAAGGATTGGGCCTGCCCCACTCTATTATACTTCTAAAAAAATAGAAAATCCATGAAGAGATACTTTGAAGATTTGAAAAATATACTGCTTCTCATCAAACTTTCCCCCTAGGTTTAGAATCCATTGATGATGTTTTCCAAACCAATCTTTTCTATGATAGTTGCAAAATGGTGATTTTCCAACTGCACCACTCTCTCCATCTATCAGTGGGCAAGCTCTATAGAGAACAGCTTTTCCTTTTCCCCATCTCTCTCGTTAGAATACATGAATAAATTCTTATTTTATTCAGTGGATCATAATTCATTACTGTTCTTATTTTGATACTCTAGTTATCCCACATTTGCCCAATGAGAGGCCCTTCAAGCAGGCTGCTATTGACATGCCCCCATTTTATTTTTTGAGCACTTATTTCTGACACAACAGGATGTTCCAGATCATCTTGTACCTTCCTGTGCTAGCCCTGAAATCAGCCATTTGTTCAAGAAGCTTTGATTCCTTTTCACGGGATAAAATATTTCGAAATCAAGATCTGTGCAGGGAGTCTTTAATTTTGAAGTTATTATCAATCATATGATTAAGAGAAATATATATATATATCAACTTTTATTAATCATATTTATGGCTCAGTTAGCTATTTCTTTTATTCCCCTCTTTGTGGTAAGAGAGAAGGAAATACTAAGCTTGTTTTTAAAATTTTGTCTTATTTACTCGAATATAATTCTGGCTATAATATTGGCGAAGAACACTGACAGCAACAGAAACTATGGATCATAAGTCTCTCAATAGCTCCTCAAACATAACATATCCTCAAAAGAAAACCATGAAGAAAAACTGCATAAGTTTTGAAATACTATAATCTGTGGAATCCTAAAGATAAGCATAATGGAACATGGGGCATTTCATTGAATTCATTTTAAAGGAATTTAATCAAAGCTCTATAAAACAACACTTTGTCATCAGATTCTTGTTGCAAAAGATGTTTTGCTTCTTACAGTGGTGTCATGTGATGCAAACTGCTATGGTAATATCTCACATTATTTTTATGTGATAAAGGCAGATGAACTATACAATGTTTGAAATAAGTATGTCAATTTCTATTTTAACTGAATGAAATTATTTACTCTGTCTCTTGATAACAAGGTCTTCAAACAATAATACACTTTGGAAATATTGAAGATGAAATAAAGAGATCATATTTTACGTGTCACACTACTAGCGACAGGCTTTCCAGGTGGCTCAGTAGTAAAGAATCCACCTGCCAAGACAGGAGACATAAGAGACACGGGTTCCATCCTTGGATAGGGAAGATCCCGTGGAGGAGGGCCTGGCAACCTGCTCCAGTATTCTTGCCTGGAAAATCCTGTGGACAGAGGAGCCTGGCAGGCTACAGTCCAGAGGGTTGCAAAGAGTCAAACACGACCGAGCACAGTACTAGGGACAAAGACCAAGTCCATTTTTTGTTGCATGTACTTTGTATTCATTTCCAGACCCATTATTATATGGAAACACTTGGGTCACTTAAAAAAAAATCCAAATTGTTGAGCACCATCCTGATGCCCTTTAACATCATATCTCTTAAACTAGGAATACATATTTTTAAAATTTCCCCAGATAATTCTGAGACCGTTGATCATCAAACTCATTTGGGAACCAATGAATGTGGCAAAAATACATTTATACCAGGGTTTAAGTCTTATTATACATATATAAGTTGCCCAAGGGCAGGAACTGTGCTTATAAAATTTTATAAGCCCAGCACCTATTTAGGAACCCTGCATGTTGTAGACATTCAATATATGTTTACGAAAAGAATTTTAACTTCAAACTTTGAGTCTTAATTTGTGCAGGGAATATAAATCTACTTTAGTGGTATTATATATCATGTGACAGGAACCACCTTAGATAGCAGGCAGGTAGAAAGACAATATTGGATTGGTGTACCGGTTTCCAATGCAGAATACAGTTGTGTTCAGTTACTCCTGCTGCTGCTGCTGCTAAGTCGCTTCAGTTGTGTCCGACTCTGTGCGACCCCATAGACGGCAGCCCACCAGGCTCCCCTGTCCCTGGGATTCTCCAGGCAAGAACACTGGAGTGGGTTGCCAACTGTGTTCAGTTATGACCCTGAATTTCGATAACTTAATCTGTGCTCCTGAAAATGGAGAAAGAGTACTCACGTTTACAAGGTTGGTCTAGTTTGCAAATTGTTTGTATTGTCTCTTCTGTATTGTCCCTCTTTCCCCTAAATGTTCTGCTTGATGATAGCTTTTGTTTGTTTGTTTGTTTTTTAAAGTAGCTGACATTTGTATGGTTTAAAACAGACTTCTCAAAGTATGGTTCATGGACTCCTGGGGGTTTCCTGAGTCCTTTCTGGTGATCTGTAAGGGCAAGAGTTTTTTCCTAATAATAATAAGCTGTAATTTGCCTTTATCACTTTCATTCTCTCAGTGTACAGTGGAGCTTTCCAGTGGCTATTTGATGACTGATACGGAAACAGATTAGGCTTTGCTGGTAGCTCAGTGGGTAAAAAATCCACCTGCAATGCAGGAGACCCGGGTTCAATTCCTGGGTTGGGAAGATACCCTGGAAGAGGGCATGGCAACCCACTCCAGTATTCTTGTCTGGAGAATCCCCATGGACAGAGGAGTCTGGCAGGCTACAGCCCATGGGGTTGCAAAGAGTCAGACACGACTGATTGACTTAAGTGTGCACAGATACACTCATGGAAACAGATTAAAGAAGAAAAGATATGAGAATCATCTTATTTCTACAAACCACACATTAAAAATTTAACAAAAATGTAAAACCATGATGCACTAAAAATATAGTTATTATTTTAAAATATCTATTTATGTCAACATACAATGTGCTCTTTTTAATGACTAAAAAAATTAAAAATTTCAAGTTTTAATTTCTAAAACATGACAAGTATTGATAGTTATAACACATAAAAGTTGTTGGAGTTCTTAATAATTTTTAAGAGTGTAAAGGGGTCCTGAAACTAAAAAGTTTAAGATCAGTGACTTATGTTTTTACATGACATTTAATAATTAGCTTAACAGGTTATTCAGTTTTATATAGACAAATTTAGACCTTTTTTTTTCTTGGCTGGACCACATAGCACATGAAATCCTAGTTCCCCCACTGGGGATCAACCCCTGCTCCTGCAGGAAGACTGGAAGCTGTGAGTCTTAACCACTGGACAGCCAAGGAAGTCCCTAGACAAATTTTGACTAAAACCAGGATTGAATTTTACCAATTCTTAATAACTGATCTTTGTCCAAAATTTATGTATTGATAACTTTCTTTTTCTTATTCTGAGAAACACTTGACCGAGCTACCAGTTAAGATTCCATGAGCCCCAAAGTGTTTTTTGATAGTAACCTATGACACAACTTGAAATGCCCATCATCAGCGTGAATGGATGGGCTGCCTGAGAAGGATATCATGCTAAGTGCCTTCTAGTAAACGGGGAAGGATGTCTTTATTAGATTTTTCACTTAACAGATAACAGGCTCTAAATAGAAATACAAAAAAGGCACATTTTGATAGTTAAGAAGCAAATCAGCCAAGATTCCTAACTCCTGAGGCAAGCGGATCCAGAGGACAGCAGATTGAAGAAAACTGCTTAAGACGTCCTTGGTGATCTTTAGATTAGGTCTGTGCCAGCTCTAGCATTTGCTCATTACCTTGGGGTCTTAGCCTGCAATTGAATAAAAAGTTTTTATCAGCAGGATGGTTGTAAACAAACATTGGGTTGCTTGTAAATTGCGAGCACAGTGCCGTGAACACAATAATGTGTCATTCTTAGGGTAGCGCGGAGGGACAGTCCTCTGAGAAGAAATGCAGAAAATAGCTGTTCTACTTACTTCACCGAATCCAATGATATTAATAGTTCTATTTGTTGTAGCTTTTTCTACAGCTTTAAGGAAATTTTTGAAGAAACTTTTCTTTAAAACTTCTCTCACATCATAATCAAAATACTGTCATTCTGTTTCCACAGCAGAAGAGGGGACCCCTCTCCATCCTCAGTTCTGATAGAACATCAGAAAAAAACATGCTACTAGTAGGTTAGTGACGAAACTCTTCAACAACATTAGTTTGCAAAGAGAACACTTAAAAAAAAACACAAAAACTAAGAGTAAAAGAAGCGGTGAGGAGGTTTTTTAAGTTGAAAAAAAAACTTCAAAATCAGGAAATAGGCAAATTTTATCAGATGCCTAAATCTAAATGCAGCTCGAAAATAATTTCCAACTCACTGTGGTCCAATTCTCTTTTCACTGACTCCTTTTTGCTTAGCCAGCACGAAAAAGGTATCAACGAGGTGGCAACAGGCACAATAAATCTTTTTAACAGATTCCTATACTTGTGTGTCGGGGAGTGAGGGCGATAGAGGTAGAATGCACAGAGCAAAAACCAGCGAGCGTCCCGGTGACAGCCTACCTTCGCTCCTAAATACTGCGGGGGGCGGAGCCGAGGCTAGGGCGGGGCCCGAGGCCGGGGCGGGGTCCGGGCGGGGCGGGCTGCTTCCGGGCCTCTCCCCACCCCTTTTCCTCCGTGCTCGTCCCACACGTATTTCACCACGATCCCGAAAGGCCCAGCGACTAGGAGAGTCACGTGAGGGTGGGTGGTGGAAGTGGAGGCTTGTCTTGGCTGTTTCTTCGTCTCCATGGTGTTCGGAGGTGGGCGGCTTTGACCGAGAAGCAACTGCAGCTCAGGCGTGGACGGGTGAGTCCTGGGACTGTGAAGGTTTGAGGAGACAGCCTTTTAGGGAAGACGAAAGGAAGGCGGATGCGAAACAGCTTTAGAGACCAGACCTCTGGGGCCAGCCGTTTGTCTGCTATGGGGTCAGGCGACTTCTCTGGTCGAGCGGGACAGCTGTCTCCCCCTGATGTGTCCAGACTGGGGCTTGAGACCAGTCCTTAGTCCTGCCTGCTTCGCTTCCTCAGCTTTCCTTCACTTCTCCCAGACCCTTCTGCCTGTCCCGGGAGAACTTCTACTTCCGAGTTCCCAGCGGCAGGGTTCAGTTGAGCGCCGACGTCCCTCTTCTCACAGGCGACCAGGGACCATCCTTGGCATCTGGGGATGTGGTTGGAAGTGGGTGGGGAGCTTATAGTTAGGTCTCTGATGAGGGGAAGTTTTAATCACTGAAATGAAAAAAGTGGAAAAATAAATGGGGACCTGAAGGGACAAAACAAAGTGCAGGTTTCCTGGACCGTTCAGTTTTTATCTTTCCCAGTGTCTTACCCATTCCCTCTCAAGTTTCCTTCTCACTATCCTATCCTGGTCCGCAATACGATGTTTTGAGAATGAGCCGGGCGTTATTGACTCGGTGTAAAAATGTTGGAAGAAGAGTTTAAACCGAACTACTTTTTGAGTTCCTCCCTGTGTAGTAGTATGGTTTCTTTATCTTCTCTTTCAGATGCCTAAAAAGTATTGTAGATACTTGCGCGTATATGTAGAATAACCAGTTTATAGTTAGGACTAGAGTAAAATACTTTATTCTCTTTGTGGTACTTGGAAAGACATATTTACTTTCTGTTTTATAAGTAGATGTGTCTGTGAATTTGGGGGCAGTTTCTCAGGTATACCTTTGTTTATGGTAAAATATTCCTTTGAGTCACAGGTGCACGTGATCTAGCAAGAGAAAGGAATGAAACAGTTTGGGGTTGATAGCTGTTGGAGAGTTTAGGTTTCATTAAACGATATGACAAATTAATAAAATGTCAGCATCTTGAGACTTAGGTGTTGGCCACGTTGACCGTCCCATTATCCTCTTGGCGTTGCCTACGGTGTTGAGCTTCTTAAATATTGTCTCATCCTAAAACCTTTTTAGAACTCACTCCCTTGTTTGTGAAAACGTGGCTCTGGCTTCCAGCTGCTCTCAGTGTCCTTTTAGTAGCTCAGTTGTGTGGGACTCTTTGAGACCCCATGGACTGTAGCTCACCAGGCTCTTATGTCCATAGGATTTTCCAGGCGAGATTACTGGAGGGAGTCGCCATTTCCTTCTCCAGGGGATCTTCCAGACCCAGGTATTTAACCTGTGTCTCCTGCATTGCTGGCGGATTCTCTACCACTGAACCACATAGGAAACCCTCAGTGACCTTACTGAAGGTTATAAGACACAAAGTAATGCTAACAAAAAGTAAAGATTCAGGGGTTGGTTGTGTACCTGGGGAGAAAAGGAAAATGACAGAAACTAATATGAGCAAGAGAACAAAAGAGTGTATTGCTATCTTCGTTTATAATCTAGAGAACATTTACTGTGTAGCATAGACTTTGCATTCCCAAGAGGTAACTCTTGAGACTGACTTTCCTGTGTTTAACCATGGTATGTAATTTATCCTATAATGCAGTATTATGTAAAATAATAACTGAAAGACTTAATTGACCCTTCAGATTTTATATTATTCAGAAATATAGGACTGAGTAATTGACAAAGTTATTACACCTAATTTGGCCACTTTTTCCATCTTGACCAATTTTTACAATGACTGCGACACTTGCTAAATGTTTACTAATTTTTTTCCACATTTTGTTTGGCCACGTCATGTGGCATGTGGGATCTTAGGTCCCCAGCCAGGGATGGAACCTGCGCCCCTTACGTTGGAAGCATGGAGTCTTAACCACTGGACTGCCCTTGAGTATAATTTTTTTTTAATATTTCCTTTAAAAGAGAACTAACTTTTTAAAAAGTTTACTCACAACTTTTTTTTTCCCCCACCAGAAAGGAAAATG
>NW_011494881.1:6616370-6635205 GCF_000754665.1 Bison bison bison | reverse complement strand
TTTTAAGTAGATTTTTACTCACTTAAGTAAATTCTGAGAAAATTACTAATGCTTTTTAAGACATTAAATATTGCTATCTCAGAAGAGTTGAGAAGAAAATACAGGGGTAGTATTTTTAAATATTTTATATTTCCTATTATAAAAGTAATATGCATTTATTTTTGAAAAACAGAAACATTATAAGAAATACAACACTGAAACTTGAAATCCTAATTTATCTTTTCCCATGCCAACAAGTAACCACTACTTCCTCTTGCTTTGGGTTGGGCATCAGTGTGGAGAAGTTGAGTTTGGGGTCAGACTCCCTGGGAAAGATGGCATTGATAGCACTGGGCTTACATCCTACAACCTCAGAAACTCCAGAAGAGAGAAAATTTCCCTTTTTCTGATTCTATTATAATAGAATTCTGTTACAATAGCAAACTACTCTGTGGCCTTACTTGGGTCATCGCTCATCCTAGAGACAATCTCTGTGACCAGACAGATGGAATGCCGTGGGTGGTCAGAATTGGATCTTCTTCCAACTGTGGAGTAGGATGGAGGGAGATACAGTTTAAAAGCACATGAATTAAGGGTAGGTGACATATAGTTCCCAAAGGAAAATTGAAGTGTCATTTCCTGGAGAAGGGAGAAAGATTGCTGGGCAGGTAGTAATAGCAGATGTTCACTAAAATAATTTTACATGTATTTAAAAAAATTAACTGCTTTCCTTTCCCAATATAAATTATTTTTTACAGTTTGCATGTTGATTTTTCCTTTTTAAAATGTCTACTATTAATTTATAGAACTTGAAATTTGAACTCTTTGAGTGCACCTATTTGTATTGTTATTACATGTATAAGTACCCATGCTCTGGAGTACTCAGATTTTCCAACTTTAAATATGTTGTATATTTGGCCAGTTTGTTAAAATTGATTATTGGTAAGCATTTTTTGTTGTGTGTGAACTTGATTATATAAACTGCAGTTCATAAATAGTAAATAAATGTTTTAAGCATTTAAGTATATGTAGTAAATATGATTACATACTTGATTCTTTAATTATTTCATATTTAAAAATCTGTATAGAAACTACTTAATTTTGAGCATTGTTTAAGAAATAAATAATTGTCACTAATTGCTGTTACTGAGTGTTAACTTTAAAATTATAGTTAACATTAGTATCTTGTTTTGTATCTTCATGGATTATTCTGATGATTCATTATATTTTAAGAGCAAATATAATTGATGCAGCGTATTGTTTACTCCACTTTCTTGTTTTCATTTAGAAGATGTTAGTAGCTCAATTGAGTGGTTGTTTGAACTGTACTTGCTAACATTGGTGGCACAGGCTTTAGTTTAGGCAGACAGGTCTCTATTCTAAAACTCAACTCCAACACTTCTTGATGTTGAGTAAGTTACTTAATCTCTCAGAATTTGAGTTTATTTGCAATGAAAATAGTAATATCTCATAGGGATTTTTTAAGGATTAATTAATATATGCCAAGTGCCTGGAATTTAGCAGATTCTCATAAATGTGATTGTTGTGTTTTTCAATTATTTATGTATTTATTTGGCCACGCCAGGTCTCAGCTGTGGCACACGGGACCTTTTTTAGTTGTGGCACATGGAATTTTAGTTGCGCCATGTGGGAACCAGTTCCCTGATCAGGGACCAAACCCAGGCCCCCTGCATCGGGATCACAGAGTCTAGGCTGCTGAACCACCAGGGAAGTCCCTAAATGTGATTGTTAACAGTGACAATAACAAAACATAATGTCTAAAAAGAATTTATTTTCCCAACTTGAGAATGTTTAGTCCAGAGAGTTTAAAATAGATAGATGTTAGAGGAATTAAGTTCTTTATTCAGTTTGTCTGGATTTTAGCGGGTTTTAAATTGCATGTTGCATATATAGCAATAAACTAGAAAACTTTGTTTAAGCTACACAATTATTAGCAGACTGCCCAATTTGTAAAGATTGCTTAGGCTTATACAGCTTCATATAAAAAAAAACCCCAAAACAACCCAATTGAAAAATGAGCATACTTAAATAGACATTTCTCTGAAGAATACTCACAGATGACCAACAGGCACATGAAAAAATGCTCAATATCATGAAGTATTAGAGAAATGCAAATCAAAACTACAATGAGGTATCACCTCACACCAGTCAGAATGGCCATCATTAAAAAGTTTAGGGAATTCCCTGGTGGTCCAGTGATTAGGACTCAGCTCTTTTACTGTTATGGGCCCAAGTTCAATCCCTGGTCCAGGAACTAAGATCCTGCAAACTGTAGGGCATGGCCAAAAAATTAAAAATCTACACATAATAGATGCTGGAGAGGGTGTGAAGAAAGGGGAACCCTCCTACACTATCGTTGGGGATGTAAATTGATACAGCCACTGAAGAGAACAACATGGAGTTTCCTTAAATAACAAAGTAGAACTACCATATGATTCAGCAATCTCACTCCTGAATGCACGTCCGGAGAAAACTCTTAATTCAAAAAGATGCATGCACCCCAGTGTTCATAGCAGCACTGTTTATAATAGCCAAGACATGGAAGCAACCTAAATGTTCACTGATAGGTGATGATAGATGAATGGATAGGAAGATGTGGGATGTATGTGTATTGTGGAATATTTCTCAGCCATAAAAAAGAATGAAATAATGCCATTTGCAGCAACATGGATGGGCCTAGAGTTTATTGTATTAAGTGAAGTAGGACAGGGAAAAACAAGTATCATATGATACCATTTGTATGTGGAATCTAAAAAAAATGATATAGATTAACTTATTTAGAAAACAGAAATAGACTCACAGACATAGGTAACAAACTTAGGGTTACCAAAGGGGATAGTGAAGTGGTGGGGGGAGATAAATTAGGAGTTTGGGATTAACAGATACATCAGATCAGATCAGATCAATCGCTCAGTTGTGTCCGACTCTTTACGACCCCATGAATTGCAGCACACCAGGCCTCCCTGTCCATCACCAACTCCCGGAGTTCACTCAGACTCACATCCATCGAGTCAGTGATGCCATCCAGCCATCTCATCCTCTGTCGTCCCCTTCTCCTCCAGCCCCCAATCCCTCCCAGCATCAGAGTCTTTTCCAATGAGTCAACTCTTCGCATGAGGTGGCCAAAGTACTGGAGTTTCAGCTTTAGCAACATTCCTTCCAAAGAAATCCCAGGGCTGATCTCCTTCAGAATGGACTGGTTGGATCTCCTTGTGGTCCAAGGGACTCTCAAGAGTCTTCTCCAACACCACAGTTCAAAAGCATCAATTCTTCGGCGCTCAGCCTTCTTCACAGTCCAACTCTCACATCCATACATGACCACAGGAAAAACAGATACATACTAATATATAAAATAGATAAATATCAAGGACCTATATTCAGTATCTTGTAATAACCTATAGTGGGAAAGAATCTTAAAAAAATATATTTAGGTATAGCTGAATCACTTTGCTGTACACTTGAAACTAACCCAACATTGTAAATCAACTATACTTAAATAAAAAAAAACACACAAAAATAAAAATTGCTTAATTCAGGTATAAATGTCAGGATGGGGAAATGTATTGAGTAAATTTTACACAAACTCTGAGCTCAGTAAAGGTCAGTAAGAGGAAGATAGCTTGTTCCTTTTAAATAAGTTCAGGATAATACTCCTGCAAAACAGTAATACTTTGAGAACATGATATACTGGACACCTGCAGGTGGAAGAGATAGCAGTTTAGAATGTTACTTGAAAAACCAGAAGAGGCAACTGTGGAACTGAACAACTGTGAGAACTGATTGACATCAAATATCATTAATGATCTGGGGGTGGGAGTTTAAATACTGCTACATTGGGCAGAGAGGTGTTGGCCCTATTAATGAGAAAATAATCAGCTAGAGCTGGATTAATTTTTTCCCCCTAAACTAACAGAGTAATCAGTTTTGTGTTTTTGCAAATTGTAAGGATTCCTCGCCAACAATAATAAATTTAAAATAGGGTTACTGAGTATGAGAAAAAGAAAACTTCATGGAAATCTTTAAGAGATAAATCCTTATCATTCATGTGAGGCATACAAGTAAGGTTTGCATTTTCCTTCAAAATGATTTTGTTTTAAATTGGTCATTTAAAACTTAAAATGCCTATCTTAATAATCTTGCTTGTTCAGAGTCAGACAGTTACTGATGTCTATTTATAAGCTCTACTTACAGTTCAGATTTTTCATTTTAAAGTTTGTTCATTGGAGTTATTGAACTTAAACCAGCAAGCTAAAGTTTACGTTTTTAAAAACTAAACATGTGAAATTTGTCCACTATCCTAGTAGGATTAAATGAGCATTCTGTAACATGGCACATGAAGGGCATTAGAATCTAGCTGTAATATAACTTCATCTCTCTACCTTCTCTTCCTGTTCCTTCTCCCATGTTCTAGTCATAGTGAACTACTTTTTGTTCCCCATACGATTTGTGCCTTTTTGTGTCATTATGCCTTTACTTGGGCTGTTTGTTGTACTTAGAATGCCTCTTCACCATCCTACCATCTTCCAACTGGTGAGTTATTATTCATCTTCAGATTAGATTAATGAGTTGTTCTTCAGTTTGTGTATTTCCCTCCACTCTCAGGTGGTTATTTGCCTTGGTGGTTCCCATATTTATTTTTTTAAAAATACTCTTCTTATTTTGTGGAGCAGTTGTATGTATTTTCCTAGAGAATGAGTGATTCTTGATGCCATAAACAAGGCTTATTCACCATCATCTCCTGAACACTCAACAGAGTACCTGTCTTATATACAAGCTCAGAACACGTTTGGTGAATAAATGAGTAATTACGATATTTTATCTGCTTTAAAAATCAGAGTAGAAGTAAGATATAATTTAATAGATTAAGTCTGCATTCTGTAACCTTTATCAGACTGATGCATTTAGAGAATTTACTTGGACATTCCTAGAAAATTCTATCCACACGTTCTGCCACACGTCAATTATTTTCTTTTCCTAATATGTGCCTAAGCACTAGAAAGAGAGAAATAAAACATATTCTACTCATTAAGGAGCTCACAGTCTAGTGGTGGAGACAGATGACTTATAACTAAATTTTATGATAATTAAAATTAAAAATCAGTTTATTACTTTTACTAAAGACGCTTCAGATGCTCAGTAGCCACAGATAACTAGTGGCTACTGTATTGAACAGTGCAGATAGGAAACCTTTCTTTCATCCTGACATATTCTATTTGACAGAACTGTTGTGAATACTATAAATACACTTAAATCTACATTTTCTAGTTTCTGGTGATAGTTCATTTTCATTTCAATCATGTCCTTTCCTTGTTCAAATAAAACTTCCTTTTAGATTTGAAAATTGTGTTTTTAAAAATGATCAAGTAGATTCTATTGTAATGTGTTTCAAATAAAGCAGCATTACCAATTTTCTCAGGCCTGTAATCTGTGATAGCATTTGAATTAAGTAGTTTCATAATTTGATTTTCAACTTAAGGTTGATATCATTTGACTTTCTATCCTAATAATTCCTGAAATGGTAAGGAAGCATAATGGTTAAGAGCAATGGCTTTGGAATCAGAGAAACCTCAGAGTTATTGAGGATCAAATAAGGCAATCAAAAGGATGATTCACATGGGGAGCTGGCAGGACAGCGAATGGGGCATGGAACACGACAGTGAGATTTTTAATCAGGCTACTCAGAAGAGCACACAATTTAAAACTTCTGAATTGTTTATTTCTGGAATTTTGCATTTAATATTCTTGGGTCAGTGTTGACCATGGGTAATGGAAACCACAAAGAGCCAAACTGCAAGTAAATCGGGACTTGTGTACTCCGAACAGTTTTGCCTCAGTAGTGAGGTAAATTAGCTTTAATCTAAATACTGCTTTGGCCTAACCTAAAAAATTTAAAAGCGAGACTTGAACAGTCGAACTCTTTCCAAGTAATTTATTCGTGTCCCAGAACCAAGCTCAAGAACAGGTTCAGGAATACAAAAATATCCAGCACCCAAAAATGTAAAATTCACAGTGTCTGGCATCCAATCAGAAATTACTAGGCATGCAAAGGAGCAGGAAAATATGACTCATAATGAAAAAGAAAAAGAAAAACTGAAACAGAAGTGACATGGGTGATAGAATTAGTGGAGAGGGAGGTAAAACAGTTTTTTATAACTGTTCCATATGCTTAAAAAGCTAGAAGAAAGATTGAATGTGTTAATTAGAAACATGGAAGGTACAGATAACATCACCAACTTAATGGATATGAATTTGAGCAAACTCCAAGAGATAAAGAAGGGTAGAGGAACCTGGCATGCTTCAGTCCATGGGGTCACAGTCAGACACGACTTAGCAACTGAACAACAACAGAAGCAAAGCTATAGGTGGAAACTATAATGGCTGAGATGAAAGACAGACTTGATGTTATTAATGGCAGGTTAGACCTGGAAGAAGAAAACTTAAGCCAAGGCTTATGAAATATACAAAACGATCTATGAAGAGTTCTTGCTTGAAGTACTTAATTTTACTCTGATCAAACTTCTAGGTGTAACTTCTAGTTTATAGGAAATAAAAGGACTAGAGAAATATTTAAACCATGCTACAAGGCAGCCATTAGATAAATCCAGAGTTTGAGAAATACAATTCAGGTGTCCTGTTAAAAAATTAGGATTGTGCTATGTTTGCATAATGTGGTGAATATATTTAATATAACCTTAAAATGGTAAATTTTGTGTCTATTTTACCACTGTTTTTAAAAATTTATTGTTTAAAAAGACATTTAAAAGTATACAATTGAGAAGCATAAGGTGTATCTGCACTATTGTGCAATTACCACCACCATTCATTTCTGGAATTTTTTTCTTCTTCTCAAGCAGAAAACTTTTATACTCATTAAAAAATAAATCTCTCCTTCCTTCTCCCCACCAATCTCTGGCCTCAGCTTATTACTTTCTGTTTCTGCTATAGGTTCATCATGTATGTGGAATCATATAGTATTTGCCTTTTTGTGATTGACGTGTTTCACCTAATGTAAGACTTAAAGGTTATGCAGGTCAGAAAGCAACAGTTAGAACTGGACATGGAACAATAGACTGGTTCCAAATAGGAAAAGGAGTACATCAAGGCTGTATATTGTCACCCTGCGTATTTAACTTCTATGCAGAGTACATCATGAGAAACGCTGGGCTGGAAGAAGCACAAGCTGGAATCAAGATTGCCAGGAGAAATATCAATAACCTCAGATATGCAGATGACACCACCCTTATGGCAGAAAGTGAAGAGGAACTAAAAAGCCTCTTGATGAAAGTGAAAGAGAAGAGTGAAAAAGTTGGCTTAAAGCTCAACATTCAGAAAAGGAAGATCATGGCATCCAGTCCCATCATTTCATGGGAAATAGATGGGGAAACAGTGGAAAGAATGTCAGACTTTATTTTTCTGGGCTCCAAAATCACTGCAGATGGTGATTGCAGCCATGAAATTAAAAGACGCTACTCCTCGGAAGGAAAGTTAGGACCAACCTAGATAGCATATTCAGAAGCAGAGACATTACTTTGCTAACAAAAGTCTGTCTTGTCAAGGCTATGGTTTTTCTAGTAGTCATGTATGGATGTGAGAGTTGGACTGTGAAGAAAGCTGAGCACCGAAGAATTGATGCTTTTGAACTGTGGTATTGGAGAAGACTCTTGAGAGTCCCTTGGACTGCAAGGAGATCCAACCAGTCCATTCTAAAGGAGATCAGTCCTGGGTGTTCTTTGGAAGGACTGATGCTAAAGCTGAAACTCCAGTACTTTGGCCACCTCATGCGAAGAGTTGACTCTTATTGGAAAAGACTCTGATGCTGGGAGGGATTGGGGGCAGGAGGAAAAGGGGACGACAGAAGATGAGATGGCTGGATGGCATCACTGACTCGATGGACGTGAGTTTGAGTGAAGTCCAGGAGTTGGTGATGGACAGGGAGGACTGGTGTGCTGCAATTCATGGGGTCGCAAAGAGTCAGAGATGACTGAGTGACTAAACTGAACTGAACTAAAGATTCTCATGCCTGTTGTAGGATGTATCAGAGTTTTCTTTCTTTTTCCAATTTTTAGAATTGTGGTGGAATACACACACACCCAAATTACCATATTAACCAGTTTTAAGTGTACAGTTTGTGCTTCCCTTGTGGCTCGGCTGGTAAAGAATCCACCTGCAATGCAGGAGACCTGGGTTTGACCCCTGGGTTGGGAAGATCCCCTGGAGAAGGGAAAGGCTACCCACTCCAGTATTCTGGCCTGGAGAATTCCATGGACTGTATGGTCCATAGGGTCACAAAGAGTCAGACACGACTGAGCGACTCTCACTCTCACTTAGTGGTATTAAGTACATTCAGGTTATTGTGAAACCGTCGTCCCTTTCAGGAACTATTTCATCTTGCAGAAGTGAAATGCTGCGTCCACTAAATAACAACTCCAGTGCCTCATCCATCTAACTCCTGGCAACCACAGTTCTGCTTTCAGTCCGTGACTTTGACTATCTTTGTGCCTTATGTGGCCTCCCAGGTGGCTCACTGATAAAGAGTCCACTTGACAATACAGAAGAGGCAAGAGACACAAGTTTGATCCCTAGGTTGGGAAGATCCCCTGGAGTAGGAAATGGCAGCCCACTTCTGTGTTCTTGCCTGAAAAGTCCCATGGGCAGAGAAGCCTGGTGGGCTGTAGTCCATAGGGTCGCAAAGTTGGGCGTGACTGAGCACCTGGGCGTGCTCGCGGGCACACACACACACACACACACACAACTCAGATCTTTTTCTGACTGATTTATTTCAGTTAGCCTAATGTCATCAAAATTCATACATGTTGTAGCATGTTTCAGGATTTCGTTCCTTTTAAGGCTGAGTAATATTCCATTGTACTTATACACCACATTTTGTTTATCTATTCATGTCATGAACACTTGGGTTGCTTCTGCCTTTTGGCTGTTGTGAAAAGTGCTGCTATGAGCATGGATGTACAAAGACCTATTCAAGTCCCTGTTTTCAGTTATTTTGGATATATACACCAGAGTGGGATTGCTGAATCATATCGTAATTCTGTTTAATTTTTTGAAGAATTGCCATACTATTTTTTGTAGTGGCTGCACCATCTTACGTTCCCTTTAGTAGTGCACAAGGATAATAAATAAATGCCATTCTACTGGATGTGGATAAATTTTATGTTGTTGCTAAGTCACTTCAGTCGTGTCCGACTCTGTCTGACCCCACAGATGGCAGCCCACCAGGCTCCCCCGTCCCTGGGATTCTCCAGGCAAGAACACTGGAGTGGGTTGCCATTCCCTTCTCCAATGCATGAAAGTGAAAAGTAAAAGTGAAGTCACTCAGACGTGTCCGACTTAGCGACCCCATGGACTGCAGCCTACCAGGCTCCTCCATCCGTGGGATTTTCCAGGCAAGAGTACTGAAGTGGGGTGCCATTGCCTTCTCCAAATTTTGTTATGTATAGCTAATAAGATTAGGGTTGTCGGGAGAAAAAGGTCATATGTGAAGAAACCATTTTAGAGAGACTTCAGAAAATACCAAAGATACATCATTTTTGTGTGGATCCTTGTTTGAAAAACCAGCTATATGTTTTATGGAAGTTTGAATATGTATTATTAATAGTATTGGAAGATATAGGAAATTGCTATACTTAACAATGGTATTGTAGCTATATAGTAAAATATTATTGAAATATTTAGGGATAGAGTTTTAATGTCTGTAACTTTGAAGTGGTGAGTTTAAAAATTAACTTGATAGACATAGATAAATAGATGAACAAAATAGATGAAATGTTAATTGTTCAGTTTAGGTATGATGTTCATAATAGTATTCTTTGAAATTTTCTGAGTGAAAGTTTTTAAATGAGTTGCAAAGGTTTGATGTTATATTTTATTTTCTGGAAAAGAAGCCATCTTAAATTTGCTTTTACTTTTATAAGTAATTTAATTTAATCCTTAATACTTTTATTTTCTCTCTCCTTTTTTAAAATTAGTTTCTCTTTATAATTGATTTTATGGGCTTTGTCTTCCAGATACTGCACTCTTATTTTGTTAATTTCCTAAGTATGCAATTAGTGTGCATCTTAAGAAGTGATTTTTGTGTTCATCCTGACCAATGGAATATGCATTCTTTCTGTATACCCCAGATTTTGAAGGAGCAATTCAACTGTCAAAGCATTGGATGACTCCTATTACACATTTAACCCAGAAGTTTTAATTTTATGCTTTATAGGAAAATGGCTGTTAATTCACTGATAATTTCTTTCCTAACTGCGTATTTTCTTTAAGCTCAGATTAAGGTCTCTGTTCAGCTTCTAGGTTCTGTGTGTACTATATGTATTAGGATTCATGAAGTGTAATTTTTTGGTTAAGAGGATAGAGGGCAGAATATTGTTATTGTGGGAAACCTAGGGTTCTACTGTAAGAAACATTCTAACCTGTGAGTCTGGGTGGTGATTATTTAACTTGTTTACTAGTCAGTTTCCTGAATATGAAGCATTTCCAGTTTTATTTCTATAGTGTATGGTGGGAAGAGAATGAGACAGAGAGTTACAGGATCTGGTTTGTTTCCAACTTTGCTGCTAAATATCTTTGTCATCTTGATGAAGTTGCTGGAAGTATCATCCTCTCTGGCTTGTTTCCTCTCATACTGAAAATTTGAAAATTTCTGAGGTCTCTTTTAGCACTTAATATTCTGTTATATTGATCTTTTTTTCTTTCTTCATATTTTATCTCAGTGTTTGCAAGGGTATTGTGGCAGACTGTGTACTGAATGCTCTTGATTGTGGCAGCCTGTGTACTGAATCTTTTTGTCAAAATGTGTGAGTTTCCTTTTGTTTTTAAATAACAACAAAAGCCTTTGTCTTTTTAACCCATCAATTGCCCTACTTTTTATGGCAACAGGAACTTCTTATTTATACTGAAAAATACATTTACTTTAATTCTTCCTTCTGTATAGTAAAATAGACATGTGAAGTAAAGTAGTAGGTTATGTTGTACAAGATAGTCTTTATTTGCCCCCACTATTACTTCACCCTTCTCCATCCTACTTTGTACTCCAGGAAGCTGACCTTTATGGACTACATACTATGTTCCATTCGCTCTGGTATCCAGTAGGGTTTGGCTAATGACAGAGGGTGGAGAATGAGTCTGGGTATGTACGTTTTTTGGTGCCTTCTTTGTAGGTTGGTAATTATGATTGGCCCCTGAACAATGTAAGGTTAGGGACACCAATACCCACCCAACCCTAAACAGTTGAAAATCCACGTATAACTATTGAATCCCCCAAAACTTAATTATTAGAAGTCTACTGTTGACCCATGTTAGAAGGCAGAGATACTGAATAGTATCTTCTGGACTAAGAAGAAACTTTGAGACCAAAAACAAAGCAGGCAGCTCCATAAAGTACATTGATGAAGTTTCTTTATAGCTGCATGACATGCTGCCATAAGGGGTACAGGGGAATTCAAAGGACCCAAAGCTAAAAATAGAATCTGACTACTATGTTGTAATATGTATCAGACTTTCATTTCTGTTTAAGGCCAGATAATCCATTATATGTACACAGCATACTTTGGTTTTCTGTTGATGGACATTTGGGCTCTTGCCACCTTTTGGCTATTGTGAATAGTGCTGCTATATATTCTTTTAGAGATAAGCTTAGAGTTGCAGCTGTTAGATTACATGGTAATTCTACATTTGACTTTTCCATAGTGGCTACACTGTTTTACATTCATACCAAATGTGTACAAGGGTCCAATTTCTTCATATTTTCTCCAACACTTGTCATTTTCTGCTTTTTGTTTGTTTGCTTTTGTTTTTTGGTAATACCCATTTCCCTAATGACTAATAATGGTGAGCATCTTTTCAAGTGCTTGTTGACCATTTGTATATCTTCCCTGGAGACATATTTGTTGAAATCCTTTGTCCGTTTTTGAATTGAGTTGTTCATTTTTTTTCTTGTTGTAATAGATAGTTTTGAGTCAAAATACAAGGTTTCTTAGAAATGGTGAAGTGATTCCATGGATTTGAAATGGTTTTTAGACTAGAAAAAAGCAAGTGTCCATTTCCTTGATTAGATAGCAAGGATAGATAATAGATAAATTTATGATTAGAGTCTTACTTTGCATAAATGTTTGCTTTAAAAGGAATATATTTAGGCGTTATGTGTTTATGTAACATTTTAGTGAAATTTATGTTGCAAAATATAGTTTTTATTTGAATTATCACTGTCAGCAGCATTCTGTTACCTTCCAAACATTTTTTCATCACTCACTTCATGTTAGGTATTGTGCTCAGAATTTTATAAGCATTTTCTCATGTAATTCTCCTTAAAGTTCTTTGCAGTAAGTGTTACTATCCCTGTTTTATGGAAGCACAAAGTTGCCAAAGTCAGAAACACAGGTCTTACTGACTTCAAAATTAATGGCCAGTAAGAGGTTGAGTTAGTAAGGTCTGGTATCTAAAATTAATTAATTAACTAGATAACCCTGAGTTAGACACAACTGTCTGGGCCTCAGTTTATTAAAACAAAGCCGAACAAAACAAAATATGTAATACAAGTTTATATACATGTTTAGTAGAACTTTGTGATGTTCTAATTTTGCTTTAATTAAATTCTTAAGTTTAAAACAACATTTTCAAGTAAATAAATGAAAGTCCAAAAGCACTGCAGATGGTGACTGCAGCCAAGAAATTAAAAGATGCTTGCTCCTTGGAAAAAAAGCTATGACAAACCTAGACAGCAGGATATTAAAAAGCAGGATCATCACTTTGCTGACAAAGGTATAGTCAAGGCTGTGGTTTTTCCAGTAGTTATGTACAGATGTGAGAGTTGGACCACAAAGAAAGCTGAGCACCATAGAGTTGATGCTTTCTAACTGTAATGCTGGAGAAGACTCCTGAGAATCCCTTGAACAGCAAGGAGATCAAACCAGTCGGTCCTAAAGGTAATCAACCCTGAATTTTCATTGGAGGGACTGATGCTGAAGTTAAAGCTCCATTACTTTGGCCACCTAATTCAAAGAACCAACTCATTGGTTAAGACTCATCATGCCGGGAAAGATTGAGGACAGGAGGAGAAGAGGGTGAGAGAGGATGAGATGGTTGGATAGTATCACTGACTCAATGGACACGAGTTTGAGCAAACTCAAGGAGATAGTAAAGGACAGAGAAGCCTGGTGTGCTGCAGTCCGTAGGGTCGCAAAGAGTAGGACCTGACTGAACAACAGCAATAGTTTTGTTTTAATGAAATCCCAAAGTTTAAAACAACATCTTCAAGTAAATAAGTGAAAGTCTTAAAAAAAAGTGTACCTGGGTAAATAGGAATTGAAGTAAAGGTTAAAAAAAAGAAAAGCAGCCTGTGAAATATCTAATATTACTGTCAGCCTAGCAGGTTTGTTTGTAGAGAGAACATAAATATAGACAGATTGTTATAAAAGAGTATCAATAGAGATGTCTGTTGCTGTGAATGCTAAAAAATTCCACTGAAATTGTTATTTATATAGAAAGAGACTTCCTTTGGCAGAAATGTATCTTATTCTTACAGATTGGCCTGTACTGCTGACCAATCCTTTGCTGTTGAATGAGACTCTGAGAAACATGTCATGGACTCACAGTTGACTTCTGACATGGAATTATTATGACATTTTAATCATGTACCCCATTTTCCATTTCTGGAAATTGAGTATAATGCAAATGGGAGAGTATTCATTAGAGCATTTTAAAATATAAAGTTCTCTGAAAATGCAAGGTGATATTCTTTTAAAATATTGATTCCTTCATTCTGTCTTCACATATCATTTCTACATCACAGTAGGATTTAGAGCTTTTAATTTAATAGTGGGAGTGAAAGTGTTAGTTGCTCAGCCCTGTCCAACTCTACAGTTCACAGCAACCCTGTGAACTATAGCCCATCAGACTCCTCTGTCCATGGAATTCTCCAGGCAAGAATGCTGGAGTGGGTTTCCATTCCCTTCTCCAGAGGATCTTCCCAACCCAGGGATGAAGCCTGGGTCTCCTGGATTATGGGCTCTTATCCTGTTTGAACCACTGGGAAGCCCATAAAATATTTTTTTCTATGGTATATATTGTTGTTGATCGAAAATTTATGTTTTCCTTATTTTAAAAAAATGTACTCTTTGTGGAATCAATCTCAGCTTTTTGTAAAGTTAGATTTAGTCAACTACTATTTTTGCTATACATTCCCATGTTACACTTTATGGGCAAAGCAATCAGACTTAACAATGAATGAATTCAATGATTAGCAAATTGTGAATGAGGTTATGGTTGTAGGTTTATATAGGCCATTTAGGTTTGTTCTGTTGTATGAGTAGATTAACTCAATCTAATATTAGCTTTTGAATGGTTGAGTATCATTAAGAAAGAGTTTTATATTGTATACTTCACATATAGCTATGGCATATAGCATATATAAAGAGTACATGAAACAGATATGTACACTTTAAATAATAATTTTAAAAAGTGAATCATGTAGATAGCATCGCTCAGGCCAAAAGAATATTTCCATCACCCCAGAAGTCCCCGATATGCCCTTCCTTGATCACACAGCCTGTTGTGTGTTGGCTTGTTATGATTTCATTTACTTGTTTATGGCTTAAGTGAAGTTGTTTTGATCTGAGGGTGTGTTTGTTTACATCCAGGAGGCTGTGTCAAGATGATAGCATCAAAATTTTTGTGCTGCTGAGTGCTTGTTGATGTGAACATATGGAGGAGTGACTATGTCGTAATGAACATTTAAACTTTAAATACCAAGAACTTGAGAGGACTTACTGAGAATGTTCAATCTGGGCAAGGCTACTCTTTACTGATCTAAAATAGCTCTCCAAAGACGTGCTGTAGCGAGGCTGCTCTTTGCCAGCAGTGATGAAAACTGTGCAGTCATCCTGTGAAGGAGATCGTCTCGTCCGCCAACACTGGTGCCTTCCTTCCACTAACATCCAGCTCTAGCAACAAGGGATTTCAGTTTGCACTGGCAGCTCTTGGTTGGCTAAGCTGACTCTTCTGAAAACCAACTCATAAAAAGGTTCCCCTCGGCTAAATTTGGACTTAGTTCTTCATCTCCTCTTTGTCTGGAAAAATAGTGTATTCATTTGAATCAACTATCCACAGCAGTCTACCACTGATTTGGAGTATGTTATTTCTTTATTTACTTATAAAGAGACTATCCTGTATGCTGTTGGCTTGTGACATATTATCATGTAATTCCTGCAGTGAACCTGGGTTAAATAAGTTATTGGCAAAGACAGTCTCAGTCTCTGAACATAATTTGCTAAAACAATTTTATCTCTTCAGGAGATAAATTATCCTCCAGAATTTTGATGATAATCATGATTATGTGTATCCTTAAACACTTAGTTTTGTCTGGTTGTGAACTTTATATAGATGAAGTCTAACCATTTATATTCTTTTATGGTATGCTTCTCCAATGAACATTATATTTATGAGGCTTATCCTGTGTTACTTGTAAAGCATTTTGAGGGGGATGTAAATTTTCCAAAGTTAATTTAGTAATTCCTTTTTAAAAATGTTTTATTTTGAAGTAAAAGTGTGTAAAAAATTAAGGTACGCATAAATGAGTATGACATGAATCCCTGTTTATTCTTTTATCTGCATTAGGAATTAGGACATGTTTATTATCCCTTTAACTGTTGATTAACATTTGAGTTGTTGCTAGTTTTGATTATTATAAACACCATTACTGTGAACATTTTGTTCGTATCTCAAAATATGTTTGAACTTTTCTACAGTACAGTTTCAGGGTTAGGAACTTCCTGGTTGTCCAGTGATTAAGAATCTGCCTTCCAGTGCAGGGGACATGGGTTCAAGTGCTGGTCAGGGAACTAAAAACCCACATGCCGCAGGGCAACTATGCCTGTGTGCCGCAACTAGAGAAGCTCAAAGTGCCACAACTAAAGAAAACCCACAGACTGCAACGAAGACTCAGCAGAGCAAAAAAAAAAAAAATTTGCAGGGTTAAAGGTGTTCATGTTTTCTATTTATCAAGATAATGTCAAAGTTTTCTAAAGTGATTAAGCCAATGTACAGTTCCAACATCAAGTGTGAAAGTTCCTATTGCTCCACATCTTCCCAAGTGACGCTAGTGGTAAAGAACCTGCCTGCCAATGCAGGAGATGGAGGAGACACAGGTTCAGTCCCTGGGCCAGGAAGATCCCCTGGAGAAGGGCGTGGCAACCCACTCCAGTATTCTTGCCTGGAGAATCCCATGGATAAAGGAACCTGGCAGGCTACAGTTACTGGGGTCACACAGAGTTGGACACTACTGAAGCAATTTAGCATGCAAAGCTTCATGTTGTTGGACTTATTTTATATCTTACCTCAGAACATAGGTAAAATCCATTAAGTCTAGAGGAGAGGAAAAGAAAAAAATCTCAACCCCTGGGAGAGGGGCAGGAAACTGTCAGAAGCTGAGATCTTGAGAAGTCTACATCTGAGGAAGAAGAGACAGGGTCACTGAGAAAGCCCTGTGCACAAGATCCAGTGGCACAAGGTAACTGCTGAAAATTGTAGTTATCCTGGGACAACGGGAAACCCGTTGCTACCAGGCTAATATGCACCAAGTAACAAGAACTCAGAGGGAAAATGACATATTACATACAAAGGAACAAAGGTAAAAGTTACAGCACACTTTTCAGAAATGATGAAAGACAATTTCTGTTGTTTTTTTCTTCACTCCTGAATTTTCAGGTTTCTCTCCAATATTATATAGTTTTTTCTATTTAAAGAACTTTATGTAGTTTTTTAGAGCAGGTCTATGGGCAGAGAATTCTCCTAGAATATCATATTTTGACTACAGATCTTATTTAAATCCTGTAAAGAATGTTGGATGTTTTCCTTTAGTGAGCAGTTGGCCTCGTTAGGTTCAGGCTGCAAATTCCACCCCACCTTTTACGGGCTGTAGCTGCAATGTCAGATCAGTTTTCCTGGCCTTTGCAGTGCTATCTGTAGTTGTCCCTTGTGTGCCCCGCACAGTGGCCAGTCTTGAACTTTAGTGTGATCTACCTTGCACCTTAGTTCATAGATCCTTTGCTGTGCTGCTTAAGATAAAATCAACGTGTACCTTGGAGGTGAGCTCAGGAGGTCATACGGAACCTATGGTTTTACTTTATTGAGTGCCCCCTTTCTGTGATATCCTCAACACTCACTTGCTCCCAAGGACCGCTTTTCTTTTAATTCAAGCCTAGAATTTTCCTTTCCCTACCCTGTCACATAATTCAAGTATATGAGCCTCCTGGGTCTAGTGACCAGAGGATAGAAAAGTAGAAGAGATGCCCGAGAGCTCCTGGGGCACAGTTCCTTGGGTTAGAATTTTTTTTTCCTTTTTTCTGGTTTTAGATGACTTACCAACTGCTGGTTCCTCGGCACTACGGTAGGAATGGTTTGTTGCTTGAGTGGGAGAAAACAAACAAAGACAAACACACACACACACACAAACCCAGGGGATTTCTCCCACTCTTTCTTACTCAGAGAAGTTCCTTTTCCTGCTCATCAAACCAGAAATAAATGGCTCTTGGAGACCTTTCTGTCTGCATCCAGTGCACGTGCTTGGTGTCAGGCTAAGTTGGAATTCTTGCATGGAGAGACCAGAGGGAAGAATTGGAAAACTCATTGCCATTTCAACACTACCTTAGGATCTATTTCCTTTTCCATTCTGCCTGCTAGCATTTACTGTTCAGAGTCCTCAGGTAAATACTCCTTCAGGGCTTTTAGCTGTGTTCAGTGGGAGACAGGAAGGAGTGAGTGTGCCCACTTCATATTAACTGGAGCCAGAACTTCTATAAGCAAGTTTTAAACACTTTGTTATGAAAACTTTGAAATCTATACAGAATTTTGAAAATCGTCTTAATATACAGAACCCCTATGCATCCATTACTCAGCTTCGTTATTTATCAACATTTGGTCAATCCTTCATCTGTAACTTTCCACTTCCACTGTCACTTGACTTTTAAATGTAAAACTCAGATGTTACTTCATGTGGTTAATTTCTATAATATTTGTGTGTATTTGAAATTAATGTGTAATATGCAACTGTTCAGTATTCTGTGTTCGTTACATTAAGTTGTTGATCATGTTGATAAAAATATTTTATATCTATACTGGTTTTTAAAATATTCCTTCTGATGTGTTTTTTCTTATCCTGCACAATCCTTTTTGTAAGGTAATAATGTGTAGTTGTGTTATTCGAGTCTAATATATTGTGTTGCAGGACATTGAACATAGCTTTTTTTTTTCAACTTTAAATTTTTGGTTCAAAGTAATATTTTAAGATGTTTTAGAAATTAACAGTTAGAAGCATTAAGACTATATATGATAAAGATATTATTCCTGTGATGTATTGTTATCATCCTAGTACATTACATATGTCAGTTCTAGCTTAAAAATCTTAAAGGTCTGAGAAATACATTTTTAAATTTGACAAAAGCCATCCTAATAGGTGTGAAATAGTATATCATTGTGGTGTTGATTTACATTTTCCTAATGACTAGTGATGTTGAGCATCTTTTCATGTACTTATTGGCCATCTGTGTGTCTTCTTTGGAAAAATGTCTGTTCAAGTTCTTTGCCCATTTTTGAGTTGGATTACTCTTATTTTTTTTAATTTCATGGCTGCAGTCACCATCTGCAGTGATTTTGGAGCCCCCAAAAATAAAGTCCGACAATGTTTCCCCATCTATTTCCCATGAAGTGATGGGACCAGATGCCATGATCTTCGTTTTCTGAATGTTGAGCTTTAAGCCAACTTTTTCACTCTCCTCTTTCACTTTCATCAAGAGGCTTTTTAGTTCATCTTCACTTTCTGCCATAA
>NW_011494881.1:6615598-6616036 GCF_000754665.1 Bison bison bison | reverse complement strand
GAGGAGAGTGTCATCTGCATATCTGAGGTTATTGATATTTCTCCAGGCAATCTTGATTCCAGTTTGTGCTTCTTCCAGCCCAGCGTTTCTCATGATGTACTCTGCATAGAAGTTAAATAAGCAGGGTGACAATATACAGCCTTGACATACTCCTTTTCCTATTTGGAACCAGTCTGTTGTTCCATGTTCAGTTCTAACTGTTGCCTCCTGACATGCGTATAGGTTTCTCAAGAGGCAGGTCAGGTGGTCTGGTATTCCCGTCTCTTTCAGAATTTTCCACAGTTGATTGTGATCCACACAGTCAAAGGCTTTGGCATAGTCAATAAAGCAGAAATCCATGTTTTTCTGGAACTCTCTTGCTTTTTCAGTAATCCAGCAGATGTTGGCAATTTGATCTCTGGTTCCTCTGCCTTTTCTAAAACCAGCTTGAACATCTAG
>NW_011494881.1:6605105-6615498 GCF_000754665.1 Bison bison bison | reverse complement strand
AAGCTGAAACTCCAATACTTTGGTCACCTCATGCGAAGAGTTGACTCATTGGAAAAGACTGTGATGCTGGGAGGGATTGGGGGCAGGAGGAGAAGGGGATGACAGAGGATGAGATGGCTGGATGGCATCACCGACTCGATGGACGTGAGTTTGAGTGAAGTCCGGGAGTTGGTGATGGACAGGGAGGCCTGTCGTGCTGCAATTCATAGGGTTGCAAAGAGTTGGACGCGACTGAGCGACTGAACTGAACTGAACTCTTAATTTGTTGTTCAGATGTAGGAGTTCTTTATGCATTCTGGATATTAATCCTTATTTGAAAATATTTTTTCCCTCTGTGTGGGTTGTGTTTTCATTCTCTTGGTATTCTAATTTCATGCACAAAAGTTTTTATTTTGATGAAATCAATATATTTTTTCTTTTGTTACCTGTGCTTTTGATGTTCAACCCAAGAAGCCGTTGCCAAACTCAGTATTATAAAGATGTTTTCCCTGTGTTTTCTTCTAAGGGTTTTACAGCTTTAGCTCTTATGCTTAAATGTATGGTGAATTTTAATTTCTGCATGTGGTGTAAGCTAAGAGTTCATCTTCATTCTTTGGCATGTGGACATGTAGTTTTTCCACACTGTTGAAAAGAGGTCCTCTCTTTGTTGAATGTCTTGGTACCCTTGCTGAAAATCAGTTGACCATATATGTGAAGGTTTATTATTGGGCTATTTTATGCCATTTATGTCTGTCTTTATGCCATATCATACTGTTTTGATAGCTGTAGCTTTGTAGTAGGTTTTGAAATCAGGAAGTAAGGGTTCACCAACTTTGTTCATCTTGTTTTCCAAGATTGTTTAGGCTATTTGGGGTCCCTTGAGATTCCACATGAATTTTTTAAAAAGAGTTTACTTTTTTTTTTAAGAGCTCTTTTATGTTTAAAGCAAAATCCAGAAGAAGGTACAGAGATTTCCCATATACCCTCTGCCCTTATGCATATTTTTCATGGTTTTCATGTGACTGTTTTCCCCTTCTTGTTGTTCTGCATTGCTTTTGGGGAAAATATTGGGAGATAGAAATGTAGGTATTCTCTAATGACTTCAGCAACTCCTCTGTTTGTTATCTTAAAATCGTATATATGCAAACCTTAACCTAACACTTTATACTTTGGTTTGTTGATAAAGATTACATTTTATATTCTGAGAGTTGACAGAAAATTCCAAGTGAATAATCAAATATTGGTTAACAGCACATTCTTGGATTATCCTATAATAAGAATTGTTTAAACAGAAATATTTTAAGTGACATTTTTTGTTATATAGGAGGATTTTGTGACTGCTGGTGTTGCCAAAAATATAGCTAAGTCACCATAAAAATGTTGAGACTTAGGGCTTGAAATTGAAATGTATCTTAATTTTGGATAAACCAAAGGTGTTTAGAGGAGGTGGGGAGTTAAAAATGGTTCTTCACAGTGCATCTTCTAGACTGCTTCTGTTCCTCTTCACTTCTACAGACCCTGGCCTTTGCTTGTACAAGTCAGTACTTTCTTGACACTAATTTCTTTAGAGCAGTGCTTAGCTTTCCTTACTGATAAGTGATTTTTTTTTCATTCGATAGTTTTCGTAATGGTTCTTCAGTTCATTAAAACTATTTGTTTACCATTATAACTCTATATGTACCTAATTTCCAAGACTTGAATCAAAAGTTGGAGACATTCTTTTATGGAAATTCTAAGTATTGGAAGAAGCTTATTCATCTCAATACATTAGCACATACTAGTGGTTTTAGAAAATTTATATTGATTACGATTATTTGTGTTGTTTCCTGGGTGGTGTTTTTTTGTTTTAAATAGACTTCCTTTGTTCTTTTGTGCAGTTGTTCAAGGAAGGGAAATTGCTACTCATTTCTTCTTCCCTCCCTCACCAGATGTGAGTTTCAGATTTTATAATTGCAGTAATAAAAACTGTGTGTGTGTGTGTGTGTGTGTGTGTGTGTGCAGTGCAGGTGTGTGTGTGTGTAGGGCAGGTATGTGTGTGTGTTTTGAGAAAGTGAACTTTGGAGATTCTTAGATGATTGAAGGAATGTTTCACAGAGTTTCAGAGAGTTGCATACTATGAGATATTGACTTGTTTTTCTGTAGCAGGCATATAACAAAAGTTCTGTGTAAAACCTAACATTTCTGTGACATGATTCTTGTGCATAGTTGTTTTTTTTTTTTTTTTACTATTAGTGACTTCTATGACTTAAATTAACTTTACATTACCAACATCATTAAAATAGTTCTCTCTCTGCTGTTGAAAAATACTCACTTCTCAGAACAGAATGAACTGAAGTGTGAGGTTTCCTTATTTATACTGTCAGTAATGTCACTTTGAGGTATGAAAATGCATCTTTTCTAGACATGAATGTTAATCTCTACTGTGTTTTGGCAGTCATCCTGGTGTCTTCATTGCGGAACTTTCAGTCTGATTCATTTCATCTAAAGGAAATGTATGCCGATGTTTTAAAAAATTATTTGGCATAATTAAAATCTGACATTTTACTGCATTTTTAGAAGTGTCATAGTTGTACAGCAAAGATTATATTTCTGGTAGCTTATCCCATTCCTCAGATAAAATGACAAAGGCTTCTAAGACAGTGTATTCAGCCAAGATCTTTTGTAAGGAATGCTTAGCTTTTTCCCACTCTCAGTAAATCTTCCTTGAATTCTTTCTTGAGCCCTTTCTGCTTTTCCACCTAGTGTAATTTTTTCTTTCTTTGAATCTGTTTCTATGTTGTAGTAACACCTTTTTCCCTGTTTTGCATTTGGTTATTTGAATAGTTGTTTTAGGTTCACTACCAAGTTATAAGTTATTGTAGGCACACTATGTCTCACTCATCTTTGTGTCTCCTGCAGTGCCTTCACAGTACCTTGTTCAATAAATAACTAAAGACTTAAATGAAATAATGGCAACTGGACATTTTAGATTATATGAAATTTTCTTAAGCCAATGAGGCTAATGTAGTTTGTTATGTCATTAATAGCCAATCAGGATGACTTTCTTCTTCCAAACAGTACAAAATACCTTTACATTTTGTTTTTCTGAAAAAACTCTTAAAGCCAGAAAGGGCTTAGAAATAACCACCTGTGCTGTGCATCTCCCTGCATTATTAGACAGGATAAGGCTTTTACTGGTCACACAGCAGGGTAGTAGTAGAGGTAGAAAGAGACCCTAAGTTTTCTGTATGTACTCAAGTGTAATTGAACATTAACACTGTTATTACTGTTAGTAATAACTTCAGATCCATTAACTGGCACTTGGGATACTTAGAAGCTAAAAGATGCTTCATATCTTTAGATTTGTAGTCTCTTTGGCAAGTTTGCAGGCATACATTAAAATGATTTAATAAACAAGGCACTATAATAGTGGTACAAACTGTTAATTATATAGGAATTCAGAGGAAGGGATCGAGAGTAGCAATGAGTATTTTACACAACTTTTGTAAGTTATGTAAATAAATCCCACTTGGATGAGGTGGGATTTCATTCGGGTCTAAAGAAATGCTGGTCAGAGGAGTAGTACAGAAATAGTTTGTCATGTTAAGGCATTTAGAAACAACCAAGCTAGAAACTTGATTCTTCTCACTTTCAGTCCAATAGCCTATTAAGTCAGTATTTTTATAAGTATTTGGCATTATTCAAAACACTGTATTTCTATTTAAGTCAATAAACATTTGAATGTGTCTAAGCCCAAAGTATTATATTAGGCTTTATATATTGTATTAGTTGCAGTCCTTTGTTTCTGCTTTCATGAAGACACATAAGCCCGGATTAGTGAACTCTCAGTTCAGTTCAGTTCAGTCGCTCGGTTGTGTCTGACTCTTTGCGACCCCGTGAACTGCAGCACTCCAGGCCTCCCTGTCCATCACCAACTCCCACAGTCCACCCAGACCCATGTCCATTGAGTCGATGATGCCATCCAGCCATTTCATCCTCTGTCTTCCCCTTCTCCTGCCCTCAATCTTTCCCAGCATCAGGGTCTTTTCCAATGAGTCAGCTCTTCACATCAGGTGGCCAAAGTATTGGAGTTGCAGCTTCAACATCAGTCCTTCCAATCAACACCCAGGACTGATCTGATCTCCTTTAGGATGGACTGGTTGGATCTCCCTGCAGTCCAAGGGACTCTCAAGAGTCTTCTCCAACACCACAGTTCAAAAGCATCAATTCTTCAGCACTCAGCTTTCTTTATAGTTCAAATCTTACATCCATACATGACCACTGGAAAAACCATAGCCTTGACTAGACAGACCTTTGTTGGCAAAGTAATGTCTCTGTTTTTTAATATGCTGTCTAGGTTGGTCATAACTTTCCTTCCAAGGAGTAAGCGTCTTTTAATTTCATGGCTGCAATCACCATCTGCAGTGATTTTGGAGCCCCCAAAAATAAAGTCAGCCACTGTTTCCCCATCTATTTGCCATGAAGTGATGGTCATATAGTGAACTCTATGGGCATATAAACTATGGATATGAAATCAATTATGAAAATATTAATTACAGTAATTCTTAAAGTTTGCCCAAGGAATATTTTCACCGGCAACCTGAAATCTGCTTAAATCTGCTCTCAGAAGTCAGTGAATCTTAAATATAGCAATAGCAATGCTCGTTTTTTCCCTATTGTTTATTCTCCTGTATTCATGGCAACTGTTGCTTTCATAGATTGCATGTACTTTGGGGATAACACACACACCCTAGGCAAAGAATAAGTGTTACAAATATCAGTGAAATCAATATACTTGTTGATGTTTGTACTACTGCCTAGTGTGTATTTAATGAGTGTTCTAGGTTGTAGCTTTAGTAAAATAAATTTTAAAAATTGTATCCATCTGTGTTGTGAAACACTGAAGTAGCTGTCCCTGTACTGCAGTTGAATTGAGTGCACTGTAATTTTTAGTATATGTGAAGTGTAAATTTTAGCTAGTGTGAAGATGAAACACTTGAGGGGTATTTATGAGAACTTCATTGCTGTTTAGATTAAGTCATCTTTTCTTTTCAGTAATGTGATGAATGACTAATCAATTCAAGTATTTTGAAAGTGTAACCAGTCATTAGAAAGCATAACATTAGGTAGAACAAATCTTCCCAGGCAGCTCTGGTGGAGCTCAGTTGGATTGAATTAGAAAAGTATTGAAATGGTTCAGATTAAGGAAGTTATAACCTTTTGTTGTTGTTTAATAAAAATAACATTCTACTTAAAAATAACATTGAATGAAAGGATTAATATTACATCTAACCTAAATATATTATTTTATACCTAAAAAAAAAACCTAGATGAAACAAATGCCCCTTTTTGCAAGTAAGGAAAGATAAAGCATGTAGATTGGGAATATGGAACAAAAGAAAATAAATGCAGTTTAATATTCTAATGGTCCTCAGAAAACCAACAATGAACTCTTGAAAAATAAACAAATACTGTCAAACTCATTAACTATAGGGTATCAGTTAAGTTCAGTCACTCGGGACACGTCCGACTGTTTGTGACCCCATGGACTACAGCACGCCAGGCCTCCCTGTCCATCACCAACTCCTGGAGCTTACTCAGACTCATGTCCATCGAGTCAGTGATGCCATCCAACCATCTCATCCTCTGTCGTCCACGTCTCCTCCCGCCTTCAACCTTTCCCAATATTAGGGTCTTTTCCAGTGAGTCAGTTCTTTGCATCAGGTGGCCAAAGTATTGGTGCTTCAGCTTCAGCATCAGTCCTTTCAATGAATATTCAGGACTAATTTCCTTTAGGATTGACTGGTTTGATCTCCTTGCAGTTCAAGGGACTCTCAAGAGTCTTCTCCAAAACCACAGTTCAAAAGCATCAATTCTTCGGCACTCAGCTTGCTTTATCGTCCTATTTACCTATAGTCCTATATACCTATAGTGTATATATGAATTAAATTAGATTTTTTACCTATCATATTAATATAAATGGAAAGATTGAGACTAGAAAATACAGGAGAAGGAATACCCTCATACACTGCTGGTGGGTATGTAAATTGAAGTGTCAGTGTTGAAGGATAATTTGTCAGTATCAAAGTTAAAAATGGGGTTAGAGAAGGGGAGGATGGGAGTTTAAGGTTAACAGATGCAAATTTTTATATATAGGATGGATAAACAGCAAGGTCCTACTATATAGCACAGGAACAGGATATTCAATATCCTGTGACAAACCGTAGTGGAAAAGATGTGAAGAATATATATATGTGCATGTATACATAGTTTCTTTATATATTTCTCTACAACAACATTTTCAACAAAAATGTATTCCTATATTACTATTGTAGAAAAAGTGCAAGTAGTCTTGCTTACTTCATACAACAATCTGTATCATGTCCAGCAAAACAATATTCCCATCATTTCCCTTTCTTTAGATGCTTCATTTATTGCCTTCCACTTATTCAGTTACACCCTGGGCAGAAGGAAAAGTAAATGTGGTTCCCTAGGTTCAGTGACTCTGGCCATGCAAAACTTCTGGGAAATTCTCTCTGGGGTATAAGTTTGAATGAAATGGCATGTCAGAGGGGCAAGATGTCACCATGGACCAAGGCCTCAAACTGAATCTTATTATTTGCCATGTAATTTATCTGCTTCGGTGAAGCTTCATTATACTGACTAATATGGGAGATTAAAATTATAAACCACTTTGCAGATTGCCAGTTTAATTTACCATGAGAACTAGAAACACCCATCTTCAGATCAACATGCTCTCTCTTTAAAGGCAGTCTAAACAGGAAGCAGAATTATGATCACAATTACTAAGTGAACACCGGTTCGGTTCAGTTCAGTTGCTCAGTCGTGTCTGACTCTCTGCGACCCCATGGACTGCAGCATGCCAGGCCTCCCTGTCTATCACCAGCTCCAGGAGTTTACTCAAACTCATATCCATTGAGTCGGTGATGCCATCCAACCATCTCATCCTCTGTCATCCGCTTCACTTTCATCAAGAGGTTCTTTAATTCTTCTTCACTTTCTGCCAGAAGGGTGATGTCATCTGCATATCTGAGGTTATTGATATTTCTCTCGACAATCTTGGTTCCAGCTTGTGCTTCCTCCAGTCCAGCACTTCTCATGATGTGCTCTGCATATAAGATAAATAAGCAGGGTTACAATATACAGCCTTGAGTACTCCTTTCCTAATTTGGAACCAGTCTCATGTCCAGTTCTAGCTGTTGCTTCTTACCTGCATACGGATTTCTCAGGAGGCAGGTCAAGTTGTCTGGTACTCCCATCTCTTGAATAATTTTCCTCAGTTTGTTGTGATCCACATAGTCAAAGGCTTTAGCATAGTCAGTGAAGGAGAAATAGATGTTTTTCTAGAACTCTCTTGCTTTTTTGATGATCCAGTGGATGTTGGTAATTTGATCTCTGGCTCCTCTGCCTTTTCTAAATCCGGCTTGAACATCTGGAAGTTCACAGTTCACGTACTGTTGAAGCCTGGCTTGGAGAATTTTGAGCGTTACTTTGCTAGCATGTGAGATGAGTGCAATTGTGTAGTAGTTTGAGCATTCTTTGGCATTGCCTTTCTTTGGGATTATAATGAAAACTGACCGTTTCCCATCCTGTGGCCACTGCTGAGTTTTCCACATTTGCTGGCATATTGAGTGTAGCACTTTCACAACATTATCTTTTAGGATTTGAAATAGCCAAGTGGAATTCCATCACCTCCACTAGCTTTGTTTGTAGTGATGCTTCCTAAGGCCCACTTGACTTCTCATTGCAGGATGTCTGGCTCTAGGTGAGTGATCACACCATCATGGTTATCTGGGTCTTGAAGATCTTTTTTGTGTAGTTCTGTGTATTGTTGCCACCTCTTCTTAATGTCTTTTGCTTCTGTTAGGTTCATACCATTTCTGTCCTTTTTTGTGCCCATCTTTGCGTGAAATGTTCCCTTGGTGTATCTAATTTTCTTGAAGAGGTCTCTAGTCTTTTTCATTCTGTTGTTTTCCTCTATTTCTTTGCATTGATCACCGAGAAAGGCTTTCTTATCTCCTTGCTGTTCTTTGGAACTCTGCATTCAAATGGGTGTATCTTTCCTTTTCTCTGGTTTTCGGTTCTCTTCTTTTCATAGTTATTTATGACCTCCTCAAAGAATCATTTTGCCTTTTTGTATTTCTTTTTCTTGGAGATGATTTGTTCACTGCCTCCTGTACAATGTCACGAACCTCCGTCCATAGTTTTTCAGGCACTGTCTGTCAAATCGAAGCCCTTGAATCTATTTGTCACTTCTACTGTATAATTGTAAGGGATTTGATTTAGGTCATATCTGAATGGTCTAATGGTTTTCCTGACTTTCTTCAATTTAAGTGAGCATAGAAATAGAATAAAGGAGAGTTAAGTGTATAATTAAGATACTTAATGATTAAGGCTCTGATGGCCTACTGAATCCAATTCTGTGGTTAGTATACAGCTGCCATTCAGATGACTATGAAGTTGTGAGTACTCGAGATATTGCTGATTTTACAATGTAGTTCTCAGAGAGCAGCTGTATTTCCAGGTTCATGGAGTTCGCTGGACCATGACCTGTATAAACTAGCTGTGACAGATACTGTATTAAATATTAGATACTGTATTAAAGTCTAGAAATACAGATATAAAGAACACTTAGTCCTTGTTTTCTCAGAATCTTAGTTCATGTAAACTAAACACTTTGAAAGCTGAGGTTTTAGTTGAGGTCTGAGTTTTATTGATTGCCAAATATAGATATTTTTTAATATAAATTTATTTATTTTAATTGGAGGTTAATTACTTTACAATATTGTATTTGTTTTGCCATACATCAACATGAATCCGCCACAGGTATAGATAAATCTTAGAAATACATCTTGGCCTTAGTATTATCAGATATTGCTTTTAAACAGTAGTGCTGAGTAACAAACAGAAATAGTACAAAAGAGGTTTATGTAGGCCAGTGTCTGGAGTGCAAGAGCCAAGCAGTTGTTCTTTAAATGTGCAGTTGTTCTTTACATGTGCAGTTGTCAGAGGTCATAAATACCAGGAGCATAACATAGAGTGTAAGCAGATATTTTAAGTCAGCCTCAGGATAAAGTCTGGAGCATAGTTTTAAACATGAAATGCTATGTCATAAAAATCTCTGTCTGATATCTTACCCATTTCCCAACCCTGACAGCACTGTTGGTATTACTTACTTTTATTCGTATTGGTATAGGACACACACTATTGGTGTGTCCTTCCAGAGTTGCTTAATAAGAATATACAAATATGCATTCTTCTTTCCCCTCTTTTTACATGAAGGGTAGTGTACTACATATGCTATCCCACACCTTGCTTTAGTAAGACAACAGTATGTTTTGAAAATCTTTACAAATATATACATAGTTTTTTCTTTTTCTTTTAATCTCTATGTGTTATTGCCTTGTGTGTATTATCATAGTTTAAGCAGTTCTCTCTTGATTCTCTTTGGGGTGATTTTTAGTCTTCTGCTGTTTGTTTCATGGGCTTCTCTGGTGGCTCAGATGGTAAAGAATCTGCTTTTAATGTAGGAGACACAGGTTCAATCCCTGGGTTGAAAAGATCCCCTGGAGAAGGAAGTGGTTCCCCACTCCAGTATTCTTGCCTGGGGAGTTACATGGACAGAGGAGCCTGGCAGGCTATAGTCCATGAGGTCGCAAAGAGGCGGGTTTGTTATACTTATGATGCAATGAATAACTGTCTATATGTGTAATTTCAGAGGTGTGCAAGTGTATCAGTAGTGTATTAAATCAGAAGTGTAATTGCTACGTCATTGTATGCAACTTATTTGGGTGATTTTGATGGATATTACCAAATTGCCCTCCATCAGATCAGATCAGATCAGTTGCTCAGTCGTGTCCGACTCTTTGCGACCCCATGAATCTCAGAACACCAGGCCTCCCTGTCCATCACCAACTCCCTGAGTTCACTGAGACTCACGTCCATCGAGTCAGTGATGCCATCCAACCATCTCATCCTCTGTCGTCCCCTTCTCCTCCAGCCCCCAATCCCTCCCAGCATCAGAGTCTTTTCCAATGAGTCAACTCTTCGCATGAAGTGGCCAAAGTACTGGAGTTTCAGCTTTAGCACCATTCCTTCCAAAGAAATCCCAGGGCTGATCTCCTTCAGAATGGACTGGTTGGATCTCCTTGCAGTCCAAGGGACTCTCAAGAGCCTTCTCCAACACCACAGTTCAAAATCTTCAATTCTTCAGCGCTCAACCTTCTTCACAGTCCAACTCTCACATCCATACATGACCACAGGAAAAACCATAGCCTTGACTAGACGGACCTTTGTTGGCAAAGTAATGTCTCAGCTTTTGAATAGGCTATCTAGGTTGGTCATAACTTTCCTTCCAAGGAGTAAGCGTCTTTTAATTTCATGGCTGCAGTCACCATCTGTAGTGATTTTGGCT
>NW_011494881.1:6555953-6605005 GCF_000754665.1 Bison bison bison | reverse complement strand
AAAGTCTAACACTGTTTCCCCATCTACTTCCCATGAAGTGGTGGGACCGGATGCCGTGATCTTCGTTTTCTGAATGTTGAGCTTTAAGCCAACTTTTTCACTCTCCTCTTTCACTTTCATCAAGAGGCTTTTGAGTTCCTCTTCACTTTCCTCACACTTTGCCATAAGAGTGGTGTCATCTGTATATCTGAGGTTATTGATATTTCTCCTGGCAATCTTGATTCCAGTTTGTGTTTCTTCCAGTCCAGCGTTTCTCATGATGTACTCTGCATATAAGTTAAATAAACAGGGTGACAATATACAGCCTTGACGAACTCCTTTTCCTATTTGGAACCAGTCTGTTGTTCCATGTCCAATTCTAACTGTTGCTTCCTGACCTGCATACAAATTTCTCAAAAGGGAGATCAGGTGTTCTGGTATTCCCATCTCTTTCAGAATTTTCCACAGTTTATTGTGATCCACACAGTCAAAGGCTTTGGCATAGTCAATAAAGCAGAAATAGATGTTTTTCTGGAACTCTTTTGCTTTTTCCATGATCCAGCAGATGTTGGCAATTTGATCTCTGGTTCCTCTGCCTTTTCTAAAACCAGCTTGAACATCAGGAAGTTCATGATTCACATATTGCTGAAGCCTGGCTTGGAGAATTTTGAGCATTACTTTACTAGCGTGTGAGATGAGTGCAATTGTGCGGTAGTTTGAGCATTCTTTGGCATTGCCTTTCTTTGGGATTGAAATGAAAACTGACCTTTTCCTGTCTTGTGGCCACTGCTGAGTTTTGCAAATTTGCTGGCATATTGAGTGCAGCACTTTCACAGCATCATCTTTCAGGATTTGGAATAGCTCAACTGGAATTACATCACCTCCACTAGCTTTGTTCGTAGTGATGCTTTCTAAGGCCCACTTGACTTCACATTCCAGGATGTCTGGCTCTAGGTCAGTGATCTCACCATCATGATTATCTGGGTCATGAAGATCTTTTTTGTGCAGTTCTTCTGTGTATTCTTGCCATCTCTTCTTAATATCTTCTGCTTCTGTTAGGTTCTGATCTCCTTTTGAAGTGTGGCTCTTATATTTATTTTGCTGCGAACAGTTAATTAAGGAGAAGGCAATGGCACCCCACTCCAGTACTCTTGCCTGGAAAATCCCATGGACGGAGGAGCCTGGTAGGCTGCGGTCCATGGGGTCACGAAGAGTCGGACACGACTGAGCGACTTCACTTTCACTTTTCACTTTCATGCATTGGAGAAGGAAATGGCAACCCACTCCAGTGTTCTTGCCTGGAGAATCCCAGGGATGGCGGAGCCTGGTGGGCTGCTGTCTATGGGGTCGCACAGAGCCAGACATGACTGAAGCAACTTAGCAGCAGCAGCAGCAAGGGTTATAATTTTAATATTTGTATTACATTGTAGTCTGTTATAAAATTGTTTATCTTTCTATGGTTGGACACTTGATCTCCTTTTGAAGTGTGGCTGTTATATTTTTTGCTGCAAACAGTTAAAGTGATTCCCCTTCCTTGGGTTGTTTATTTGGAATCGAGAATTTTAGGATCTACTGTAGGTTTTTGTACTAATTAGCTATGAGTAAACTGCATAACTTATCTGGATCTTTGTTCCTTCACCTGTAAAATAGGGATGTTTAATTAAGTGGTTTTCTGGTTCTGTGCCCCTTTGAAATTTACCAAAAGCGATACCTTAAGCATAATAGTTTAACAATAATAGATATGGAAACACAGTAATGTTATACTGTTACAGGTTTTTATTTGTTTGTTTTTAACTAACTTGTTCTGTTTCTTGTTGCATGGATAATGCTTTTCTTCGTAACAGAATTGTCTTTTACTTGCTTCCCCTGACATTTCTTGATTAGAAATACCTCTTCATCTTTTTTCAGTTCACATAAAAGCTATTTTTTAGAGGCATGATTTTTTTAGGAGAAGGATGGGGACTCTTAGGGAAGAGAAAAATACACTGGTTTTGATTTTATTTAATCCATGTCATAAGTGTACATGTTAATTTTCATTACTACATAACTGCTGCCGATTGGCCTATTCAGTTTTCCAGACTCAGTTGGAAAGTGGATCTCCTTAAATCTGTTTAAATGTTTTCTCATCAAAAATTAGCACATTCAACTAGTTACACCATTTCTTCAGTACGAAGCTGGGAATTAAATTATAATAGTCTGTGCTCAGTGAGATAATTTTTTCCCTCAGTTTACTTGACATCTTTGGAAATTACACTAGAGAAGATGAATAGATATATATTTTGATGTGTACTTTGGGGAATGAGATTAAAATCAGTGGTGAAATGAGATGTAGACAGTAACAACTGAATTACAATGCCCAATATAAGTGGAATGTTCCTATAACTCAGGACCTCCAAAGTTTAAAATCCTCCGAAGCCATACCATACAGAAATGGGTTCTCAAGGCTAGTAAGTTTTGAACCATGTATATACTGTTTTAGTCTCTCCCCCTAACTGAAATAGATTAAATTTTGCTTTATCTTTTTTCACCAGTGGTATAAGAATATGAAAGAGAGAAAACAAACCCTAAAACTCCTGGAGGCAGTTGTCTCATCAGTAGATGAAACTCTTCTCTGGGGAGGAGAGATGAGCTTACTTTGTGCACAGCTGTTTAGCAGTAGAGTTGAGACTAGATCGTGAGTCATTGGATTCCTATCCCATTTTACCTTCTATATTACTTAATGTTGTTGTTATTATTTTAGTTTTTTTCCTGTTTGTCTTCCACATCTCCTATGCAGTTCGATTTTTTTTTGGCCATGCTACACAGCTTGCATGACCTTAGTTCCCCAATCAGAGATTGAACCCAGGCCTTCAGAAGTGAGAGCACAGAATCTTAACCACCGGACTGCCAGGGAAATCCCTGGTCCAGCTTTTGAATTGGTTGTTATTTGTCTTTCACATTGAAGACTTTCAAGTGCCCTTTTCTTTCTGTTGTCAGTGAGGAATAATGTTTTCACCAGATATGAGTATTTTAGTTATGCTTGTTTTTGTTATAGATAAAAGCAATGCTGTGTGTGAATGCACTTGTGGGTTTGGAAAATGTTAATTAAAAAATGAATTGGAAGTTGACTGACAGGAAGAAAACAAAAGGACAATCTTCTTGGTGCTGGAATTTGCTAGATTATATGCAATAAAATGAGGTGACTTCTAGGATAGGAAGGGATATAAGAATTGTGTTGCTGAAGCTTAGGTTATATGACATAGAAAGAACTAATTATTCCCCACTTTATCTGTAAGGGCAAGATTTAGCTCCAACTTTGATGTTGGAGCTAGGTTGAATGAAGGAGGCTAGGAGAAAGATACACTTGAGATTATAAGTATTGATCTCAGAGAAGAGTCAGTAAGCAGCTAAGGGAGACAGCGAAATAGTCTTAACTTGACTTGGACCCAGACAACAAAAGACATAGTATATTGGGGCCGAGAAACACACTTAATGCACAGAGCCAGTACCTGTGTAATTTGTAACTTGACATTTTTCATATTAAAGTAAAATTGTTAAATATTTTAAGCAGTTATAATGTAACAACCACTGTGTTAGACTGTTTTCAGAAAGGTGAAGAATAATTTTGACCTTAAAGGAAACTCAGAACCAAGTATGTTGAAGGTGGGGCAAACTTATGTATGTTACAAATATATGACTATGTGAGTATATGTACAAAGTACAAGATAATTTAAATCAGGAAGAAGTAAACTATGCTTTGAGAAAATCAAAAAGGAGAAGCATGGTTACTTTTTGTGATTTAAATGAATTGCCACTACAAAAAGTCATGTAATCTAGAAGAAATGCCCGTTTCTCCTTCAGTCACCTGTGGATGGCTTTACGGTGAGTTCTTTTGGTATAGCATTTTAGCAAATCTCTCAGACGTCCATAGCTGCATCCTCACCACAGTGTCTGATCTCAGCCCAGTTGGGAGTGGCCCCTTTACAGATACATTCCTTTTTTGTTGCTCTGAAATAGCCCTGTAAGTAGTGACTGCTCCCTATATCTTAAGTCTCTACCCCTTAGTACTTCTTTGCCTATTGTAATTAATAATGCTTTATATTAAACTTTTCCTGTTCAAATTACCATGTGGTTTCTTCTAATTGTACCTTGACTGATATATCAGGTTTATGGGTCATAGTATTTGTCTCATTTGATTGTTCTGAGGATTTAATGGGATAATACATGGTATTGTCAAGTGTTTAGAATATTGTCTACCATTAAATATCTAGTGTTTATTGGCTTTAATACTGTTATTATCATCATCATCACTGTCACGGCCATTTGCTAGGAATAATATTTCTACTTTTTGTCCATAGGATGTTTCGTCTTAACTCACTTTCTGCGTTGGCAGAGCTGGCAGTGGGCTCTCGATGGTACCATGGAGGATCACAGCCCACCCAGATCAGGCGACGGCTAATGATGGTGGCTTTTCTTGGAGCATCTGCAGTAACTGCAAGTACTGGTCTGTTGTGGAAAAGGTGAGTGTTAACTGACCATCCTATTCCTACGTGTACTTTTATTCTTCCAGTTGTCTCTTTTATGGAAAAGGGGTTGATTTCTGGCTTAATATTATTCTATTATATGAGTATACCATATTTCTTTTATCAGTTTTATCTATCAGTATATATTTGGGTTGTTTCCACATTTTAGCTGTTATGAGTAATGCTGCTATTAACATGAGTGCAAAAATCTCCTCATGACCCCGCTTTCAGTTCTTTTGGACATATAACCATAAGTGGAATTGCTGGATTTTATGTTAGTTCTATTTTTAATTTTTTGAGCAATCTTTTCTTGTATAACTTTTAATGAATTTCATTGCTGTTACTCCTGCTAAGCTCCAGCTGAGAATCTTTGTTTGTTTAATGTGATGGACTTTATTGATTGATAGATTTTTTAATTTTTATTTTTTGTATATCCAGGGCCCTTGCAGAATCTCCACCATCTGCAAACAACATCAAGAGTGAACTTGGAGATAAAGGGAAGAGTAAAGAGGAAGGGGAAGATTGTAATGCTGAAAAAAAGGCTGCAGGTGTTTGTCTTGAGCCGTATCCAGAAGAGAAAAAGAAGAAACGTTCTGGATTCAGAGATAGAAAAGTATGGAACACAATCTTATAAATTAATTAGAACTATAGTTAATTATATTTTATATATAACTATATAGTTATTTTATATATAACTATAGTTAATTATATTTTAGAATAATGCTGTTGAGTCTTTTATCAGATATTTCAAATGATTTATATTCTCTTTGAAGTGATTCACTTCTTTGCAATTTTCCATCATGTTCTAAGGCAAATGTATTCTTTGAATGTGAATTTAATTGGGGTAGTGAGAAGAATATAGGATTTGTAATCAAGATTAATATGTCTTTTCTTTGTTCTTCAATTCAACTACGTAAGGTGATCATTGCTTTTTGGATCTTTCTCATGTTGAATGTTCTCATATATGTGAAGTTGAGTCTGTGATATACTGATCTATGATGCCAAATTATAAAGGCAGAAGATCTCTTTGGAAGTCTACAAATCAACTACTTTTTGAGGACAGCATAAACTTTACATAACTCTAGCATTTAAAATCTTGAACAAAGTATGTTGTTGTATATAGCTTTACCTGTGAAAAGTTTTAGCTCCTCTCTAGTAATCCCTGTGATGGTGGGCGTTTGAATTATTCAGCAGACATGTGATGAAAAGTCAAAAGGCTGAATTTCTTAGACATTTTGCATATTGATATTGAAATTCTGAAAATTACCTTTACTTGTTAAAAAATATATCTAATCAATACAACAAGATAGTTTGAGTTACTTTATGTGTGCTGGGGAGCATGTATAATTGCAAGCAAGAATAGTTCCTTTGAGAATTGGGATCTTCTGTTTACTTGGAGGAAGCTCTTAAATATGTCATTCCCCAAATCCACTTCTGATTAAAGTGAATTTGAACAGAATTTATGCATTACAAGTTAATTATCCATCATGCCATTGTTTCCAAAATGATAACATCTATTTAATCTTTTGCCCTGAGTGAACTTAAGGAAAGTTCAAATTTATCTTGCCACCAGCAGTTTCATTTATAGTCAAATATTATATTTTATATTGTAGGGCTAAATGACCCAAATAAACATTTATTTTTGAATCTTCTGTTTTCTGCTTCTACTTTCTACCTAGCAATTGAGTTGACTATATCCTATACTTCACAGAAAAAATAAAAGCTATCAGTGTAGTTTACTTAATTGGTAACTCCCAAAGCTATAAACGCTTTTTAATCTAAATTTGAAATATATTCTTTATTTCACTAAAGTCTCAGTGAGTAGGCAATCATCCCATTTGTCATCTTGTCCCCCCAAACCTATTTAAACACTTATTCTTTCTGTATCCTTTTTTTTAGTTACTCTTTGTTATTCATTCCTTTACATAGTCTATATACAGACATGTTGAAGATTCTTCTCTCATTAATTAAATTATAAGCTTCATTTTTAGCCGTAGTACATATATACAGTGGAATATTACTCAGCCATAAAAAGGAATGTATTTGAGTCAGTTGTAATAAGATGGATGAACCTAAAACCTATTATACAGAATGAAATAAGTCAGAAAAAAACAGATATCCTATATTAATGCATAATTTGGAATCTAGAACAGTGGTATTGATGAACATATTTGCAGGGCAGCAATGAAGACTTCTGTTGGTGGCTTCCCTGGTGGCTCAGATGCTAAAGAATCTGCCCACATTGTGGGAGACCTGGGTTCAATCCCTGGGTAAGGAAGATCCCCTGGAGAAGGGAATGGCAACCCACTCCAGTATTCTCGCCTGAAAAATTCCATGGACAGAGGAGCCTGGAGGGCTACAGTCCATGGGGTTGCAAAGAATTGGACATGACGGAGTGACTAACACTTTCAGTTTCAATTGAGACACAGACATAGAGAACAGACTATGGATACAGGGAGAGGGAAAGTAGAGAGTGGGACGAATTGAGAGAGTAGCATGGAAACATATACATTACCATATGTAAAATAGATAGCCAGTGGGAATTTGCTGTATTACTCAGGGAACTCCGACTGGGGCTCTGTGACAACCTTTCATCAAGGTGGGATGGGGTGGGAGGTGGGATAGAGGTTCAAGAGGAAGAGGACATAGGTATACCTGTGGCTGATTGATGTTGATATATGGCAGAAACCAACATAATATTGTAAAGCAATTATCTTTCAATTAAAAAATAATAAGCTTCATTTTTGTTCTTGCACTTTTTTCTAGATACTGTTCTATTCAGATTTTTACCCTGGAATACCAAACTGCTACCATCTTTACATGCTGCCTTTGATATCATCATGCCTGCATGCTCAGTAGCTCAGTCATGTCCGTGGCTCAGTCTTTGTGACCCCGTGGCCTGTAGCCCACCAAGCTCCTCTGTTCATGGGGTTTTCCAGGCAAGAATACTGGAGTGGGTTGCATTTCCTCTTCTGGGGATCTTCCCACCTCTCGTGTCTCCTACATTGCAGGCCGATTCTTTACCTCTGAGCCATCATTTTCATGTAAACTTTTTGCTTTTGTTCTTTTATGTTCTCTTGATTTTTCTGTAATATTTTAAATATCCAATGAGAAAAATAGAGACTACTATAATAAATATACATGTACCCACAACTCATTTTTATCAGGTTTTAACATTTGGCTACATTTGCTTCATTTTTGTGTGTTTTCCTCTTTTTGTAAGAAGCAGCAGTGAATATAAAAAATACATTGTTGTGTACTCTCCTGACCTCATTTTTCTCGCCTCCTCTTCAGATGTAAACAAGTGTCCTGAATTTGTTTTTATTCCTGTGCATGGCCTGGTTGTCTTGTGTGTTTTATGTTAATTTAAACAAATTCTCAAGTACAAAGGTCTAGGACTGTCCTATCACTTAGTTCATGGCATACTATTGTTGTTAGTTTGTGCATGCTTCTCTTTTTTATTTTATTTAGCTTTGTTTTATTTTTTAGCTTTAATTTTACTGTCCCTTTTGAAACCTCAAGTTCTGAAGTCTGAAAAATTCTTACACATTGCTTCAGTACTGATTCACTGTCATTTCTTTTCTTTTGGAATTCTTTTTAAATGTCCTTTCTTTTCTCTTGAATCCTTACAATGTATCCTGTATATCTGTTAAATATTTTTCATATTTTTTTCTCGTTAGTTCTTCCAGTACTCCCCCAAGGTCTCTTTTCTTTTTCTTCCAATATTTTTTGTGGTAAACACATGTACTGTAACATTTACCATCTTAACCAGTTTTGAGTGTACAGTTTAGTGGTAATAAAAACATTCATAATATTGTGCAACCATCACCATCATCCATCTTCATAACTGTTTCATCTTATAACACTGAAAATCTATACCCATTAAACATAACTCCCTACTATCCCCTCTCCCCGATCCCCCTAGCAACCACCATTCCACTTTCTATGATTTTTGAATATCTAAGAAAGAAAAACCTTATGCAAGTGGATTTGTATAGTATTTGTATTTTTGTAATTGGTTTATTGCACCTGGTTCTCAAGGCTTATCACGGTGTAGCATGTGTCAGAATTTCTTAGGGCTGAGTAGTATTCCACTGTATGTATATACCATGTTTTGCTTATCCATTCATCTGCTTATGGATATTTAAGTTGCTTCCACATTTTAGCTATCATAAATAATGATGCTCTGAACATGGGTATATACATATCTCTTTGAGACCTTGCTTTTCATTCTTTGGGGTATATACCCAGAAGTGAAATTGCTTTCAGTTCAGTTCAGTCGCTCAGTCATGTCCAACTCTTTGCGACCCCATGAATCACAGCACGCCAGGCCACCCTGTCCATCACCATCTCCCGGAGTTCACTCAGACTCATGTCCATCGAGTCAGTGATGCCATCCAGCCATCTCATCCTCTGTCGTCCCCTTCTCCTCCTGCCCCCAATCCCTCCCAGCATCAGAGTCTTTTCCAATGAGTCAACTCTTCGCATGAGGTGGCCAAAGTACTATCATATGGTAATTCTATTTTCAGTTGTGTGTTTTTTTTTTAATGGAAGTGCTTGTTTTTATGGAAGCACTGTTTTTGGCAGTGCTGCACCATTTGACGTTCCCACCAGCAAGGGTTCCTCTTTTACCACATCTTTGCTAACACGTGTTATTTTTTTGTTTTTTTGATATTAGCCATCCTAATGGATCTGAGATAGTATCTTGGTGTAGTTTTCATTTGCATTTCCCTGATGATCAATGATGTTGAGCATTTTTTCAAGTGCTTTTTGGCCATTTGTATATCTTCTTTGGAGAAATGTCTGTTCACATCCTTTGCCCATTTTAAAATTTTCTTTAATGGAATTTTAGTAGTTTTCTATATGATCTAATTGCTAATTCCTGCAGATTACCTTTTTACTCTATTGATATTATTGTTTGATGTACAGCAGGTTTTTTTTAACTTATATATGGTACCTTTTTTTTGGCCACTTTATTTTTTTAATTGAAGGATAATTGCTTTACAGAATTTTGTGGTTTTCTGCCAGACATCAACAATAATCAGCCATAGGTACACCCATGAAGTCTTTCTTTTTTTTCTATTGTTGCATATGCTTTTGGCATCACATCCAGGAAAGCACTGCTAAATCTAGTGTCTTGAAGCTTTGTTCTGTGTTTTCTTCTAAGAGTTTTGTAGTTTTAGATCTTTCATTTTGGTCTTTGATTCACTGTGTGTTAATTTTTGATTATGGAGTTAGATAAGGGTGCAACTTCATCTTTTTAAAAAGTTTTCTTGTTTTTTTCTTTTTTGGCTACATCTCAAGCATACAGAACTTCCCTGACTAGGGATCAAACCCGTGCCCACTGCAGTGGAATTGGAAGTCTTAACCGTTGGACCACCAGGGACACCCCCAACTTCATTTTTTTGTATGTTTTTTGTTTTGTATGTGGATATCTTGTTTTCCCAATACTATTTGTCAAAAAGACTGTCCTTTCTCCACTGAATGATTTTGGCACCCTTGTCAAAAATCATTTGATGATGTACATGAGGGTTTATTTCTGGGCTTTCTTTTCTGTTTGTTTGGTGTATATGCCTATCTTTATGCCAATACCACATTCTTCTTATGAGTGTAATAAGTTTTGAAATCAGAAAGTTAAGAGTCCTCCAACTTTGTTCTTCTTTCAAAATTATGTTGGTTCTTTGAAGTCCCTTGAGATTCCATGATGAACACAGATTTTTTCTATACCTTGGCTATTGTGAACAAAGCTGCAATGAACATGGAATACAGATACCGCTTTGAGATGCTGATTTCATTTCCTTTGGCTGTATACCCAAAAGCTGGATTATTGGGTCATATGGTAGTTCTATTTTTAATTTCTTGAGGAACCTCCATACTGTTTTCCATAATGACTGAATCAACTTAACATTTACACAAGCAGTGCAGAAGTGTCCGCTTTTCTCGATACCCTCACCAATACTTGTTATCTATCTTCTTTAAAAAAACAAACTTTTTATTTTACATTGGAGTATAGTTGATTAGCAATATTATGTTAATTTCAGGTGTACAGCACTGTGATTCAGTTTACACATGCCAAGTATCTATTTCAAATTCTTTTTTCATTTAGGTTATTATAGAATATTGAGCAGAATTCCCTGTGGTATACAGTATTCCTTGTTCATTATCTGTTTTAAATGTAGCAGTGTATACATGTCAGTCCCAAACTCCGAGTCTGTCCCTCCCCTCACCATGAGTTTGTTCTCTTAAGTCTATGAGTCTATTTCTATTTTGCAAATAAATTCATTTGTATCATTTACATAGATTCATACATAAGCCAATATCATATGATATTTGTTCTTCTGACTTACTTTACTTCATATGATAAACTCCAGGCCAATCTGTGTTGCTATAAATGGCATTATTTCATTCTTTTTAATGGCTGAGTAATATTCCCTTGAGTATAGGTACCTCATCTTCTTTATCCATTCATCTGTCAATAGATGTTCAGTTTGCTTCCATCTCTTGGCTGTTGTAAACAGTACTGCATTGAACACTGGGATGCATGGATTTTTTTTTCAAACAATGTTTTTCTCCAGATATGTGCTCAGGACTGGGATTGCTGGATCATGTGGCAGCGCTATTTTTAGTTTTTTAAGGGACCTTCATAGTGTTCTCCATAGTAGCTGTACCAATTTACATTCCCATCAACAGTGTGGGAGGATTCCCTTTTTACCACACCCTCTCCAGCATTTATTGTTTGTGGACTTTTTGATGATGACCATTCTGACCGGTGTCAGGCCCTCATTATAGTTTTAGTTTGTATTTCTCTGGTACTTAGCGGTGTTGAGCATCTTTTCACATGCCTTTTGGAGAAGAAACAATATTGTAACAAATTCAATAAAGACTTAAAAAAAAGCTAGATTGCTAAGTGAAAAAAAAAACAAAAATATAAAGTAGATCTATATTAAACTCTAAAAATGTGGAAATGCAGGAAGTCTGTTACTTTACCTATTATTTCAAACTAAAACTAATTAATAATATTCAGCAGTGTATTTTTTGGGTAACAATGAAGGATCTGATTTTCAGTCTGTAAATCATTGACTTTTAAGTTGTTCTTTTTCTACCTTTATCTTACATATGATTGACTTAACATTTTAGTTGACAAAGCCATCTTTGGAAGTAGCTGTAGCTTATACCCTAAATATTGCAACTGATTATTTTTGTTTTGTAGCTGGTATGACGCAGCAGATGTAGTAAAATATAAAATGCCTTTGGTTTAAGACTTCTAGCTAAGTTTCAAGGCTGCTAAGGGGTTGAAAGGCTGCTAAGGGAATGCTTAGTGTGTCTGCCATGTGCCAAATCTATTGAAAAATTTTCTGAAATCAGTATTCAGACTTTAATGCAAATTAACTTTAGAAAGATCCCTGTCACGTATAGTTACAAATTAGCATTCCTTTCTTGGTGACTGAAAGCACATCTGGTGATGGAATTGAGCCCATTGTTAACCAGCTGCTCTCGGTGACCTCAAAGCGACCATCTAGCCAGAAATGACAGTTACAGTAATAGCTGGGTTAATAAAGCAAATTAAAACATTAATAACTTTTTTAAAAAATAGAGACATTGAATAATGTTTTTTATAGACATTGATTTTTAAAATTTTTATTTGAAGGATAATTGCCTTACAATATGGATTTTTAGATCATATTGCCTTGACATATTTTCTAGCCAGTTATTTATGAGATACTATTTAGCATTGGTTATCTCAACATATAAAATTCAGGTATCAGAGAAATCTTTTCACCAAAATACAATATAGGTTGTACAAGAATATTATGCAAAATATAACAGTATTTTTGTATGTTTCATGTACAGATGGGGTCTTGGGTGCTAGGTAAGGAAATGGAATTTAATATTAACGTTATATTAACTTTTATATTAGCTTTTATGTTAATGTTATACTCTTTAGTTAAATGTATGCCAGATATAACTTTGTTCCTATTCAAATATTTTCTTGTGTTCTTCCCACGTCTACTCTTTTCTAAATATGCTATATTTAAATGTTCTCTGGAAGTCTAATGTTTCAGTCCAAAGTAAAAGTCTTTGCTTCAGACGTGTTAATAATTGAGTTTCCGTGATATGTAATTTTATTTTGTATGCTGTTGTTTAAAGTACTTTGTATTTGAGGAAGTTGTTCAGATCTGTGAAAGTCCCATGTCTGTTTTGTTTTAGAATTCATGAAATTGCATGAAAGTAAAACTGTGAAACCAATCCCTTCCAGAAAACTTGGTATTTGAAAAATGATAGGCTCTCATGTGTATGGAGCTTTTGACTGAGACTTTTTGACTTCTTGTACGACATTTTTCTTGGGCTTGCTTTCAGTGATTTAGGAAATTAGGAAACTATTCAAAAACTTCTAAGGCTTCCCTGGTGGCCCATCGGTTAAGAATCCACCTTGGATTGCAGGGGATGCGGGTCAATCCCTGGTCCAGGAATATTCCACATGCCTTAGGGCAACTAAGCCTGTGGGCTTACAGCTACTGAGCCTGCACACCCTAGAGCTGAGATTACCTTCACTGGCAGCAACTAGAGAAAGGTCTCATGCAGTAGTGAAGACCCAGTACAGCCAAAATTTAAATAAAATAAAATTGTTTAAAAAGGGAGGGGACTTACTGTATATATGGAGAGAGTTATGACTGATTTGTGATGCTGTACAGCAGAAACCAACCAACATTGTAAAGCAATCATCTTCCAACTAAAAAAAACACCTTAAAAAACATTCTAAACAAAACATACAATCATTGCTTCAACTGAAGTATGAGTAGTATGTCATAGGTTTTTGAGACACAAGTAATTTCTAATATTAAAAAAAAAAGTTATAGGGAAAATGGTATAAAATTTCTCTCAAGTAAGAACATACATGAAAATGAGAATTGCTTAATACAGTAACACTTTCTGATTTTCTAATTTTAGGTGATGGAATATGAGAATAGGATTCGTGCATATTCCACACCAGATAAAATCTTCCGCTATTTTGCCACCTTGAAAGTAATCAGTGAGCATGGTGAATCTGAAGTGTTTATGACACCACAAGATTTTGTGCGATCCATAACACCCAATGAAAAACAACCAGAACGTAAGTTGCTACAGTGAAAAATAAGAGTGTGGTATTTATTTCATTATATGCTACTTTGTTTCTCTGTATTGCCTAAACTATGTAAGTCCATGCAACAATTATATTCACTGTGTAGCTGCTGGATGTTAGGCATTATGCTAGGCTTTAGGAGTAGAAAAGAGGAGCCTGTAACCTAAAATGTTGAGGCGATTGTACCTCTCTGGTTGAGATTCATTGCTTGTTATAAAACTATTCCTGAAGGCAATCCATTACAGATGTGACTGCTGTCAAGTTGCTCTTTGGTGGGATAGACAGAGATAGTAACAGGTAATTTCAGGAATGTGATGATTTGTTAAAGAGCAGGTGCTATAGCAGTGTAAGTAAGGGGCACTTAGCCTGAAAGTTTAGAGAATGGTTTCTAGAGAATATGCTTAAGTTTGAATAAAAGTTTTAAAGAACAGAGGAAAGGATGTCTCATCTAGATGAACCAGCCTGAAGAAATGAGATGTGAGGAAAGAAAATAAAGGGCTTAATATTATAAGTTAAAGGTAATAATTTGCAAATGCTTTTGGGAGACATGGTGGGAAAAATGACTCTTGTCATTTTCTTCAGTAAAAAAATCAGTTCTTTCACTGAAGCAAATCATTATGCTGCCCAAAATGGACAGAATCAACTTTTTGGATCACTGAAATCTAATAAAAAACAGAGCAATCAGGGTAATATTTAATGAAGAAAGAAGCCAATAAATTTTGGAAAGAAAGTGTTGTGACCTTCTGCTTACCTACCTACCATGCCCTATTTCCCAGCTTAGCAGCAGTCATGGGGATGGCAACCTACATTCCTATTGTGGCTTACCTAGTGATGGGGAATTCAGTGAGGGGCAACATACAGAGTTTTGTTTTTTAAAAAGTGGGTGTGCCTTTTAATTCATCTGATAGTTTACTGAGCTGCCAGCACAAAGATTTGCCTTTTGTTTCACCCACCTCAAGATGTCATCTATTTTAAAAATTTAAAGACATGTATACCACCTATAACCCATCAGGCCAAGAGATGGCAGATAGGACCAGTTGTAGACAGACTAAAAAGCTTAGGAAGGAGGAGGATGAAAATAAAGACATTTCAGGGAATAAGAGCTTTGAAAGGCTACTGCCTAATGAATCCAAAGTGATGTTCAGGGCCTGATGCATACTTGGAAAAGACTTGAGTGGCCTTGTATTTCTTGTTGATAGTTGTACTCCGTGGAAGTGGAGGTAAGTTAAGACGGAGTTAGAGGAGAGTCTAGCTAAACATCAAAAGAGCACCCTAGCTCAGAGCCAGTCTACAAACACTAAAATAGCTGGGATGTGTTTTGTTTGTTGGTTTGTTATTTTTTGCATCTAACATTTAAGGAAATTTCTGTGAGAGCACTTGATGACTGCTTAAATAATAGAGCAGAAACTTCACTGATGACACATGAGGAAGAATACATACAGTCTTTGCAAGAATAGTTTGGAAAAATCACTAAACAAAGTGATGACTATAGTCCTCAGCAAGTTACAATGTCAAACTCTGGGAAAAAGAGAGAATCTGATTTCCAGAATTACCACATTGCAATATTAAAAATGTCTAATTTTCAGTTTGAAGAATTGCATGGCTTATCAATAATTATCAGAATAGGAGGGGGAAAAAAAGAAATAGAAGCCATCCCCAAGGAAATCCAGGCATTGCGCTTACTAGACAAAGACTTTAAATAAGCTATCCTAAATATGCTCAAAGAGCTAAAGGAAACCATAGGCAAGGGGCTGTAGGAAATAGGAAGTATTATGTATTAATAAATAGAGAATATTCATAAAGAATTAAAATTATAAAAAGGAATTGAGTAGGAATTATTGAGCTGAGGGCTTCTCTGATGGTGAAGTGGTTAAGAATCCACCTGCCAGTTCAGGGGCCACAAGTTCAGTCCCTGATCTGGGAAGATCCCACATACCATGGGGCAGCTGAGCCCATGCGTCACAGCTACTGAGCCTGCACACCTAGAGCCTGTGCTCCACAACAGGAGAAGCCACTGCAGTGGAGAGGCCTGCGCACTATAACTAAGAGTAGCCCTGCTTGCTGCAGCTAGAGAAAGCCTGTGCTCAGCAGCAAAGACCCAGTGCAGCCAAATAAATCACAAAATTTTAAAAAGTATTGCACTTTTTAAAAGTAGATAAAATAAAAAACTTACTGAAAGAGTTCAGTATAGATTTGAGCAGCTAGATTAAATAATCAGAATCTTGGCGATAGGTCAGTTGATGTCCAGTCTGAGGAGCAGAGCAAGAAGAATGAATACAAATGAATAGAGCCTAAGGTACTTGTGGGACAATAGCAAGTATACCAACATATGCATAATAGGAGTCCCAGAAGGAGAAATTAAGACAATTTCTAGATAGTAAAAGCAGAGGAAGTTTGTTGCTAGTAGACATTCCCTATGAGAAACGCTAACTGGAATCCTTTAGGCTGAAATCAAAGTATATTGAATAGTAACCAAAATCATACAAAGAAAAATTTTTAATGATAAAGACCTGTAAAGGTATATAGGAAAATAGAAAAGTCAGTAGTATAGTTTTTGGGGTTTTAACTCCTATTTTGTTTTCTATATGATTTAAAGGAAATTTGTAAAATAACAATTATAGATATGTTAATGTTGATTCAACGTAGATTATTAATTTAAGATGTTAATTGTAATCCTCAGGTTAACCACTAAGAAAATCACTAAAAAATATACAGAAAAGGCAATGAGGAGTGAATTGAAATAGTACACTAGAAAAAAAAAATCAAACACAAAAGAAGGAAAGATCAGAGAAATGAAGGGATAAAAAAGTTTTACATGACATATAGCATACAAATAACAAGATGGAAGAAGCAAGTCCTTCCATATTAATAATCAGTTTAAATCTAAAACAAACTCACCAGTTAAAAGACAGAGATTGACAGGAGATAAAAAAATATGATCTACCTATATAATGTCCACAGGAAACTCACTTTAGAAAAATGTTGCACGCCTGCTCAGTCCCTCAGTTGTGTCTGACTCTTTGCAACCCATCGACTGTAGCCCACCAGGCTCCTCTGTCCTTGGAATTTTCCAGGCAAGAATCCTGGAGTGGGTTGCCATTTCATACTCCAGGGCAGCTTCCCAACCCAGGTATCGAACATGTGTGTCTTGCATCTCCTGCATTGGCAGGCAGATTCTTTACCAAAGGGCATCATATAAAAAAGCATTTTTATATATAAAAGGGTTAGTTCATCAAGCAGGTATAACAGTGATAAATATATGTGTATACACCCGCCAAATAACAGACTCCAAAATATGTGAAAGATTGACAGAACTGAAGGGAGAAATCATTGTACAGTAATGGTTAGAGACTTCATAACCCTGTTTCAGTGGTGAAAAGAACATCTAGACAGAAGGTCATTAAAGAAACAGAGGACTTAACTCTATGAACCAACCAAACCTAATAGACATATATAGAACACTTCACTCAAGAGTATCAGGATACATTTCTTCTCAAGCATACATCAAACATTCTCCAGAATAGACCAGGTAGACCATATGTTAGGATACAAAACAAATCTTAATAAATTAAAAAAGTCATCAACAAACCAGACACAAAAGGCCACATATCATATGATTGCTTTTTTAAATTTTTATTTTATATTGGCATAGTATTTCATTTGTATAAAATGTCTAGGTAAATCTAGAGATAGAAAGCAGGTTGTCAATTGCCAGCAGCTGGGTTGGGGGAATGAGCGCTGACTGCTTAGTGGGCACAAGGTGTTTTTTGTTTATTTTTGTTTTGGAGTAATGAAAGTATTTGCAATTAGATAGATGTACTAAATGCCACTGAACCAGACAGTTTCCATTGATTGCACTCACTTTTAGATTTTGAATCTTTTGAATTAGTTTTATTTTTTTTTTGTTTTTGTTTTTGAATTAGTTTTACACCTTATTTTGTGACATGTGGAAGGAGAGATTAAAGATGATGTGTATAAGACAGAGAAAAAGGATTGCGAGATATATTCCTGGGTTTTATGATGGCAAAATATTTTGTACTGTCAAATTACTTCTAATACCCAGATGAAACCTAATATGTAGCAGTAACTTTAAATAAAACTGTACTTTGCTTCCAGTGTGACAGGGAAAATGAAGCAACACTTTAGGTAAGTTAGTAAAAATTATCTGGTCATTTAAGGAATTTTTCCCCCTTTGGAAATCATTATATATTCTAATTGCTTACCTACATTTTGGCATTTAACTTTGTAATTTTGTTTTTTAATTATTGAAAGACCTGTTATATGGAAAGAATGGTTACTAAATGTCTCGTATGCCAAGCATATTTCTGACTTTGATAAAAAGTCAAAATAGTGAATAATTGCTTTTCTTTTAAAACAATAATCATGAGGGAAAATTGTAATATATTAAAATGAGATTCAGGAGAAAATTTGGCTTCATTTTTGTTTGCTCATGAACACAAATTTCCACAAATGTTGATGTAGCAGAAATAAAATATATATTATTCCAGTGTGGGTTGAAACAAAGAAAAGAATGAGGCTGTTTTTTTGTAGTTTGAATTTCTGTCATTAGATGGTTGGACTGTAGCCAGTAGCTCATATTTCAACTTTGTTTTGTCATGGCTTTCACACATACTGTATCCCAGGATACCTAACAGATTTAAACTTGTAAGTTTTAGTTTTAGAATAGTTCAAAAATAATCACAAAGCATACACAGCCCTAAAATTAAACAGATTCTAAGTGAGTAGAGTGCTAATGAATTTCAGTAGCAAGCTGATTAAGAATATTTTTGTACTGAATACCAAGAAAGTTTAGAGTAGCCATAGGTAAGCAGGAAGGATGTTAAAGACTAAAAATATGTAGTGTTTGTTTTTTTGTTTTGTTTTTTTTTTTAAATACGTAGTGTTTGACTTGAATATGTCTCATCTCCTTTCTGTGCAGCCTTAATATCATCAGCATCTCTGTATACAATGGATAAGACAGTTGCTTGCTGCTTGTAGTAACCAATTTTGCATAGCTAGCCAATGACTTGGAGAAGCAGCAGCATGGATAGAGTTTTTAAAGTACTTTATAGAAAAACTTGAGCTTTGATCAGAGCAAAGAGGATCTCTGTTTCCTTTCCACTGTGTCCCACTGGCTGATCTATTCATCTTGATCTGATTTTATCTACATGGAAGACAAAAGGGATGTGAAAAGAGAGATCATGCTATGAATTACTTGTTCAGGACTCCATATTCTCCTTAGAATAAGAGTCATGCCCTTAGTGATAATCTTACTAGAGAGCCCTTTTTGATCTTACCTGGGGCACTTTTAGTCTGAGACACATATATATATGTGTCATATATATATGTGTGTATAATTTACCCTCGATTATATTCAGTGATTCTGGGTCAAGTTGGTTATGTAGGAGGATCCTGACCTCACCTCCTCCTATGGACACTCCAAATCTACAACTGTATAAGGAAGAATAAGAAACTCCAAAACTAGATGAGCCACTCCTATACTCCTACACATCAGACAAATGAGAAAAAACCCACACCGAAATGGGTAGAAAAGGCTGAGACACAGTCTCACCCTAAACTCCACTCCTGGCACAGTAACCAGTGGTTGGGAGGGAACTCGCAGAGCTGAGCTTCTAACTGAGGAGTGGGAGGTTTAAATCTCACATCTGGCACCCCAGCTTTTGAGACCTACACCTGCGAGGTAAGCCCCAGAATATCCAGATTTGAAAGCCAATGGGACTTGCATCTGAAAGACCCACAAGGCTATAGTGAACTAAAGAGCAGTTCTTTAAGTTCTCATGCCTGGCTACCCTGCAGGGTCCAGTGCAAAGGTAGTTGAGTGAAAAGTGTCCAGTCTTTCTGTGAAAGAGGCCTATTTGCTTATCTTACAGCACTGGCCTGAGAGTTAGACATCTAATTTAACACATATCTAGGAGCCTACTGAAATATTCTCCAAAGACAGAGGCTTGCACTCTCCCTCTGCCTTGTTCCAGGTCTCCAGTATCTCCTTGAGAAGAGCTTGTGCACATCTAGTGCCCTGTTCTTTGCAGCAGCTGCCCAAGAGACACCCCTTGATCACCTGCCTCTGGTGGGCAGCAGGGTTTATGTTCACAGGTTCCATAGGACTGTAACAAATAAAGAAACCATTCTTAACTGACTACCACCCTCAGGGCACAGCATGGATGTAGCAGACTGAAACACCGCCAGTATTTCTGTGAAACAGGTACCTTTGCTTATCTTGGAACTTTGGCTTGGGGAGAAGGCTTCTGGTTTAATACACATCCAGAGACATGCTGAAATACTTTCTAAAGATTGTAGAGGCCAGTGGGAGCCATCTTTGCATACCTTTTTGCCTTGCTCTAGGTCACTGGTATCTCCCAGAGGGGGATTTGTGTGCATGTCTAGCATCCTGGTTTTGCAGCTGGCACCCAGGACACATCCTTTGATCACCTGCCTCTAGTGGCCCCTGGGGCTTACATTCTCAGGTCCCACAGGACTGTAACAAATGGAGAAACAGTTGTTAACTGGTTAGCCCATTCTAGAGCATAGCACAGATCAGTTCAGTTCAGGTCCGACTCTTTGCAACCTCATGAATTGTAGCATGCCAGGCCTCCCTGTCCATCCGTCTTACTTGGGTTTCTCTTACCTTGGGCGTGGGGTATCTCTTCACGGCTGCTCCAGCAAAACGCAGCCGCTGCTCCTTATCTTGGACGAGGGGTATCTCCTCACCGCCGCCCTTCCTGATCTTCAACGTGGGATAGCTCCTCTAGGCCCTCCTGCGCCTGCGCAGCCACGGCTCCTTGGACGTGGGGTTGGTCTTCCCGGCCGCCGCCCCTGGCCTCGGGCTTGGGGGCGTGGGATAACTCCTCTCTTCGCCGCCCTTGACCTCGGACGTGGGGTAGCTCCTCTCGGCCGCCGCTATTCGGGCATAGGGTTCTCCCGGCTTCTGCTCCTGACTTCGGACGTGGGGTAGCTCCTCTCGGCCGCACTTAGTGCGCCAGTCCCATAGCACAGATAACCAGCATGAAATACACCCCAATCTTTGTGTAAAGAGGCTTACTAACTTATCTTCATGGCTGTGGCCTGAGGGGAGGCTTCTAATTAAACTTTACACATCTATGGTCTGACTATAAACTTCTTCAGAGACTGGGCAGGCCAGTGGGCATCATTTTTGTGCTCTCCCTGTACCCTGTCCCAGATTGCTGGTATCTCTGAACAGTGTGTATGTCTGACTTTGCAGCTTTTGTGACTGCCACTGGGAGGACACATCCTTAATAGCTTGACTCTGGTGACCAGTGGGGCTTGTGGTAGCAAACGAAGTAGCAATTCTTAATTGTCTATCACGTCTAGGCTTAGTGTCCAGTTGAGTGACTGAACAACAAACAAAAACAAAACAAGCAGCACATATTTAAATGTTTGATGAGGTTTTGGTATACTAATTGGATGTATACAGTGGTGAAACCATCAGCATAATCAAAATAATGAATATATTCATCACCCCCTAGGATGTCTTTGTGCCCATTTGTAATCCTGCCTTCCCACTTTTTCCCTGGCAAGTCCCAGGCAGCCACTGATCTTACCATCTTCCATATCCTTACTGGTTATCTATTCCTGTCTCTGTCAATTATTGAGAGAAGGGAGTTGATCACTTTATTTGTGAATTTGTCTGTTTGTATCTTTTCAGTTCCATCAGTTTTTGCTTTAGATGTTTTGAAACTCTCTTACTAGGTACATGCACGCTTAGGATTATTCTGTCTTCCTGGTGAATTGACCCTCTTTCATTATATAATTGACCCTCTTTATCCTTGCTAATATTTCTTTTGCTCTAAAGTCCACATAGGCTGATATTTATGTAGCTACTCTCTTTATTTTAATTCACTTTTCATGATACCTCTTTTTCCATTATGTTACTTTTAACCTACCTATATGATTATATTTAAAATAGGTTTTTTATGGACCACATGTAATTGGATCTTGTTTTTTATCCAATATGACAGTTTCTACCTCTTAATGTATTTAGATGATTTATATATAATGTAATTTTTGATATGTTTAGATTAAGGTCTACCATTTTATTGTTTGTTTTCCCCTTTTATGTTACTCTTACCTCTTTCCTGCATTCTTTTCAGATTATTTAGAGATTTTTTAAAAAATTTAGTTTACTTATTTATTTTTGGCTGTGCTGAGTCGTCCTTGCTGCACAGGCATTTCTCTAGTTGCAGTAAGCAGGGGCTGCTCTCTAGTTGAGGTGCATGGACTCCTTATTGCAGTGGCCTCCCCCATTGAGGAGCACAGGCTCTAGGGTGCACAGGCTTCAGTAACTGTGGCATGTGGGCTCCACAGTTGCAGTTCCCAGGCTCTAGAGCACAGGCTCAGTAGTTGTGGCATGTGGACTCAGTTGCTCAGCATATGGGAGATCCTCCTGGACCACAGATCGAACCTGTGTCTCCTGCATTTAGGTAGATTCTTCATCACTGAGTCACCAGGGAATCCCTGAAGGTTTTTTCATATTTCGTATTGATTTTGGCAGAGGAATTTAAGTATATTTTGTTCTGTATCTTTAATGGTTGCTACTGGGATTATAATATACCAATACATAGTTAATTTTTCACAGTTTACTAAGAATTTATAGTTTACTGCTTCAAGTGGAGTATTCTCCCCAGTTTATGGTATAGTACCATATGTATTAGGCTTCCCTGGTAGCTCAGCTGGTAAAAGAATCCGCCTGCGATGCAGGAGACCCCAGTTTGATTCCTGGGTTGGGACTCTCTTCCTGGAGAAAGGATAGGCTACCCACACCAATATTCTTGGGCTTCCCTGCTGGCTCAGACAATAAAGAATCCACCTACAATGTGGGAGATCTGGCTTTGATCCCTGGGTTGGGAAGATCCCCTGGAGGGGGCTATGGCAACCCACTCCAGTATTCTTTCCTTGAGAATCCCCACGGACAGAGGAGCCTGGCAGGCTATAGTCCATGCAGGAGTTGGACACAACTGAGCAACCAAGCACACATCATATGTAGTACAGCTACATAACTTGAAAACTTTTCCAGATACTGTTTTAAGGTTTTATTTTGACTGCCAAAATAATCTGTTAAATTTATCTGTAATAGGTATTAGGTATTTCTATTGTTCTTTATTTATTCCTTAAGTTCCATATTTTCTTCTGGTATCACTTTCTTCACACTTGAAGGATAACATTTTTAAAGCAGTTCTGCTGGTGATGAATTCTCTTCGTTTTCCTTCATTTGAGAACATTTTTATTTTGTCTTCCTTTTTTTTAAGGTAGTTTTTTTTTTCCTAAATATTTATTTATTTATTTATGACTGTGCTGGGTCTTTGTTGCTGCCCACAGTCTTTCTCTAGTTGTGGGCAAGCAGGCTCAGGAATTGTTATGCATGGGCTCAGTTGCCCCCAGGCATATAAGATCTTCCTGGACCAGGGATTGAACCTATGTCCTTTGCATTATTGCAAGGCAGGTTTTTAATCACTGGATCACCAGGGAAGCCCTGTCTTCATTCTTGAAAAATATTTTCACTAAATAAAGAAATCTGGGTTGAAACTCTTTTCTTTTAGCACTTTTACAATTTCAGCGAAAGTTTCTCTCTTGTATCTGATGAACTTGAACTATACTTTGTTGATTTACATAAGCTGAAAATACAATCATTTATATAAAAATTTAGGATACTTTTCTGCATCCATTTTTTAGGATAAATTCTAGTATTAAACTGAAAAATGAGTCTCTAAATATTGAAGGATAGCTGGGACTTCTTATGTAAAATTATATAGTTTCCATTTACTTAAGCTCTAATTTTTAGATTTTATTTATGTGATTATATCAAAATTATATATGTGATTCAGTTTCATTTATGTCTTTTGACAAAATGAGTAGCTATCATCTTTAAAACAAACCTGTTAAATGTTCACTCAAGAGCTTCAACTGAGACTATTATTACATGCACATTTACATTATTTTTAGTGTGGATTCAAGATGGGCAACTGTCATAATTTAAAAAGATTGTTAGACTTAAAATCCAAAACAATCATTTAATCCTTTTGAGGGTCGTCTTTCTCATGAATGAAAAGGAGGAGATAGTGTTCAGGTCACTCTGTTAACATTAAATGATTGTGGGAGTTATTTGAAGGGAAGTTTGAGATCCATAGAAAACACCCTAGGCATAGCAGCATAACATCCAGTGTTTCTAAGTTAAGACCCAAAGAATGAGGGTGGAGAAATGGAAGGGGAGTCATCTGATTACATTTTCAAATTATACATGCTATGTTTTCACCTTTCAGCATACTCTCCCTTCCCCACTATAATTGAGGCTATTAGAATTTTAAGAGAAGTAGGGAGTAAGGACAGAATGAAGTAGTCCATCCACATTTCCCATACTTCACCCCCCAACCATGTTAAGAACTGATCTAATCCAACCATCTCCTTCTTTTGACAAGCAAAGAAATCTAAATATAACAGGATGAACCAATCATGTATTTCAACTAAGTACTTATGTCTAATACAGACATAAAATATTGCTTTTAAATGACAGGAATTCTCAGTACATGCCAGGCTGTCCACACATGCCCCATTCTTTTTTTGGATAGATGCCCATGGTAAAATATGTTCCCAACTATAGTAAAGAGCATTCAGTGAAAAACATAAATCCGTTTAAGTTAACTTTTGAATTCTTTTGGATATTATGGTAATAACTTGAAATGTAGCTAGTCTAAATTGAGATGTGCTCTAAGTGTAAAATACACACCGGATTTTAAAAACTCAGTATATATGTAATGCAAAATATCTCAATAAGTTTTGTATTGATTATATGTTGAAATCATGCTATTTTGGATATATTCAGTTAAGTTAAATATATTATTAAAATTAATTTTACCTGTTTCTATTTACTTTCTTAAAGGCAGTTGTTAGGAAATATTATATTATGCATGTAGCTCACATGTATTTGTGTTGAACAGTGATGCTCTAATTAGTAAGCATATATTTCCCTTACTTATGAGATATGTGATCCTAGACTGATTCTCATTCCTTTGTAAAGGACTAGGAAGGGCCTTTTTTTTTTCTGGGAACTCTGAGGATTTTCCTGTTCTTGGTTTTCTGAGATTTCATAAGCATACACTGAATTACAAGTAAGTTTTGTTCATTTTACTTAAATGAGAAATTTTCTGCTAATATTTTCTGAATTATTTCATCTGTATTTCTGAATGAGAAAAGATCTTGCATGACAGAAGACCTTGTATTGAGTCTCTGTTTTTCTATAATTCACTCTTCTGTTTTCTCTTTTCCATTCTGTTGTTTTTTTGGCAGTGGTCCAGGGAGATAACTTTTCGTAATTTCTTGACAGTATATTAAGAAATATGGGGAAATGGGTAATCACAGTTTTGTTGTTGTTCAGTCGCTAAGTTGTGTCGACTCTTGCAACCCCATAGAATGCGGCATCACAGTCTTCCCTGTTCTTCACCATCACCTAGAGTTTGCTTATATTCATGTCCATTGAGTCAGTGCTGCCATCCAACCATATCATCCTCTGTATTCCCCTGTTCTCCTCCTGCCTTCAATCTCTCCCAACATCAAGGTCTTTTCCAATGAGTCAGCTCTTTGCATCAGATGGACAAAGTATTGGAGCTTCAGCTTCAGTATCAGTCCTTCCAATGAATATTCAGAACTGATTTCCTTTAGGATTGACTGACTTGATCTCCTTGCAGTCCAAGGGACTCTCAAGAGACTTTTCTAACACCACAGTTCGAAAGCATCAATTCTTTGGTGTTCAGCCTTCTTTATGGTCCAACTCTCACATCCAACATGACTATTGGAAAAACCATAGCTTTGACTAGACAGACCTTTGACGGCAAAGTAATGTCTCTTCTTTTTAATACACTGTCTAGGTTTGTCATAGCTTTTCTTCCAAGGAGCAAGCATCTTTTAATTTCATGGCTGCAGTCACCATTCTCAGTGATTTTGGAGCCCAAGAAAATAAAGTCTGTCACTGTTTCCGTTGTATCCTCATCTATTTGCCATGAAGTGATGGGACCAGAGGCCATGATCTTAGGTTTTTGAATGTTGACTTTTAAGCCAGCTTTTTAACTTTCCTCTTTCACCTTCATCAAGAGACTCTAGTTCCTCTTTGCTTTCTGCCACAAGAGTGGTGTCATCTGCATATCTGAGGTTATTGATATTTCTCCCAGCAATCTTGATTCCAGCTTGTGCTTCATTCGCCCCAACCATTTTGCATGATGGTCTGTTCTCTGCATATAAGTTAAATACTCAGGGTAACAATATACAGCCTTGATGTACTCCTTTCCCAGTTTTGAATCAGTCCGTTGTTCCATGTCCTGTTCTAACTGTTGCTTCTTGTGCTGCATACAGGTTTCTCAGGAGGCGGGTAAGGTGGTGTGGTATTCCCATTTCTTGAAGAATTTTCTTCAGGTTGTTGTGAGCCACACAGTCAAAGGCTTTAGCATAGTTGACAAAGCAGAAGTAGATGTTTTTCTGAATTCTCTTGCTTTTTTGATGATCCAATGGATGTTGGCAATTTGATCTCTGATTCCTCTGCCTTTTCTAAATCCAGCTTGTACATCTAGAAGTTCTCAGTTCACATACTGTTGAAGCCTAGCTTGAAGGATTTTGAGCATGACCTTGCTAACATGTGAAATGAATGCAGTTGTGTGGTAGTTTGAATATATTCTTTGGCATTGCCTTTTTTTGGAATTAGAATGAAAACTGATCTTTTCCAGTCCTGTGGTCACTGCTGAGTTTCCAAATTTGCTGGAATATTGAGTGCAGCACTTTAACAGCATCGTCTTTTAGGCTTTGAAATAGTTCAGCTGGAATTCCGTTATCTCCACTAGCTTTGTTCATAGTGATGCTATTGAGGCCCACTTGACTTAGCACTCCAGGATGTCTGGCTCTAGGTGAGTGATCACACCATTGTGGTTATCTGAGTCATTAAGATCTTTTTTGTATGGTTCTTCTGTCTATTCTTGCCACCTCTTCTTAATTTTTTTGGCTTCTGTTAGGTTCATACTGTTCCTGTCCTTTATTGTGCCCATTTCTTCATGAAATGTTCCCTTGGTATCTCTAATTTTCTTGAAGAGATCTCTGTTCTTTCCCATTCTATTGTTTCCCTCTATTTCTTTGCACTGTTCACTTAGGAAAGCTTTCTTATCTCTCCTTGCTAGTTTTAATTGTCTACAACTCTTTCTTGTTCTCTATTTTTTTTATCATAGAAGCATGTTCTGCCTTTATAACTGATATTTTCTTGAGTACATGTGAAGTTTCAAATTAGATTTGTTTTTAATTTTTTTTTTTTTTTTGACTTATCTTCTTTTGCAGTCAGTGGTTCATTTTATTCTGGACAGACTTCTAGAAGGTGAAGCACATTTTAGATTAGCATGTGTAACCAAATGTGTAGAAGCAGAAATGCAAAAAGCTTCCTTTGAGACAGTGATATTCCCATCATTGTATTACTGTGAGCATAATGAAATAAGGGCCTGAACTGGCATGAAGAAAGTGAGAACTGAAAGAAAACAACTGAGTAATTATGCAAGAAAAATAAGTATAATTGGGAACTGATTTCTCCACTCTAAAAATTCCCACAGCATCCTCTTACTGAACTCATTGTATATCCCCTTGCAACATTATTGCATATGTCTTTCTTACAAAACTGTGACTCTTCAAGGCAAGAGCCGTATCTTACGCATTCAGTTTTGTGTTTTTTTTTAAGTATTTAGTGATCAAGCACTACTCCAAATACTGGGATAAAACAATCATCAAAAACAGAAAATACCAGCCCTCAAGAACACTGAATATATTTCCTTTTATCTTTCATGGTGCTTAGTATTTCACAATGCTAGGAATTCCCAAGGCTAAATTTATTATTTAGCCCACCTTTAAAAGGTCATATTAAGATGGCTGATTTGAATTTGTTAGGTGTGTTGCAAAATGTCTCCTGGTATTAAACTCATATCTCTTTATACATTTTTATACAAAAAATGATTATGCTTTCAGATAAAACTAATATCCCCTCACCTTATTTAGAGGTAATATATCATTTTGATGTAATGAAAAAGTATCATCCTGGGAAGAGTCCAGGGTTCTAGTTTGGCTTTACTGTTAAATAGGTTTGCACATGACTAGGTCTGTAAATGGACCCTTTTTATCTCTTAAGAGTTTCATATTCTCTTATATAAAATAAAGGATTGGTATTTTTTAGTACCAACACTTTAAGTCTGAAAGTGGGACAGAATTTTCATTTCTGTTCAAATAATGTTGTAGCTAAACCATCTCAATGGGATTGGAAACAGAACTGAGAGCTAGCATTTCACGTATTTCACCGGAGTTATAATCAGTGACTAAGCATTATTTCTTTCTGTTTTACAGACTTGGGTCTGGATCAATATACAATAAAACGCTTTGATGGAAAGGTGAGTGAACTACGACACAACATGTATATCCTGTTGTTTATTAAAGTTCCTCTAAAGTTATTTGTGAGAAATTTCTGAATACCTGTTTATCTTATTGAAAAAGCTTGGTGCTTACATTGGGAGGCCTTGTAAGTGCCTTCAAATGGTTCTACAGAAAAAATCAAGCAGAAGGTTCTTCTGTGTTTTTGCATATAAAGTAATACTGTTGGGTTGTCTGCTGTGTATAATGAGGGCTAATTGAGTGTGTTTTGACATTTGAATTTTAATTTAGAAGCCATTATAAAGGTTAACAACTCCCCAGTATTATATTTATATTTCTTATAAAAACACCTATCTGATTTGACTTTCGTTAGACTTTGATAGTATGTAGTCATAACCCTAACAAGAAAATTGCAGAAGTCCTTACTAGTAGTTTTAAAACAGTTATGAAGAGCACCCCAATATGCATATAAAGTTTGCATTATACTTACTTTTAATTTATTTTATGCCTGAGTAAATCATGTAATAAATCATTAAGTATAGGAAATGAAACTTTCAATTTTATTATCTCAAAACAGTCAGTTAAACATGTTTTTCCCTTTCAGGCTGAATTCTCCAAAAAGAAAAAGAAAATATTACACAGAGTCAGAGAGAAAAGTAAAAGTTCTATTTTCAAGAGGAGGAAGAAAGCACAGCAGGAAAAAGATCGAGCCAGGGATGGCTTTACAAAGCTTAACAAGAAGGAAGTCAGAAGGAAAATCATGAAGTGGCTGAAAAAGGCAGGATTACAAACTAGGCTCTAGACAGGTAGAAGTCAGGGTTAATAGAAGCTGATGTTGCAGAAATGTGTCAATCCTGCATCCTTATATAAAATACATGTATTGGTAAGGTGAAGATATAAGTGCTCAGATTCTTGCACAAGTGGAAAGAATGAGTGGCTGCTTTAAAAGCTGAGGGATCTGAGAGATCTTGGAAGCCAAGGCTTCCAGCCTAAAATTTACTTTTTCTATTCAGGTGGCACAATGCCTCCATCTGTGGTTATCCTCTTTTTAAAATTACAAGTTCTAAAAGAAAGAATGATTAAAAAAAGAAAGGGCATTTAGATGCTAGGAGACCCAGATTCAGAGTTCTAGCTTTGCTTTGGGACAACCCCATCTTCTCTCTGATCCTTGGTGTCTCTACTATCCATATAAAGGGTTACTGCAGACACTGGTGCCAGGGTCTGATTTCAAGTCTCTGGCAGGTTAGGCCCCTATCTTATCTATCTTTATGTCACTCAGAGTCCAGAGTATGCTTGGCACATAGGAAGGAGGTAACCAATAAAATGTTTGACTGACCTGAGAAAAAAATCAACTAGTCAATTGCATATTCCTTGGAGGTATGACTCATGATGTCACTAATATCTTACAACAAAATCAGTTTTGTAGATCACTTGTTTTTTTTTTTTTTTTTGGCTACTGAAGGAATCCAGAGTAACATGAGAATTCAGTCCTTTTTTGTAAACCCAAAAATATGTAAAGTTGGATATATGTGCAAGTCGAACAGCAACTTTACATGTTAAAAGGGGAATTTCCATTCCTAGAGAACTCCCAAGTATAGAAGCCCTAATAGTAACTCATGTTTTATATGTGCTCTTTACTTTTTCCTGTTTTGGCCAGTGCTTGTCAACTTGATGCTAGAAATTTGCAACTTTTGGATTGATTGATGAGCTCTACTTTTGTTTCAATTGATTTAAATCTTTGACCTCTACATTTCCTATCATTTGTGTTGTTTGCATTTTTTTTCAATTTCCACTCATCTTAATAAAATAGCAAGAGTAAAATGCAATAAAAATATAAAGTATTTGAGTTTCCTGAGCCATACAGCAGATTCATGTTGAGGTTTGACAGAAAACAGCAAAATTCTATAAAGCAATTATCCTTCAATAAAAGGCAAATAAATTTAAAAAATAATTTAAAGTATTTGTGTGCTCCTCTTGCTATGGAGACAAAAATGGCAGTGCTTCTATGTTTGGAAGGCACTCTTAACAGATTATAGTTGCAAATGTTTATGCACTGAAGCGCAAAATCTGAAATCAGAGTAGGAAAGGCAAGATTTAAGGATATCAGTGTTCTAATGTTTGAAAGTTTGATTTATATGAAAGTCAGGCATATAAAAGTTGACTTCATCCAGGGGAACAGATTCTGAAAGAAAATAAAAGAATGGGACGCTTACATAAGGAGATATAAAATTGAGCCAGTGACCCTGAGCCAGCTAGCCTGTTCCCCAGAAAAAGTGCACAAATTCCCCTTTCATCCACATAATGATGTGCATGTTTAATTCCTTTGCTAGTTTCTTCATTTAAGTCCTATATTCTATCAAATATATTATTAAGGTTTTATTTTAAGGAGTGAAGGTTATGCTTTGTAAATGGGATACTTTAACTTAGTTCATGTCTAGTTTATGTCTTTATGAATTGTCTTTGTTTCATGAAGTCTAAGAAAGTAGTTTCTATACTGTTTTTAAATCTTAAATAATTAAGAGTGCAAGTTCATTCAGTGCTTAATTAACTTAGTAGTTTTTTCAGGGATTTTTGCAGTGTATCAAGTTTTTTTCTCAATAATTTTAAGAATCAATGCTTATTCTGTTGTAGCTACGCATTCTGGGAAACAAACTCACTCAGAAGGACAATGCAGATAGTGGAGTGCAGTTTATTATACCGGTGGGCCCAAGGCAGAGTCTCCTCTTAGCCAAGGACCCTGACCAGTTTTTCTGAAAACCTTATATACCCTAAGTGTACATGCCCAAACCCACCTCCCCAAATTCCCTGAAACTAGTGTGAACAAAGGAAAAGAAAGATACGATCAAAGTTAATCCCTGATTCATATGCCTTAAGCCTAGGTAGTTAACAGTAGACAATTATCAATAGGCCTGTGGTCATCCCCCAATAAGCATAATAGAATGTATGATTCTATTCGGTTACACAGATAATTAGGGTATTCTTTTAGGCAACAGAGAGTCTAGGTATGAGCACTAGGGCCCTTCCATCCAGGGGACCTGGTTTTCCAGTTGGTATGTTGTATCCATAGGTACTGGGCATATAGCTCAAGGTCCACAGTCCGGCCCAAGATGGAGTCCAGCTTTCAAGATGGAGCCTGTTCTATTTCCTCCTTCAATTCAAGTGTTGATCTTAATTCTTTTCCTTTGGATCTTCATGACTCTTGTTATCCCAATCAGAAAATCTCAGTTGTTGAGTAGCAGTTTCCAGAGTACATAACTCCTAAAATAATTTCCTGTTGAAAAAACAGATGTATGTGGTAATTATAGTAAATTTCATGCATGATGGTTAGAAACTTAGTAGTCATTACTACTAAGAAAACACTTGCGTTTCCTTTCAAACTTACTTTGATTTTTAAACAGATAATTTTCTTTCTCCCTCTCTCCTTTTTTTAACTTGAAAAGATGAACTAGTTATAAATTACTTAGAGAAATATTTGTTCTCATCCTCTTTATTTCTCCGTTGTTTTAACATTCAGCACACCATTTAATTAAGTCTATCATTTGACCACTAAGAAATTGTCTTATTTTATTGCCTTCATGTTGACAAAACACTAAAGTGACAAAAACACTTTAGTGTTTTTGGTCAATAAGAGCAAGAAGAAATGTAGAAGTAGTATCATTTTCCTGAAGTGTTTTCTCATTTGTACTTGAATTTCATACAAACTCCAGCAAAGTAGAAAAGAATGGCCCAATGATATTGACAAATAATTGCAGTTATTCCTTACTTCTCATCTTTTCTTCTTTTTGACTAGAGAATTTTCAAGAAGTAAATGAAACTGCTGTTTCAACTGATAGTTTGTGAAATTGAATTTGATTAAGCAGCTTTTGAATTTGAGGGGGAAGATCTTTTTCCAGAGCTCATCACTACCTTATGTTAATGTATGCTAAGGATGCTTAGCATACCCTTACGCTAAGGATGCTTAGCAATTTCCTTTGTAGAAAAGTCATGCAGTACATTATTATTGAAACTTGCAGCATTTATGCATTTCAAAACTATCTGCTAACACAGGCCTTTTGTTTTAAGAATATATTTTGTAGGGACTTCCCTGGTGGTGCAGTGGAAAAGAATCCACCTGCCAGTTCAGGGGACACAGGTTCAATCCCTGATCCGGGAGGATCCCATGTGTCTCGGAGCAACTAGGAGAGTGCTCCACAATAAGACAAGCCGCCACAACAAGAGGCAGGTGCACCACAACCGGAGAGCAGCCCTGTTCACTGCAGTTAGGGAAAGCCTGCACAAAGCGACCAACACCCAGCACAGCAACAACAAAAAAAGAATAAATAATTTTTAAAAAGAATATATTTTGTAGGTAAATGATATTTTTAAAAATATTCAGACTAGTTTAAAAACCTCAACACTTAAAGAGTTCAGATTTTCTATTTGAGGATATTTGAAAATCATTATAATTAGAGTGTTGGCACTAGTATACAGATGGTAACACAGAATATGGTCTAGCTTTTAGTGTAATATATCATAGATTTTTTTAAAAAATGCATTCTTTCCCCACAGTGTCTGTACATTCTCGTTATGATTTGTTAATGCCATTATTTCATGAATTATTTCTTTAATGAAAGCTGTACTTTTTCCTGAGTTTAACTTTTTATCATCTAATAATTGGTCTGTAAGACAAAGCACCCTTCTAAATAGAGCCTTTATTTTACATAGTTGTCAAATATTTGTTCATGTAATTGCTGTCCGGAAACCCTTCATTTTCCTGTTTCTCTTACTTCTCCTTTTTTCCTTAACATTCCACCAGTTAGAAATTATGTTTTATATTTTCTGTTCTTATTGTCTGTAATAGACAATTTTCTCTATCTCAAACCCTACCATGAGTTTTTTTTTTTTCAAGTTACGGTAGAAAACTGCATCATCTAGGTAAAATTGTTTCTTCAAAGAATACCAGTATTCCAGAGCCTTGAAGTAGTCAAAGTTCATGCTGTCTTTGAAGTAGTTAATACTCTATTTTTAAGTAATGATGAATTGCCCATTGAAACTAGTTGTCCATTATTATCATTCCAAAACATTTTTTTTTGAAAATAGATTTTTTATTCTTTCCTTTATATCAGGTTCCCTTTTCCCCTAACCTCTCCCTGAACTTTTCAAAAATCATGCCTCTGGAATGAGTCTTTTCATTATTTGTAATTTCAGTCCCCTTAGAATCTCTCCTAATTTGGAGAAAGAATTAACATGTGTTTTATTTCCATCTCCTTTATGATGCTGTCAAGAATATTTGTTTACATGGAAAAGGTAAACATTTTAAATCAAATTGAAACATTGTCCACATTGAGGTGAAAGAGAGGAAAGTACAGTCAAAGTCTAGAAAAGAAAATACAGATTATAGTGTTTATAATAAAAAGATGATATGCAAGAATAAAAAAGATAGAGCTATAGTTAGAAGTCAAAGCTTTAATATAACCAAATGCTTTTAATTACTCACTTAGGTAAAACTTCTTTTTAAAAATATTGGTGAAGTTTAAAATTCCATTCCTTTTAGGGAGAAGTCTTGTTTCCCCAAGTGGAGTATGGGCACATTTTTTTTCCTGTACTGTAATGGTCTGAATGCTGTGAGTTGTGATTATTCATATCACAGATAAAATATGAGTCTGCCAATAAGGTCAAGTATAGTATTACTCCTTGATGCATATAGTAAGTTATGTAAGAGATTTCCTGTCTTTTAAGAGTAAATTGTATTGCAGATCAAAGATGTTAGTTAGCAGGGGGACTGAAATTCTTATGGTATAGAATTTGGTGGTCCCCTGGAGAAGGAAGTGGCAAACAACTTCAGTATTGTCTTGAGAACCCCATGAACAGTATGAAAAGGCAAAAAGATAGGACACAAAGATGAACTCCCCAGGTCGGTAGGTGCCCAATATGCTACTGAAGATCAGTGGAGAAATAACTCCCGAAAGAATGAAGAGATGTAGACAAAGCAAAAACAACACCCACTTGTGGATGGGACTGGTGATGGAGGTAAACTACAATGCTGTAAAGATCAGTGTTGCATAGGAACCTGGCATGTCAGGTCCATGAAGCAAGGCAAATTGGAAGTGGTCAAACAGGAGGTGGCAAGAGTAAACATCGATATTTTAGGAATCAGTGAAGTATAATGGACTGGAATGGGTGAATTTAATTCAGATGACCATTATATCTACTACTGTGGGCAAGAATCCTTTAGAAGAAATGGAGTAGCCATCATAATCAATAAAAGAGTCTGAAAAGCAGTTCTTGGATGCAATCTCAAAAGCGACAGAATGATCTCTGTTTGTTTCCAAGGCAAACCATTCATTGTCACAGTAATCCAAGACTACGCCTCAGCCAGTAATGCTGAAAAAGTTGAACAGTTCTATGAAGACCTACAAGACCTTGTAGAACTAAACCCAAAAAAGATGTCCTTTTCATTATAGGGGATTGGAATGCAAAAGTAGGAAGTCAAGAGATACCTGGAGTATCAGGCAAATTTGGCCTTGGAGTACAAAACGAAGCAGGGCAAAGGCTAACAAGAGTTTTGCCAAGAGAATGCACTGGTCATAGCAAACACCCTCTTCCAACAACACAAGGGAAGACTCTATGGTCAATACTGAAATCAGATTGATTATATTCTTTGCAGCCAAAGATGGAGAAGCTCTCTAGAGTCAGCAAAAACAAGACCGGGAGCTGACTGTGGCTCAGATCATGACCTCCTTATTGCCAAATTCAGGCTTAAATTGAAGAAAGTAGGGAAAACCACCAGACTATTCATGTATGCCCTAAATCAAATCCCTTGTGATTGTACAGTGGAAGTAAGAAACAGATTCAAGGGATTAGATCTGATAGAGTGCCTGAAGAACTGTGGAAAGTAGTTCGTAACATTGTATGGGAGGCAGTGATCAAGACCACCGCCAAGAAAAAGAAATCCAAAAAGGCAAAATGGTTGTCTGAGTAGGCCTTACAAATACCTATGAAAAGAAGAGAAGCAAAAGGCAAAGGAGAAAAGGAAAGATCTACTCATTTGAATGCAGAGTTCCAAAGAACAGCAAGGAGAGATAAGAAAGCCCTCCTTAGTGATCAATGTGAAGAAATAGAGGAAAACAATAGAATGGGAAAGACTAGAGATCTCTTCAAGAAAATTAGAGATACCAAGGGAACATTTCATGAAAAAAGATGGGCACAATAAAGGATGGAAATGGTATGGACCTAACAGAAGCTGAAGATATTATGAAGAGATGGCAGGAATACACAGAAGAACTATACAGAAAAGATCTTCATGACCCTGATAACCACGATGGTGTGATCACTGACCTAGAGCCAGACATCCTGGAATGTGAAGTCAAGTGGGCCTTAGGAAGCATCACTACGAACAGAGCTAGTGGAAGTGATGGAATTCCAGTTGAGCTATTTCAAATCCTAAAAGATGATGCTGTCAAAGTGCTGCACTCAATATGCCAGCAATTTTGGAAAACTCAGCAGTGGCCACAGGACTGAAAGAGGTCAGTTTTCATTCCAGTCCCAAAGAAGGGCAATGCCAAAGAATGTTCCAACTGCCACACAATTGCATCATCTCGCACACTAGCAAAGTAATGCTCAAAGTTCTCCAAGCCAGGTTTCAATAGTATGTGAACTGTGAACTTCCAGATGTTCAAGCTGGTTTTAGAAAAGGCAGAGGAACCAGAGATCAAATTGCCAACATCCGTTGGATCATCAGAAAAGCAAGAGAGTTCCAGAAAAACATCTTACTTCAGCATATAAAAAGCAGAGACATTACTTTGCCAACAAAGGTCCTTCTAGTCAAAGCTATAGTTTTTCCAGTAGTCATGTATGGATTTGAGATTTGGACTATAAAGAAAGCTGAGTGCCGAATAATTGATGCTTTTGAAATGTGGTGTTGGAGAACACTTTTTGAAAGTCCCTTTGACTGCAAGGAAATCCAGTCCATCCTAAAGGAAACCAGTCCATCCTAAAGGAAATCAGTCCTAAATATTCATTGAAAAGACTGATGCTGAAGCTGAAACTCCAATACTTTGTCCACCTGATGCAAAGAACTGACTCATTTGAAAAGACCCTCATGCTGGAAAAGATTGAAGGCAGGAGGAGAAGGGGATGACAGAAAATGAGATGGCTGGATAGCATCATTGGCTCAATGGACATAAGTCTGAGTAAACTCTGGGAGTTGGCAATAGACAGAGAGGCCTGTCGTGCTGCAGTCCTTGGGGTTGCAAAGAGTCGGACACGGCTGAGTGACTGAACTGAACTGAATCTGCTTCATTGACTATGCCAAAGCCCTTGTCTGTGCGGCTTATGATAAACTGTGGAAAATTCTGAAAGAGGTGGGAATACAATACCACCTGACCAGCCTCCTGAGAAATCTTTATGCAGATCAAGAAGCAACAGTTAAAAAAAAAAAAAAAAAAGAAGAAGCAACAGTTAAAACTGGATATGGAACAACAGACTGGTTTCAAATCGGGAAAGGAGTACGTCAAGGCTGCATATTGTCACCCTACTTATTTAACTTATATGCAGAGAATATCATACAAAACGGTGGGGTGGATGAAAAACAAGGTGGAATCAAGATTTCTGGGAGAAATATCAATAATCTCAGACATGCAGATGACACCACCTTTATGGCAGAAAGCAAAGAAGAACTAAAGAACCTCTTGATGAAAGTGAAAGAGGAGAGTGAAAAAGTTGGCTTAAAGCTCAACATTCAGAAAACTAAGATCATGGCATCCAGTCCTATCACTTCGTGGCAAATAGATGGGGAAACAATGGAAACAGTGAGAGACTATTTTTTGGGCTCCCCAGTCACTTCAGATGGTGACTGCAGCCATGTGGTGTTGGAGAAGACTCTTGAGAGTCCCTTGGACTGCAAGGAGATCCAACCAGTCCATTCTAAAGGAGATCAGTCCTGGGTGTTCGTTGGAAGGACTGATGCTGAAGCTGAAACTCCAATACTTTGGCCACCTCATGCAAAGAGTTGACTCATTGGAAAAGCCCCGGATGCTGGGAGGGTTTGGGGGCAGGAGGAGAAGGGGACGACAGAGGATGAGATGGCTGGATGGCGTCACTGACTCAATGGACATGAGTTTGAGTGAACTCTGGGAATTGGTGATGGGCAGGGATGCCTGGCATCCTGTGATTCATGGGGTCGCAAAGAGTTGGACACGACTGAGCAACTGAACTGAACTGAAGAATTTGGTGACTCTTCATATTTATTTGAATTACTTTAATTTTGCTTAAGTTTTAATAGCAGGATTGATTTTCTTATGATTTCTACTTTGTTAATTAGATACTTCCTCCTCTCCTTTCTTTTGCTTTTCACAGACTCAAAACCAGTCAGTTCTAAATTCCTGGTGAATTGGTATATTTATTCAGGTCTTTCTATAGATAAATAGGGCTTCCCAGTTCGGGTCAATGCAGGAGACATAATGAGATGGCGGTTCAGTCCCTGGGTTGCAAAGATTCCCTGGAGAAGGCCGTGGCAACCCACTCGAGTATTCTTGCCTGGAGAATCTCATGGACAGAGAAGCCTGGCAGGGTATAGTCCATCGGATCACAAAGAGTTGGACACAATTGAAGTAACTTAGCACACATGCATTGATAAATAAGAATATATAGACAATTTTATTGTTTCTGCTTCATATTTTTTTTTGATCCTTGTTTGTATTTGTCCTAAAAATTGTAAGACATTCGAAGAGGATACATAAAGTATTTCAATTATTTGAAGCCTGAAGTTCTCCACAAATATATCATAATTACATATTATTTTAGGGATGATAATTTAGCCCTTTAAAAAAAAACTCCATTGACACATTCATTCATTGGTTGTCAGTGGTTTGTTTTTTAGTTGAAAGTAAAATTTCTATATGAAAAATGCTTGATTCTATTTGTCTCTTGAGGGAGCTATTACTGTCAGTACTACTACTAATATGAAAAAGAACAACAGTTGAAGTTTTTGAGTATTTATTATCTACCAAGCACTGTTCCAAGTGTTTATACATAATAATTCTAATGCACACAACCACTCTTTCAGATAGCTTGCTGTTTTTATCATTTTACAAATAAGATACTAAAATACATATAAGTTAAGTAGCTTAGCCTTTTTTTTTAAACCTGAGATCATACAGTTGGTAATTGGTGGAGCCAAGAGTCCGAATTGGAACTCTGGCTCCTGCATCCACTGTCTTAAGCACTATGCTATTATCTATCTCCTTTCATGTATCTAAGCTGTTTGTCTATATGATCTAGTTGTAAATAGAAACTTCTCTTGTTAAATATTTCTTATAGTTTATTAACAATGTTATTTGTGCAAAAAAGAACTTGGTGTTTTCACTTTGTTGAAGAATGCTAATTTTTTCTTCTTGGATTAAAAGCCTATGTTAACCTGAAAAACCACAGTGTTTAATTTTAAAGAAAGAAAACAAGAGATACACAAATTTCAATACCTGAATTTAGAAGAATTTCAACCTCACTGTCATTTCCTCCATTGTTTTCTCAAATGCCATGAATATCAATTGGCATTTTGAAAAATGCTGTGTCTTTTTTTTCCTTTTTCTTTTTTAATCGAAACCATCACTCTTAAAGTGAAGACTGTTATCTATATTTGAAAATTGGATCTTGGCTCATTAAAATGAAGATTACTTTCTATTGAGAAAATAATATTCCTGTTAGAAACTGAACTGTTTAGTCTTTCAAATGTTGATTGGTTTTGTGTTAAATGTTGCATCATTTGATTCAAGCTACTCTATAGCCTTTAGATAAGCAAAAGTTTACAATGTAATACATTACCAAAATGAAATCAAGTACTGGTTCAGCATTTCAGAAAATCCTTTTACACCTGTTGTACTTTTCTGTTTTATTTTTAGTCTCAGATTTTTTCATCTTCTTTCTTTCTCATCTGAAGTTCTTTAAATAATTTTAAAAACTATTTTCTCACTTTTCTCTCTTCTTACAAATTAGCAATTTTAGTTCTTTGTAGACACTACAGCCCTCAGAAAATCTGGTTTTGGTGTTTAAAATATTTTACAAGGGATGTACAATTTGAGCATCTCATAGCTACATATAAATGATTGGTAGATATTGTAGGTATGCTGAACTGAATTTGAAAAATACAGAATTATGGATTATTATATTTATTAGTGTGTAAAAGCATAGGATGAGATTAATGTGGTTTTGGGTATAGACAATCTTGTATTCATATGTGAATTCTGCCACATACAACTTTGGGCAAGGGACTAATTAACCTCTGAGTATCAATTATCTTCTGTAACTATAAGAACAAGACAAAAGGCAAAGTATCTGACTCTACAGATTATAGCTATTTTGCATTACTTGGAGCCCTTTACTCAGTTTATGAAAGGAGTTAGCTGCTACTGTGTGTGTTATCTTCTTCATTTGTATGAAATGCTAGAGAAAAGCATGCTGCTGCTGCTAAGTCACTTCAGTTGTGTCCGACTCTGTATGACCCCATAGATGGCAGCCCACCAGGCTCCCCCGTCCCTGGGATTCTCCAGGCAAGAACACTGGAGTGGGTTGCCATTTCCTTCTCCAATGCATGAAAGTGAAAAGTGAAAGTGAAGTCGCTCAGTCGTGTCTGACTCTTAGCGACCCCATAGACGGCAGCCTACCAGGCTCCTCTGCCTGTGGGATTTTCCAGGCTGAGTTGATTGTCTATATGGCAAATATGGTTAGTAAACCAACAAATTTGCTGTCAAGTTAAAAAATATGTCATGAAATGACAATAAGATACCCTTAAAGGAAACCTTAATTAAAGAAATGGCTTGACTACCTATGAAAAAAAGTTAAATATTTGCTTTCCCTTTTCTTTAATAAATTAATTATTCATGTATTCTCTTTTTATAGTGTTGTGAAGTTTTTCTGAAATTGTATGTTTTTTAGGGGAAGGTTAAGAATTGAATTACTTGGGTTTTTGTTTTGTCCTACTGTACCTACTAGATAATATATAAAATATTTCTATGTATTTCTCATTTCCTGTTTACAGATTTTCAGTCCTTTTATTACAAATCTCATTTGGTCCTTATATGTTATAATTGTTTGTGATACATGTATATTTAATTTAGGAGTTTTTGTTCATATAATCAATGTCAATTTTTTTCTTTTTCTCATCTTCTGATCAGGATTTCTGGCAGGTACCGACTCAGCAGCATGTGCTTTAAATTAATTAATGTTTCAAAACCCATAGTTATGGTGCAGGGATAAAGGTTCAGTGCATGCTTATGTCCTTTCCCTGCTCCCTTCAGAATGATTCAGTTCCTGTCACTTTAAATTAACGTACTTTATCTCTAATATGACAGGTCAAATACTTCACAAGTCCTTGAGAATATAGAACCTAGCATAATTTAAAAGGAAGTTTTAACATTATGTGTCACACAAAAGTTAAAGAAACTGTTTTAAACATTGTATAGTAGATACTCAGTTGGGTCATTTAAATTGTCTTAGTAGGGAAGCCATGTTCCTGGCTGAACTGTAACAGGGATGGTGAGACAATTCCAAGTGAAAAATTAGTCCTTTTTCTTTCTTTTGAAATTTCTTAAGTAATAAATACAGATAGGCAGTTACTTAGTTGTACTTAACTCAGTAAAATGACTTAAGAGTAAACAGATGAAGCATTTAGAAATACTTCATTATTTTGCTTTTTTGAGCTAAACAACAGCTTTAACTTGGAAAAGCAACAAATACATAGAGAAAATGATGAAAAAGAATATACAGATTTGTAGGCTGACAAAGGAGAATTTCAAGGACACACGTAAGAAGTACTTTTCAAATTGATCTTTGAAGGTTTAGACTTCTTATAGTTTATAAACTACTAAAATGTATTTTAAAATATTCACTAAAAACATTACTCTTGCATTTCTTAATAAAAATATAAAACTTAATTAGAACATCTTTTGGCTTAAAATAATCAATTAGTGAAAATTACAGGGTGTTCTTTATTTTTATACAAAATTTTCCCTGTGCATGTATTTGTAGTAGTTTCCTTACCAACCCCTCAAACCATTCATCCTGTTAGTGGTTCTGTAGATTATCTTAATTTTCCTTTAACTACATTCTGAAACAAATCAACAAATACTTAAATTACTATATCAAAATAATTGATTGATAACCTCATGATCAATGTTCCTTAAGTCCAGAGATTTTGTTTTAGAATAGCTATGGCTCAACCATCATGCAAAGTGCTAAGGAGCATAAATCAAATGAGATGTTAACACCTGCGATTGAGGAAAGCCGCTTCCAGTTCTCTTATTTATGGCAGGACAGTTTGTAGGAAGCAGCTAAAAATTCTTTTTAATAAGCTTTTTGTATTAAAAATAATAAGATTTTTTTCTTAGAATAGGTAGTGGGGGAATTGTTGACTTACGTTGGGTTCTATAAACATCACTCATTTTGGTGACACTACTAAAAATTGTTTAAGCTTCCAAAGGTCAATGAGCAGTTACTTAATAGGAGAGGGCTTTCTTGCTTGCTTCCTTACAGGGATTTGTCCTTTGCATGCTAAGTTCCTGTTGCCTGTGGAAAGGCTGGAATCATTTTGTTGTTTCTTTTTCTGGTAGTACAGTATGAGTGCTATTCCTCAGATACAGCTAATGAATGGTGTCAATACTTATTATATTTCTGTAGGGAATGACTGTAATGTCTCTTTCCAGTCCCTGAGTTCCACCACTGCTAAAGTCTGTTGATTTAACCCATGTCCTTGATTATTCATCTTGAACAAAGAAACAATAATATAATCATTAAGTGCTCCCAAGAAGGGTATAGTTTACATGGTTACCCCAAATATTAAGACTTCTAATAAGATGTCTTTAAATACATTTTTATTTTAGATTTTGTTGTGTTTGAATTTGGGATCAACTGTGAACCCATTTGATTTATCATTGTTGATTTGAAAGCATGAACATGACTAACCATTACATTTCCAGTGCCTTTTTGTTTAGCATTTCCATCATGAAACAAAATTTGAAATTCACTTCAATCTGAAAGGACTTTGTTCCAAACTAACTTAATTTTAAAAATCATTTTAGCACAAACATGCTAGCATCTTTGAACGTTACACAAATAGATTTCTATGAAAGTCACTCAAAACATTTTTTTTCTTCTAATGATGGTTAAAAATGATTTCTCAACTCATATGTGTTGATGACCTTTGATTGCAGAGGATAGTTCTTGGTTTGCATATTTATCTTCGCCATGGTGCATTTAAAAAAAAAAATTCTAAACTTAAAAAGCTTCTCCAATTATAAATCAACCTAACATCTACTAGTTAAGAAGATTATACAGAATCATTACATTCTTTTAGTGATACTTATTTTGCAAATTATTAAAATACTGTTTGAACAAATCAAGACATAAAAATATGATGTGCACCTACATCATTAACTAGATTTTCATCTTCAAGATAAATAAGCTAATACAAGCTAAACCTCAAGATTAGTATTTTACAATAACTAACTGTTTTGTTCCAACAGTATTTGATCTGCATTATCAGTTTTAGAAATTGCAAATAGTTGGACTTCCCTCATAGCTCAGTTGATAAAGAATCTGCATGCAATGCAGGAGACCCAGGTACAATCCTTGAGTCAGTAGATCCCCCTAGAGAAGGAAATGACAACCCACTCCAGTATTCTTGCCTGGAGAATCCCATGGACAGAGGAGCCTAGCAGACTACAGTCCATGGGGTTGCAAGAGTCGGACATGACTTAACAACTAAACCACCATATAGACACCTGATGTATTTTTGTGCATTTGATATAATACAACATATAATACAACATACAATAGTTTGTGCATGGGTTCTGGAGTCAGATCATGACCTGTCCTGCCACTTTATAGCATTGTCACCTTGGGCTTCTTACTTCTCTAACCCTCAGTTTTATATCTGTTAAGTGTAGGTAGTAGTATCACCTATCTCATAGAATTGCAGTAAGAACTTAAAAGAGATAATAGAAGTGTTTAACACAATACCTAGCATAGAATGGACTTCCCCAATGGCTCAGAGGGTAAAGAATCTGCCTGCTATGCAGGAGACACAGGTTTGATCCCTGTGTTGGGAAGATTCCCTGGAGAAGAGAATGGCAACCTACTCCATTATTGTTGTCTGGAGAATTCCATGGACAGAGGAGCCTGGTGGGCTACAGTCCATGGCATCGCAAAGAGTCAGATATGACTGAGTGACTAAGCGTGCATGCAGAGAACATGCAAACTATAATTCTTAGTATGTCTTTAATCATTGGTGGTGTTCAAGGAATACCTGAAACTGTTTGACTTTGAAATGATTTAAAAGTTCTTCATCCAAAGGATTTCCTGGGAAATGGTAATTTCTAGAACAGTGTAAATCAAGGATATGAACAGTGATCCTCAGAGTGAAGCTCTTTTTCTTTTTTCCTATGGTGTATTTTTTCTTGAAAGTGATTTTCCAAATAGAAGAAGGTGCAACACTATTGACTTATTTTTCAAAATTTGTATGTGAGGTTTTTTTCCCCACGGAGTGAAGCCTTTTCTAACCCATGTGACTGAAATAAGTATTGCTGCTGAGCTCAGGACAGTTCTTTTCAGCACTGATTGATTTGAGTGGCCAACATTCAAAATTAAATTCTTAGACTTGGATAGCAGATAATAATGACAAAATATAGATTCTCCCACCCAGAGCTGCCTTGAAGCAAGTTCGCAGGCATAATGTGGTAGAAGCTCACATGGTTGATGATTTTCCACATCTAGGGTTTTGATAACACCTCATCAAATACTAAGAACTGAAATAGATCATTTCAATAAAGTTATATCATTTCTTTGAAATGAATCTATTGCATTACACTTTTGAATTTTTATCATTGCATTAATCAAATCTTCTGCCACTGTTTTATTTTTTTAAAAGCATCCTCATTTATTATCCTTATTCTCTCTAGCCATCTAGTTAATGAAGTAGGAAAGCATTTGTATTCTAGGAGTTTGGAGTTGTTCTTAGAGCTAAAGTGGCTAGAATTGGGACTGAAAAGAGAACGGCTTTCTGCAAGAGTGAAGTTTCCAGGATCTTAAGCATTCACGTTCTGTAGTTTGTTGCACAGAAATTTTTGTTTGTTGCCTCAAATTCAATAATACCTTTAAAAAGTTTGGAAACTGAGTTAGGAATAGAAGAAATCATGAACTATAAATTAGAAACATCTCAATTTAATTTTCATCTGACATATCCCCAAATTCTTTCTTTCTGCAAGTTCAGGTATGGGATAAAAGAAGAATAACAAGTATTTTAACTGTGCAACATTTTCTGTTTGATTGAGAATAGTGTGATTGTTTAAGATTGATATCTTACAGGCTTTGGCACCTATCTATGCACCAACTAAACAATGAAGAGTGAGCATTAATTGCATGAGGAAATTGCTGACTTTTCTCTTTCTTTCTAACATCCTTCTTTCCTGGCCTTAACCCAGCCTTAGGTAGAAATACTGTTATCATTTGGAAATGATATGCAAACATTGCATCTTTTGGAAGAAGCATATTATTATCATTGTTTCTGAAATACAACCTCAAGTACTTCTTGAGGGATTTGGGCAGGCTTTGAAATGTATTTCAGCAACATAGAGAAATGTTAGTATTAAAACAATCCAGTTATTTCCATCTCATAAAAGATGACACCTTAATTTAAATAGTAAAGCTGTGTTCTTTATCAGGTTTTCTATATACCAGAGATGTTTTGAAGTTCTAGATGATGTGTTAGCATCTATTTTGCTGGCACAGTCTATCAACTTTTATTCAACAGAAAAAAGTTTACCTTACACTATAGAACTTGAAAAGTAGATCTTAACTAGAATAAATAATTGAGGTTAAGCTCATAGATACAATTTTTTTCCTTTGGCTTTATCTAGTTGAGTCCTAGAAGGCAAAATTGTTGGCCTTATTTTGTTCAAACCTATTACAATACTCACTGTGTTTGAGCACAGTGAGTATTAACAAGTTTGTTTGAATCGTGTCTGGAAATCCCAGTCCCAGGTCTCCTGATGGTCTCCTGCAATTTTAACCAGATATTTTATAAGTTTTTGTGATGGGTAAGAAACCAGAGTGTGAATCTTTCAGCATAAAGCCATCCTGGTGAAACAGTTTGAGGTTTTAGACTAACTGAGAAGTATATTACACATGTAATTGCTGATTTGTTCTAAGTTTACTCAAGTCTTTCAGCTTATCTGAAAAATTAAAAGATTTAGATATGATGCAGTTGAGATCAATACCAGGACTCCTATGAGGTTATTAATTTCTTTGTACTTGAGGTCAGTAATTTGAATGTTCTAGTGATATTGAGTCTGTTGCTATGTTTTAAAATTTAAAACATACAAGATCTAAGACTAGGTCATGTAAATGAATGGTAAAACAGTTAAATTTCATTTTAAGTCAGTGAGCCCACTGCTTTGAAATATTGTGCATAGTTTTGTTCTCCAAAAGGGGAATAACATTTGTCAGTAACTTGAATAGAAATTCTGTTGTGATCAGTTTATCTGCATTCTTTCAGAGATTCAGGTGATTGGAGTAGTGTTTGATATGCCGCTTCTAAGATACATAAAATAGTATAGTGCTCTGTAAGGTATCTGCAAGTACTGCTTCTTTTTAAAATACCCAATTCTGTTTAATTGTCAGCATATACACTGAAGTAGTTGCTAGAATCTTAACCTCAGGAACTTTAATATGAAATAAGTTTCTATAAATTTTTTTACTGAATAATATGTTAATATGTTGCTTAATCTTATATTGTATGGTCTTACAATAGAATTAGAATATATTCTATTTCTTTTAACTTTTATATAGATATCTTCCTTTTAGTTTGTTTTGTTATGTTCATTATCTATATTGAATTTATAACTTATATTGAATTAAGTATAAATCATTATGATAGGTTTTCCTAGTAAAAATGCATATTAATACTAAATGTTCATTAGTAACAAAAAATATAAATAACCATCTCTGAAACAGTGAGAGAAAATGAGTATCACCATCAGTCTGCTAAGGAAGACTATGTTTTACTTGCTCTGTGCCTCCTGAAGTGTATAAATGGTATTTGCTTAGAACAAAAGTGAGTTAAAATTTAGTCAAAGATAAAGCTTTATCCAAAAGATTAAGTGAAGGAACAGTTTACTTGACATTCTCAATTTGCAAAATGAAACATTGAGAAGACTTTAGAAATAAGAAAAAATAGCCAAAAACCTTCCTTCCACTGTCCTTTAAATCTTGATTTTCCATTTTCATCATACTTTGGTACTTTTAAAGATTTATTCATTGTTAAACTCAAATATATCTATTTTCACAGATTCTCCTCTGGCTTTGTTGTTTGACTTGAGGATATCATTTTATGGTAGAATCGGGCATTTGATTTGAAAAGATCAGCTAAGAAACATTCATGCAACACAAAATAGTCTAAAAATTTATTTTCTTCTTTCCAAATCTTGACATTTTTATTTGATTCTCCTCCTAACTAATTTGATGGATCAGTTATGATGGTGTTATGATAGTTTTGGTGTTTGTGATTAATATATATTATGAATTTTATAAGAATTGTCTGAGTCTTGGAAACTTGAAAACCCACTTATAAGTTCTTAAGAGTTAATAGATAGTTGTATAATCATAAATGTACCTGAACTACTCTTTGGTATGTGGATGCCTCAGAAAACATAATGTAACTTCTCTCCCTCTCTCCTTCTGCCCCCACCCCAACTCCAGAAGTATGGAGAAACAGTGCAGACCTTTACTAAAGAGACAGAAGACTGTTGCACAGGGCACATCACAAAGCATGACTAATTTAAAAGTCTTCTTTAAACATCTTTGTTTCTTGTTTTCAAAGAGCTACTGCAAAATACGTGTTCTCTGTCCGTCCTCACACACACGTGTGCCCGTATGTGCTCACCTGCCTTCTTTTCTCCATTTTCCCAGCTTTGATGCTTTCTATTCCTCTCTGGTCATGTCTCCTTATCCTTTTTGGCTCACCTTTCAAGAGTCCTTTTTCCTTTTATATTTATTCTCCCAGATGTCTTCTTCAACTTTTTCTTATGTAGAGCAATTTGACCTTCTTTTGGCCTCTCCTGGTCCCTATAGCTGTACTCAGTACAGCAGAGGTCTTGTATATAGCCCTGCAAACAGAAATATTTTCTCATTTAGAGGGCTTTTCTCTAGGAGAAAAATCACACTAACTGTACTAGCACTGTAAAGTGTCAATGTAAAATAGTCCTATGGTCTGATAGTAATTCTCAATCAGTATACAATTTAAGGTCTGTTCAGTGACATCTTTATTATCTCTGCAAGTTTTATAATTGCCCCAATGGTGGAGGTGATTAGACCTAAACTATAACCCTAAATGCATCTCATGCAGAGTCTCTCAATCTACATTATTTATATTTTGGAAAACAATCATATGCTTTGCTAGTAATCAAAAGACCTTCAAAAGAAATAGGCTGCTCAAGTCAGAAGCTGTTAAAGAAGAGTGGATGCACACTTATATGTAAATGGATTTTTAATAAAGGTACCAAATTAATTAAATGGAGAAAGGAAGATGTTTTCAGCAAATGGCTTAGAAACAACTATGTATCTTTATTTTAAAAAATAAACCTTACCACCTTACTTCACTATACACAAAGTTCTTTTGAAATGGATCATAGACCTAAGAATAAAATCTAAAACTATAAGGCTTCTAAAAAAAACCAGAGAATATTTTTATGGACCAGAGATAGGCAGAAATTTATTAGATAGAATACAGAAAGCAATAGCCATAAGGGGAAAATTGAAAAATTAGATTCGATGAAGGTTTAAAACTTCTGATTATTGATATACAATAGAAATTATAAGCCACAGACTAATAGAATGTACTTTTAGTACATATTTGATTGTATTCGTTATCTGTTACCCGGTAACAAATCCAAACCTTAGTGGCTTAAGACAATTATTATTTCTTGTCTCATGCTTTCTGTGAATAAGAAATTGGGGACCAGTTTGCCTACATGATTTTGGCTCAGTCTTTTCCATTAAGTTGCAGTAAGGTGTTGGCTAGGACCTTAGTCATCTAGCTTGACTAGGGGTATAAGATTCATTTCTAATGTAGCTCACTCAGATGGTTGATAAGATAGTACTGTTACTGAGAGGCCTCAGATCCTCTCTCTGTAGGCTTTCCATAAGCCTGCTTCTTGATTGTTCTGTTCTGATGACAGCTGGTTTCCCTCCAGCAGAGCAAGGTGCCTTTTATGCATTAGCATCAGAAGTCATACATTATCACTTGAACTGTATCCTATTAGTTACACAGACCAGCCCTGATTCAATGTGGGAAGAGACTAGATCTACATAAGGACATGGATACCAGAAGGCAAAAAACACTGGGGTCATTTTGGAGACACTGAAAAGAGTCTCACGTCTGGAACATACCATGATCAGTAATAAAAAGACAAACAACCCAATTAAAAATGGGCAGAAGACTTGAACAGATACTTCCTAAAGAAAGATATATTAATTGCCAATAAACTGAGTGCATAAAGTGCATAAAACAGTCATCAGAGAAATGCTCAATAAAACCATGATGAGAGAACCACTAAAATGGCTAAATTAAAGAAAGTGGCAACATAAATTTTGACAAAGATGTGTTGCAGCTAGAACTCATACTCAACTTTCAGTTCAGTTCAGTCTCTCAGTTGTGTCTGACTCTTTGTGACCCCATGAATCGCAGCACACCAGGCCTCCCTGTCCATCACCATCTCCCGGAGTTCACTCAGACTCACGTCCATCGAATCAGTGATGCCATCCAGCCATCTCATCCTCTGTCATCCCCTTCTCCTCCTGCCCCCAATCCCTCCCAGCATCAGAGTCTTTTCCAATGAGTCAACTCTTCACATCAGGTGGCCAAAGTACTGGAGTTTCAGCTTCAGCATCATTCCTTCCAAAGAAATCCCAGGGCTGATCTTCAGAATGGACTGGTTGGATCTCCTTGCAGTCCAAGGGACTCTCAAGAGTCTTCTCCAACACCACAGTTCAAAAGCATCAATTCTTCA
>NW_011494881.1:6541310-6555798 GCF_000754665.1 Bison bison bison | reverse complement strand
CATGGCTGCAGTCACCATCTGCAGTGATTTTGGAGCCCAAAAAAAATAAAGTCTGACACTGTTTCCACTGTTTCCCCATCTATTTCCCATGAAGTGATGAGACCAGATGCCATGATCTTAGTTTTCTGAATGTTGAGCTTTAAGCCAACTTTTTCACTCTCAACTTTACTTGCAAGTAAAATAACAAGTAAAAAAGTTACAACTTGGAGGAAAGTCAAAATAGCCAAAATCTGAAACATGCCTGTGTTTAATCAATAAAGGAATGAATAAGTTTTGGTATTACTGTGTGTATTAGTATTAGATGCACAATATAATTAATACACAAAACAAATTGCATAAATTACTTATTTTTATTTTGTTGAGTTATTATACTACTCTGCAATCAAAATTAATGAGTTGCTCGTTAATAGAGTGTGGATGAATCTCCCCAGCACTATGCTAAGCCATAGAAGCTGCACACTGAAGCATATGTGTTGATGATACCATTTGTAGGCAGTTCTAGAATAGGCAAAACTAATCCATGGTGCAAAAATATGGTGGGAATTAACTGTGAAGGGGCATAAAGGAAACATCAGGGGTGGTTGAAATGTCCTGCAACCCAAATATAGTATGTACCTGGGTTAGTCAGATATGTGTTTATAGAACTCATTGAATTGTATATTGGATTTGTGCATTTCACCATAAGTGGATTTTACTTAAAACTGTAACAAATATTGAACTCTAAATTTGTTTTTTGCAGAGATAATTAACAACTGTGAAACTATCTTTCTTGTATTCTAAGCCTGAGCAAATGAGTAAATGTATTGCAGATAATGGGAATCAGTTTTCTCCCCTTTGGAGAAGGGAGTAACATGTATAAAGGGCAAGACTAAACTGTACTCTGTGATATTAAAATGGAATTAGAGCTACTATGAATTCATAGTTTATAATGGACAGATATGATTATAATCATGAGGAAATACCAGCCTAATTCAAATTGAGGAATATTTTACAATATAATTCACCTGTACTTTTCAAATTGTTCAAGGTCAAAAACTGTAAAGAAACCAAATATAGTCATGAATCTGGAAGGGGATGTACATGCTAGGGCTGAATGACTACTAAGAGGAAAACCTCAAAAGACCCTAAACTTTCATCTCTGGCTGACGTGTAGCTTCCATGAAAACAAGAAGTCAAAGGTAGAATGGTAAACAGTGGGTAAGCATTGAAAGAATGCCCACCACAGAGCCAATCTGCAAGCATCTAGAGAGTTTGTCTTTCCCACCCTTTGGATCCAGGAACTTAAGGAAATCTCTGTCAGATCATCAGCTGGTAATGAAACAGAGATTTGAGTGACTATGCTTGACAAAGTGTTTACAGAAGAATTTAGAGAAATTATTAAAGAAATGACTACAACCCACACAAGCACCAACAACAAACCCTGAGCAGGTGGGAGAACCCTATTTCCAGAATTACCACATTATAATATAGAAAACATTCAATTTTCAGTAAGAAATTATGCTTGAAAAGAAAGTATGACTCAGGAAAAGAAAGGAATAGGAACTATCCTTGAGAAAACTCAGATATTGAACCTACTATAAATAGACTTTAAATCAACTGTCCTAAGTATCCTCAAAGAGCTAAAGGAAAGTACACTAATGAACCTAAGGGAAACAAGGAGAATGAGTTTTGCTGCTGCTGCTGCTGCTAAGTCGCTGCAGTTGTGTCTGACTCTGTGAGACCCCATAGACGGCAGCCCACCAGGCTCCCCTGTACCTGGGATTCTCCAGGCAAGAACACGAGTGGGTTGCCATTTCCTTCTCCAATGCATGAAAGTGAAAAAAGAAAGTGAAGTCGCTCAGTCGTGTCCGACTCTTAGCGACCCCATGGACCGCAGCCTACAGGCTTCTCTGTCCATGGGATTTTCCAGGCAAGAGTACTGGAGTGGGGTGCCATTTCCTTCTCCAGTGCATGAAAGTGAAAAGTGAAAGTGAAGTTGCTCAGTCATGTCTGACTCTGAAGTAATAGCAATAAAGAGATACAAATTGTAAAAAAAAAAAAAAGTATCAAATAGAAATTCTGAAACTAAACATTTCCTATAGCTGAAAGGAAAATTTTAGTGAAGGGGTTCAACAGCAGATTTGAATACACAGGAAAAATCTTCAGTGAACGTGAATGTGAGTCAGTTAATACCATCCAGTCTGAAAAAACAGAAGAAAAAAAAATTGAAGAGAAATGGACACAGCTTAAGAAACTATGTGACACTACCAAGTATACCAACATATGTATAATAGGAATTTCAAAGGGCAAGGAGAGAAGAAAAGGGGCAGAAAGAGTATTTGAAGATATAATGGCTGAAAACGTTCCAAATTCAATGAAATATATGAATCTACACATCCAGGAAGCTGAATAACTCCCAATAGGAAAAAATCAGAGACCCACACTGAGACACATAATTACTGTCAAAAGCTGAAGTTGCTGAATCTTGAAAACAGCAAGAAAGAAGCAACTTACAACATACGACCTGTACACAGTAAGATTAACAACCAGTTTCTCTTCAGATACTATGGAGGACAGAGGGCTGACATATTTAGAGTACTGAAAGAAAAAATTGTCAACCAAGAATTCTATACCTACAAAATTATTCCTCAAAAATGAAGGAGATAGATATTAAACCATTCACAGATTAAGAAAAACTGAGGGAGTTTGTTGGTAGTAGCTCTACTCTACCCCAAATGCTAAAATGAGTACTTTAAGGCTGAAATGAAAGGACACTAGATAATAACTTGAAGCTATATTAAGAAATAACACTAGCAAAGATAACAACATAGGTAAATTAAAAAGGCAATATTTTATTTGTAGTGTATAACTCCTGTTTATCCCTCTGTGATTTAAAAGACAAATGTGTAAGACAGTAATTAAAAAATCTATGTTAATGGTCACACTGTATAAAAATGTAATTTGTGAAAATACTATAAAGGAAAATGGAACTCTACAAGAGTAGAATTTTTAAAAATACTGTTCAAGTTGGTATTTATTCAAACTAGATTGCTGTATATTTAAGATGTTAATTGTAATCCACAGAGTGGCCACTAAGAAAATAACTAGGTACGGTTCCATTTACATGAAATATCCAGAAAAAGTAAATCCATAAAGACAGAAAGTACATTAGTGGTTTCCAGGGGCTAGAGGGAGGAGCAGTGGAATGTGACTAAATGGATAAGGGGTTTCCAAATGGGGTGATGAGAACATTCTGGAACCAGGTAGTGGTGGTGGTTATATAATGTTTTTATTGTCCTTAATACCACCAAATTGTACATTTTAAAATGGTTAACATGGTAAATTTTATGATAAGTACATTTTACCACAGGTTTAAAAAATTATGAAAAAAAAAAAGAGCATGGTACTGGCATAAAAATAGACACATAGATCAGTGGAGTGAAATGAGGAATCCAGAAATAAATGCACATATATATGGTCAATTTGTTTTCAACAAGAAATAAATGGTAAAAGAATAATCATTTCAATAAATGGTATGGGCTCAACTGGATATCACATGCAAAAGAATGAATTTAGTCCCTACCTCTCATTAATACACAGTTAACTCAAAATAGATCAGTGACCTAAATATAAAAGCTAAAACTGCAGAACTGTTAGAGAAACAGGTAAATCTTCATGATCCTGGATTTTGTGATGAAGTCTTTGATATGACATTAAAAGCACAAGCAATAAGAGAAAAAAAATAGACAAGTTGAGCTTCATCAATATTTAAAATTTCTGTGCACCAAAGAACATAATCAGGAGAGTGAAAGGCAATGAGCAGAATGAAAGAATTTATTTGCAAACCCTATATCAGATACATGTTTAGTATATAGAATATATAGAGAACCTTACAACTCAACAACAGAAAACAAATAACCCGATTCAAAAAAATGGGCAAAGGATTTGAATAGATATTTCTCCAAAGAAGATAATACAAATCGCCAACAGACACATGAAAAGATGCTCAACATCATTAGACACTAGGGAAATGTAAATCAAACCATAATAAGATACAAGTTGGCACTCACTAAGATGGATATAATTTAAAAAATGAAGAAAAGAAACTCAGGATGTGGAGAAATTGGAACCATTTTACATTGCTGGTAGTAATGCAAAATGGTATAGCTGCTGTGGAAAACAGTTTGGCCACTCTGCAAAAACATGAACATAGATGTGTGATATGACTCAGCAGTTCCATTCCCAGATATATACCCAAAAGAATTGAAAGCAGATACTCAAACAAATACTTGTACATGAATGTACATAGTAGCATTATTCACAACAGCCAAAAGGTGGAAACAACTCAAATACCCTTTAATGGATGAATGGATAAACAATTTATGGTACATATACAATGGAATATTATTTGGCAATAAAAAGGAATGAAATACTGATTGCTGCTACAACACAGATAGACCAACAAAAACCCTGATCTGCAAAAGAAACCAAATTTTTAAAGCCCACACATTTTCTGGTTAAATGGTTAGAATGCTGAATTTTATGTCATGTGAATTTTACCACAATGGAAAATAATAATAAACCTCCAAAGGGAAAAACAAAGATGGACAAAGAAAGCTATTTTGGATTAGTGGAGATTAAAAAGACATGACAACTAAAGGCCATTTGTGTTTGTGGACTACACCCTGGACTAGAGGGAAAGTTCAGTTCAGTTCAGTCGTGTCCGACTCTTTGCAACCCCATGGACTGCAACATGCCAGGCCTCCCTGTCCATCACCAACTCCTGGAGTCTCCTCAAACTCATGTCCATTGAGTCGGTGATGCCATCCAACCATCTCATCCTCTGTCATCCCCTTCTCCCGCCTTCAATCTTTCCCAGTATCAGGGTCTTTTCAAATGAGTCTGTTCTTTGCATCAGGTGCCCAAAGTATTGGAGTTTCAGCTTCAATATCAGTCCTTCCAGTGAATATTCAGGACTGATTTCCTTTAGGATGGACTGGTTGGATCTCCTTGCAGTCCAAGGGACTCTTCAAGTGTCTTCTCCAACATCACAGTTCAAAGGCATCAATTTTTTGGCACCCAGCTTTCTTTATAGTCCAACTCTCACATCCATACATGATTACTGGAAAAAACGCAGCTTTGACTAGACAGACCTTTGTTGGCAAAGTAATGTCTCTGCTTTTTAACATGCTGTCTAGGTTGGTCACAACTTTTCTTCCAAGGAGTAAGCATCTTTTAATTTCATGGCTGCAGCCACCATCTGCAGTGATTTTGAGCCCCAAAAAGTAAAGTCAGCCACTGTTTCCACTGTTTCCCCATCTATTTCCCATGAAGTGATGGGACCAGATGCCATGATCTTCGTTTTCTGAATGTTGAGCTTTAAGCCAGCTTTTTTACTCTCCACTTTCACTTTCGTCAAGAGGCTCTTTAGCTCTTCTTCACTTTCTGCCATAAGGGTGGTGTCATCTGCATATTTGAGGTTATTGATATTTCTCCCAGCAATCTTGATTCCAGCTTGTGCTTCATCCAACTCAGAATTTCTCATGATGTACTCTGCATATAAGTTAAATAAGCAAGGGGACAATATACCGCCTTGACGTATTCCTTTTCCTATTTGGAACCAGTCTGTTGTTCCATGTCTGAGTAAATTCTAACTTACTTCCTGACCTGCATACAGATTTCTCAGAACGCAGGTCAGGTGGTCTGGTATTCCCATCTCTTTCAGAATTTTCCACAGTTTGTGGTGATCCACACAGTCAAAGGCTTTGGCATAGTCAATAAGGCAGAAATAGGTGTTTTTCTGGAACTCTCTTGCTTTTTCAGTGATCCAGCAGATGTTGGCAATTTGATCTCTGGTTCCTCTACCTTTTCTAAAACCAGCTTGAACATCAATTTCACGGTTCACATATTGCTGAAGCCTGGCTTGGAGAATTTTGAGCATTAGTTTACTAGCATGTTAGATGAGTGCAATTGTGTGGTAGTTTGAGCATTCTTTGACATTGTCTTTCTTTGGGATTGGAATGAGGAATGACCTTTTCCAGTCCTGTGGCCACTGCTGAGTTTTCCAAATTTGCTGGCATTTTGAGGGCAGCACTTTAGCTCAACTGGAATTCCATCACCTCCACTAACTTTGTTCGTAGTGATGCTTCCTAAGGTCCAGTTGACTTCACATTCCAGGATGTCTGACTCTAGGTGAGTGATCACACCATCGTGATTATCTGGGTCATAAAGATCTTTTTTGTATAGTTCTGTGTATTCTTGCCACCTCTTCTTAATATCTTCTGCTTCTGTTAGGTCCATAGAAGGAAAGTATTAATAGCTAAAAAGTAAATTACTGAGATAGTTTGCTAAATTTGATAATAGGCTGTGGATTACAAGTAATAATATGTATCAGTGTTAAATATCCTGATTTTATCAAATTTTTACTGTAGTATATGAGAGAATGTCTTTGTTCATAGGAAATATTTATTGAAGTATTGAAGTCTAAAGGGGCATGGCTCCAAGTTTTGATATAATATAAAAGAAGATACGTAAAATGATAAAGCAGATAAGGAGATATGTAAACTGTTGGTGAATGTGAGTAAAAAGCATATGGGAGTTCCTTATACAGTTCTCTCCACTTTTCTGAGTTTGAAATTACATCAAAATTAAAAGTTATAAACTTAAGATTTGTCTTTTTATTTTCTGAGCAGCAGCATGGTCCAGATGATTCTTAGAAAAATAATATTGGATATGTTTTTTTGGCCTGGTTTCCTCCTTTCAGTTTGTCCTTAGATTTTTGTCTAAAATTTTGTCTTAAGATTTTTGTTTCTCAACTTCTGGATCCCAATGTACTATTTATTTTCTTTTATTATAGCAGTTTCTCTATAAGATTATTACATAATTAATATGGGTTACTCAGCTTCTATTGATATTTATTCTAACAAGTAAGATTGTATGCCTTTGACAGCCTATTCTCATTTTGTGTATTTTTTTCTAGTTCACATGCTTTTCCTTTGCAGTATCTTGGATAATGTTAAAAAATGTACAATTTTCTTTTGAGAAATTAAAATATTAACTTGCCAGTGAACAACTTTGCTTCTCTTTTCATCCAGTAGCCTTTTTTTGTCTGAAATTTGTGTTTAATCTGTTGGTAAAAGATCAAGTGTGATGAGGTCTAACCTTAATTGGACTGTGGGCTCATTTTTGGTTTTGGCTCAAGCAAGTAATCTCTAAATGCTGTTAGGCCAGACCAGGCTTTCTGCCCATCACAAATGAGTCAGAGAAGCCCTTTCCTAAGTAGAAACTGCCATCAAAACCTCTTACTGCTTCATTGGCATTCAACTGTGGATTTTTGCCTTTTCCATTGTTGCTGTTTCATATTATAAGCAAATATCCAGGAGAGGCTATTTTGAGGGGGTTTACTAAGAAGATCATGATGATTCATTTGGTCCTCATGTCTTCCATTGGTTAACCACTTTTCTTTCCTTTGTGTGTATGATGGGATCTTCACTAGACAGAGGTAACCTGTTGGGTGGCTGTGTACCTGGATGATGGTGTGGTCGTGCTTGTTGGTTTAGTTTCCATGATGCTCCTCCCAAGGTTATGCTTGCAGTGCTGCTGCTTACTTTGTGCTTGCATGATATTACTTTGACTGCGCTTTGTTGGTTTGGGTTTTTAAAACCTCCTCTCCCTTTTTTTGGTACCTAGAATAATTCCTGAAATTTCTTTGGTTGGTCCAAAGTGAGTCAAACTTATAAAAATGAGTTTCAAGTCTAACTCTTCCATGGATCCTTTTCAGTTTTTGAAAGTATCATTGATGTCACCTCTTAAGTTTCTGGTCTGGTAGGGAATTATAAAAAAAAAAAAAGGGGGGGTAGGTTTCCCTTAAACACCCAGGAATAGACTGCTTCCCGGATAGACCATTTCTGAACCTGAGAATGGTTCTCAGAGAGAGCTGACAGAGCTGTCTCTGAGAGAGAGACCTGAGAGAGCTAACAAACTCTCTTTGTTAGCTTGTAGATTAAAGAAAATACATACATACATAGAGTTAATACTAAGTTATAGGAGAGTTTCTTCAAATAGCTAAAATTTAGGAGGCTCCACCAAAGTAACAGTAAATATGACGAAATTATATCATGCCTAAAGCTTGATGTGTATGTCTGATTTTACATATTTCAGAGGTGCTATTTACTCTGTAAACTGTTCTACATTTCAAAAACTAAGATTCTTGGGGTTCATAAGATAAAAGTTAAAATTAATATTTCAGAAATTAATTTTCTGAGCATTTGGGTGGGTGCTGACAATAGTTGCTAACTTCTTCATTTCTGATCACTAGTTCTAATCATTAGTTGTTTTTCTTGGGTATTTAGAACTGATTTTTTTTTTCTCTACCTTATATACCTCTATAGAAAAAGGTGGATTGTTTTTCAAACTCAGAAACAAATTCAGACCTGAAATGGGCCTGTTACATGTTAAATGGCAGGAGTTCATAAAACTGAAAACTTTCCATTGCTCACATTAAGCCAGTGTTGGAGCAAATAAACAAAATCATCTTCTGCTTATAATTTTAATCATCTTAAAAACTGTAAAGGATCCATTAATTTGGAATGGCCATCAGAGAAATGCTTATAATAAATAGCATAAAACTGTCAGATAAATGATCATTCATCTCTAACTATATTCTCATTCTGTTATATCTCCTTTTTATCTTTTGGTTGGACCCATACATTCAATAGAAAATTGCCCAGGAACGAGAAAAATTTGCTGATGAAGGCAGTATATTTTACACCCTTGGAGAATGTGGACTTATATCCTTTTCAGACTACATTTTCCTTACGACTGTTCTTTCGAGTAAGTATGAACTTTTTATTCACTTACAGGTAGCATACAGGACTATAAAAAGAGTTAAGTTGATTGGAGGAGGAAACAAAACATGTTTGCAAAGTTAATGAATGATGTTACATCAAATTTCATTTGTTTTGGATTCTCTATAACTTGTATATAGAACCACCCGAAAAACAGGGAGGAAAATAAAGTATCCAGGTAAAGTTAGAAGAAAACAAAAAAGCAACTGTGAAGTTACCTTTTAACTGTTTGAAGCTCAAGATAATTTATACATTGCCTGCTCCTTTAGCCTTCATTAATGTTTATACTTCCTCAGTAAAACACATATTAATCTAGTATTTCCTTTACTAAAGATGATTGGCTCAGTTGTTCTAATTGTGTTGAACATTCATTTTTGAACCTTGGAAATTTACTTCTTAAAACACAAAACTCAGGTTTTACTCCTTTAGAGCACTGATGAATTTCTGATTATTCTAGGCTAAACAGTTTTGTTGATTAGTATGCTACTGTAAGTGTTCTTAGCATTATTTCCCTTTAGTATGACTTTGTTTTAACCATTCAGGAAAAAAAGTGTATGTCTCTAGCTCTCTGTGTATATTCCATTGAAATCCACCTAACTTGATCCAAAGAGATCTAATACTTGAAAGAAGTGATTCTCAATTTTTTCCCCATGGAGGACAGAACCAAATAAAAATAAGCACCTCTTCCTACTCTTCTCCAGAGTAGGCATCTATAAAGATAAAACTGTAAACAGTTTTCCAAACTTATGGTTTCCAGTGGGGAAGGGATGAGGAGGGGTAAATTGGGAGATTGGGATTGACATATATACTACTGTATATAAGTGTGTTAGTCGCTCAATCGTGTCCAACTCTTTGCAACCTCATGGACTATAGCCCACCAGGCTCCTCTGTCTATGGAATTCTCCAGGCAAGGATACTGGGGTGGTTTGCCATTTCCTCCTCCAACTGTATATAAAATAGATAAGTAATAAGGACCTACTGTATAGCACAGGGAACTCTTCTCAATACTCCATAATGACCTATATGGGAAAAATATCTAGAAAAGAAGTGAATATATGTGTAACTGATTTACTTCGCTGTATAGCAGAAACTAACACAACATTGTATATCAACTGTACTCCATAAAAAATTTTTTTAAACTATAAACAATTTTCAGTAAGTGATACACAGTTCTTGCCATAGCTGTGACTCTTCTTTCCTCCAATTGACAGAAAAAATGAAGAAATATAGACTAATATGCTTTACCACAGCTGTCCCTGAGTACCAAAGTAATTGACACGTGTATACCTGTGGCAGATTCATGTTGATATATGACAAAACCAATACAATATTGTAAAGTTAAAAAAAAAAAATTTGTAGTGGACCAGTGCTCTAGCAGCACAGATATATATTAACTTGTTATGAAGACCCAAAATAGTAAACTGAAAGCACATTTATGATCTTATATTTTGTATTATTAATATTATTTTGATGCATTTTCAAAACAGACTTCAATTCCAATCCTGGCCCCACCACTTCTTACCTATGATTAAGTGTCAGGAAGACCACAGAGCAGAATCTTCAGTTTCTGCTGAAGATAGAAACTGCACATTGTGTAGCTCCCTAAATTCAGATTTTTTTTTAAAAGTCACATTGACTTGTGAGTACTGGGAACCCCTCCAAGTAGCTCTACAGGTCTGGACACCTTTACTTCTTCGTACTCAGCTCCTGGCTTAACCTTTGTGTGTGATTTACAAAAAATGCTTAATATTACAATCTCATATACTTTCTGTATTTTTCAGGATGAGAAAATATGATAAGGATATGATTTTTAAGATTTTCTCTTTTCACTAGTTTTAAGCATTTTGATTATTACATGCTTTTAGTATTTCTCTTCCCTCATTGCAGGCAGACTCTTTACCATCTGAGCCACCAGGGAAGCCCCGTATTTCTCAGCCTTAGCACTGTTGATGTTTTAGGCAGGGTAACTGATTTTTGTGAGGGCTGTCCTTTCCATTATAGGATGTTTAGCAGCGTTCCTGGCCTCTGCGCATTAGATGCCAGTCATGCACACTCCCCCACCCAGTTGTTGCAAACAAAAATGTCTTTGTCAAATGTCCCCAGAGGAGTAGGAATGGGGAGGAATAATCCCTGGTTGAGAACCGCTGATGTAGTTTTTAGCAGGGCTGTTTGGTTTTCGTTTCATTATGTACCTCTGTATAGTGTTCTTGTGTTGCTTGTCTTGGGATTCTTTGAGTTTTGGGGTCTGTGGGTTTATAGTTTTCATCAAATTTGGAAAAATTTCAGCTATTTCACCAAATACTTTTCTTTGAGGACTTCAATTGCACCTGCATTTTCCTTATATCAACCATGTAATGTTTGTAGTTTACTATCTTCATTTTACAGATGAGGAAATTGAGGCATACAAAACAATTAAAAACTTGCAATAAATGCTGGAGAGGGTGTGGAGAAAAGCGAACCCTCTTACACTGTTGGTGGGAATGCAAACTAGTACAGCCACTATGGAGAACTGTGTGGAGATTGCTTTAAAAACTGGAAATAGAACTGCCATACGACCCAGCAACCCCACTACTGGGCATACACACTGAGGAAACCAGAATTGAAAGAGACACATGTACCCCAGTGTTCATCGCAGCACTGTTTATAATAGCCAGGACATGGAAGCAACCTAGATGTCCATCAGCAGGTGAACGGATAAGAAAGCTGTGGTACATATACACAATGGAGTATTACTCAGCCATTAAAAAGAATACATTTGAATCAGTTCTAATGAGGTGGATGAAACTGGAGCCTATTATACAGAGTGAAGTAAGCCAGAAAGAAAAACACCAATACAGTATACTAATGCATATATATGGAATTTAGAAAGATGGTAACAATAACCCTGTATGCGAGACAGCAAAAGAGACATAGATGTATAGAACAGTCTTTTAGACTCTGTGGGAGAGGGTGAGGATGGGATGATTTGGGAGAATGGCATTGAAACATCTATATTATCATATGTGAAACGAATCGCCAGTCCAGATTTGATTCATAATCCAGGGTGCTTGGGGCTGGTGCACTGGGATGACCCAGAGGGATGGTATAGGGAGGGAGGTGGGAGGGGGGTTCAGGATGGGGAACACGTGTACACCTTTGGTGGATTCATGTCAATGTATGGCAAAACCCATACAATATTGTAAAGTAATTAGCCTCCAATTAAAATAAATAAATTTATATTAAAAAAAAAAAAACTTGCCTCAAGTCCCACAGTAAGAAAATGATTTAGGGCTTGAACCCAGGCCACTCCAGCACATGGGCTTCTGTCACTTGGCTTTACTGTTGTGGTCACATTTTCAGCAGTGATAAGCTACCATAGTGCCTCTTCTTTCTCTAAAACTGAACTGTGGAAAGACTGGTCATAAACTCTCCTGTAGATAATGGGCAGTTCAGGCATTCTTAAAATCTGTATGTTTTGCTCTGCATTGTTTACTTTATTTAACACATCATGGAGGGAAATATGCCACAGAAATGACATTGAGATCAGTTATTTCCCACGTCCTAATTGCTGCTAGAACGATAAGTGAGGCATTCAGTGAATCCACCTTTTTGTGAATAACAAGGAATCGTTACATCTAAATACACTTCTTGCAAGGTCGTCAAGCAAAAGGAAATGCAATCCTTTAAACACCAAAAGCTTTGCTAAGGAGTAGCTTGGGCCTTGGAGAATACGTTAGCGTATTTATTCATCTGTTACTCTAATGAACAACATGGACCATTCTTCAGATTTCTAATGGAAAACCAGCTAGAGCAATGTGAACAGCATAACCCATATAATACAAGACTGTTGTATTTCTAATTATCTGGGGTTTTTTTTTTCAAAATTAATAGAATCAGTGGTGTTCAAGAATTTGCTATCAATTTTAGAAGTTTCATTTTTTAGCTAAACAAGAATTTTTTTGACTCACACCCAGAATAACAACCAATTTGGCAGCAATATCTTGTGCTTATAATAAGCAGTGACATAAATTTCTCACTCTTCTCTGTATGTGCTTTGGATAATGGGTGCCTTCTCTGGCCAGCCTAAAATTTTAAATACCTTTTATCCTGTCATACACACACACTTACACATACACATCTCCTAAATCCCTCTTTTGCTCTCTTTTTTCTCCTTGGCATTTGTCATGATTTCACATTCTATATCAGTTTAGTTTTGTTCAGTCACTCAGTCGTGTCCAACTCTTTGTGACCCCATGGACTGCAGCACGCCAGGCTTCTCTGTCCATCACCAACTCCCAGAGCTTACTCAAACTCATGTCCATTGAGTCAGTGATGCCATCCAACCATCTCATCTTCTGTTGTCCCCTTCTCGTGCCTTCAGTCTTTCCCAGCATCAAGGTCTTTTCCAGTGAGTCAGTTCTTCTCATCAGGTGCCAGAATATTGGAGTTTCAGCTTCAGCATCAGTCCTTCCAATGAATATTCAGGACTGATTTCCTTTAGGACTGACTGGTTGGATCTCCTTGCAGTCCAAGGGAGTCTCTTTGCAGTCCAAGGCACTCTCAAGAGTCTTCTCCAACAACAGAGTTCAAAAGCATCAATTCTTGGATGCTCAGCCTTCTTTATAGTCCAACTCTCACATCCATACATGACTACTGGAAAAACCATAGCTTTGACTAGACAGACCTTTGTTGGCAAAGTAACATCTCTGCTTTTTAATATGCTGTTTAGGTTGGTCATAGCTTTTCTTCTAAGGAGCAAGTGTCTTTTAATTTCACATTCTATATAATTGATTTATTTTCTTTCCTAAAAAATTATATGAGTTTCAGGTGTTCAGCATTATAATTCAAAATCTTATATACACTACAAAGTGATCACTATTACAAGTCTAGTTATCATCCGTCACCATGTATAATTAACCTGCTTTACCTATTTCACCTACCCTTCAACCCCTTTCCCCTCTGGTAACCTCTAGTATGTTCTCTGTGAATTTCATTTTGCTTTTTTTTAGATTCCACATGTGAATGAAATAATTTGGTATTTGTCTTACTCCATCTGAATTACTTCACTTAGCATAATACCCTCAAGGTCCAAGGTTGTAACAAGTGGCAAGATTTTACCTTCCTTTATGACTGAGTTATGTTCCATTTTGTGTGTGTGTGTGTGTGTGCGCATGCATGTGTGTATACCACATCTTCTTTATCCATTCATCCATCAGTGGACACGTAGGTTGTTTCTGTGGCTTGGCCATTGTAAATAATGCTGCATTGAACATAGGGATACCCTTATCTTTTAAAATTAGTATTTTTGTGTTCTCCAGATAAATACCCAGAAGTGGATAATTGATATATCTTCTTTATTGTCCATCTTCCTACCTAGAATGTAACTGCTTGACAGTGAGCATAGGTTTGTAATGATTATTTGTTATAGATTTGTAGTGATATTAATTACAAACTTATCTACTATATATAAAGCATTGTGGCAAAGTAACAAAGCAAGGATTGTTTTTTTTTCAGTCTTCTCTGAAATGAAGTTTGTAAAACAGAAGACTCTACTGTTTATATCCTGAGTTGAGAACAATTCTTTTAGCTGTTGATGTCCTCAGTCCACATCCAGTACCAGTGGAGTGAGGAAAATATGTTTTTAAGCTAACCTACTTCTAAATGAAGAAATATAATTATATGAG
>NW_011494881.1:6499113-6541210 GCF_000754665.1 Bison bison bison | reverse complement strand
GAAGAAATATAATTATATGAGAAATATAATTATAAGCTTTCTTATAATTCAGAATTAAATTATTTGTATCCCCCTCTTACCCTAATTTATAGATTTTATTGTTTCATACTTTATCTGTCTGATGAGGTTTGATGGATTAACTTGAACAATTGTCAAACATGAGCCATAGCATCTGTATTAAGTGGAATACTAAGTATTTACTAAATAACTGCTCACTGATAAAATAAATTTAGATTCATTCCAGGCATGATAAAGACTAATAATTATTATTATTATTAAATAATTTCCAAAGAGGCTTTGATCCTTAAACTAGGTTAACTGAAATTGAATGAGAATGCCAAAGCATGGTTTATTAATGGCTTAGTACTCTGGACTCACCACCTACATTAGCTGGTGGTCTTAAATCCTGTAATTGAAGTCAGAGACTTATAACTTGATATAAAGAAAAGTCATCTAGATTTATCTAGAATGCTATATATTATTTATTGATTTGGATCATTCATAGCTAATACTAAGATTCACTACATTATCATAACATAACTTAGAATCTGGATCTTGGCCATTGACAGGTTGAAATATTTATATATGTTCCTTGTGTTCATATATTTTCTAAATAAAGTTATTGACGCTGTGGCCTATCTAGACCCATGTTTTAGATAGCTTATGGAGGCAATAATAAAATGATCAAAAGTGGATTATTTGTAAGCAATCTTACTATGCACTATTAATCTTTGAAAAGCCACCAGAAAAATCAAAAGCAAGAACTGGTACAATGTGTTCAGTACCTAAGAGGAGACATAATGAAAATCAGGCATAAGTCAATATGTTCTGCTTTTGATTCCTTCTTTAGATTTGGAGGAATTAGTGGAGAAATTTAATTAAGTGGGTTTTCACTATAGGAGAATTTGACTTACTAACAGTTATCCCCATTGTGATGCATCTTTCTCACAAATATACAAACCTTTTGGGAAATTACAGCATCATTCAAGTGAAAGCTTATAATATTTTATTTCTCTTGCTATATTGAAGTCAAGAACTGATCACAAAGTGTATGTGACTTGGAGGTAGTAATATTGATCAGTGCCATTCTGGCTAATGAAAATGTTATAGAAGTTATATCTCAAAATAAGTTTTTCAAGTTGAGTGATCTGTTGGAAAATATGGGCACAGCAACATACTGAAATCTATTAACAAATCTTTTTTATTGCCATATTATAGTTAGAGAAGTTATAGAGAAAATTTGGTTTAACTATTTTCTGTGCTTCTCAATCAGCAAAAACAAAATGGGGAGCTGACTGTGGCTCAGATCATGAACTCCTTATTGCCAAATTCAGATGTAATTTGAAGAAAATAGGGAAAACCACTAGACCATTCAGGTATGACCTAAATCAAATCCCTTACAATTAGATCTGAAAGACAGAGTACCTAAAGAACTATGGGCAGAGGTTTGTGACATTATACAGGAGGCAGTGATCAAGACCATCCCCAAGAAAAAGAAATGGAAAAAGACAAAATGGTTGTCTGAGGAGGCCTTACAAATAGCTATGAAAAGAAGAGAAGCTAAAGGCAAAGGAGGAAAGGAAAGATATACTCATTTGAATGCAGAGTTCCAAAGAATAGCAAGGAGAGATAAAGAAAGCCTTCCTCAGTGATCAGTGCAAAGAAATAGAGGAAAACAGTAGAATGGGAAAGACTAGAGATCTCTTAAAGAAAATTCGAGATACCAGGGAACATTTCATGCAAAGATGGACACAATAAAAGACAGAAATGGTATGGACTTAACAAAAGCTAAAGATATTAAGAAGAGGTGGCAAGAATACATGGAAGAACTATACAAAAAAGATCTTCATGACCCAGATAACCATGATGGTGTGATCACTCACCTACAGCCAGACATCCTGGAATCCAAAGTCAAGTGGGCCTTAGGAAGCATCACTGTGAACAAAGTTAGTGGAAGTGATGGAATTCCAATTGAGCTATTTCAAATCCTAAAAGATGATGCTGTGAAAGTGCTGCCCTCAGTATGCCAGCAATTTTGGAAAACTCAGCAGTGGCCACAGGACTGGGAAAGGTGTTTTCATTCCAGTCCCAAAGAAGGGCAGTGCCAAAGAATGTTCAAACTACCACACGACTACACTTATCTCACAGGCCAGCAAAGTAATGCTCAAAGTTCTTCAAGCCAGGCTTCAACAGTACATGAATCGTGAACTTCCAGATGTTCAACCTGGGTTTAGAAAAGGCAGAGGAACCAGAGATCAAATTGCCAACATCTGTTGGATCATAGAAAAAGCAAGAGAGTTCCAGAAAAATATCTACTTCTGCTTTATTGATTATGCCAAAGCCTTTGTGTAGATCACAACAAACTGTGGAAAATTCTTCAGGAGATGGGAATACCAGACCACCTTACTTGCCTGCTGAGAAATCTGTATACAGGTCAAGAAGTAACAGTTAGAACTGGACATGGAACAACGGACTGGTTCCACATTGGGAAAGGCTGTATATTGTCACCCTGCTTATTTTAACTTAATAGAAGAGTACATAACGCGAAATGCCAGGCTGGATGAAGTGCAAGCTGGAATCAAGATTGCTGGGAGAAATATCAATAACCTCAGATATGCAGATGACACCACCCTTGTGGCAGAAAGTGAAAAGGAACTAAAAAGCCTCTTGATGAAAGTGAAAGAGGAGAGTGAAAAAGTTGGCTTAAAACTCAGCGTTCAAAAAATTAAGTTCATGGCATCTGATCCCATCACTTCATGGCAAATAGATGGTAAAACAATGGAAATAGTGACAGACTTTATTTTCTTGAGCTCCAAAATCACAGCAAATGGTGACTGTAGCCATGAGATTAAAAGACGTTTGTTCCTTGGAAAAAAAGCTGTGACCAACCTAGACAGCATATTAAAGAGCAGAGATATTACTTGGCCAACAAAGGTCTGTCTGGTCAAAGCTATGGTTTTTCCAGTGGTCATGTATGGATGTGAGAGTTGAACTATAAAGAAAGCTGAGCCCCAAATAATTGATGCTTTAGAACTGTGGTGTTGGAGAAGACTTTTGAGAGTCCCTTGGACTGCAAGGAGATCCAACCAGTCAAATCCTAAAGGAACTCAGTCCTGAATATTCATTGGAAGGACTGATGCTGAAACTGAAACTCCAATACTTTGGCCACCTAATGTGAAGAACTGACTCATTGGGAATGACCCTGATGCTGGGAAAGACTGAAGGCGGGAAGAGAAGGGGACGACAGAGGATGAGATGGTTGGATGGCGTCACTGACTTGATGGACATGAGTTTGAGCAAGCTCCAGGGGTTGGTGATGGACAGACAAGCCTGGCGTGATGTAGGGTCACAAAGAGTCACACACGACTGACGACTGAACTGAACTGACTGATGCTTCTCAGGTGGCTCAGTGGTAAAGAATCTGCCTGCCAGTGCAGGTGATATGGGTTCAGTCCCTGAATCAGGAAGATCCCCTGGAGAAGGAAATGGTAACCCATTCCAGTATTCTTGCCTGGAAAATCCGATCTACCTGGTGAGCAAAAGAGTCGGACATGACTTAGCAACTGGGTACGAGCACATGTAATTTTTATGTCTCAGGATTTTCTGTTGTTGCCTAATTGTCCTTATGAAGGGTAAAACAAAGAAGAAAATGGTTGATCTTATTCAGTGTTGTTTTACCCTATAAAAAGTGCTTAGAACTTCAGAAATACTCATTAGCATGCTGTTAGGCCAAAAGTGCCTCACTGTGTTGTTTACCAGTAACTTCTTTCTCTAGCATAGCCCTTCTTATGGTTAATTCATTGATTTTATAATAGTACAGCTTCTGTCAAAACAATAAAATAATGCATTTAAGTATATCAAATATTTATGATGTTAAGTTCATTTTGAACCAGATGTACTTGAAAATATTATGTCATTTCAGTAGACCCTGTTGTTACAGAAAGTTGAAGCATTTACATCTTTGTATCAACAACCACAAAACAATTTTAGTTCACATTAGCAAAAAATAAGTGGTGTTTGTATTTAGCTCTCTCAAGTCTCCTTGTGACTTTACTAGATTAAATTTTTTCATTTGCAAAAGCAAAGTTTATCCCTTGAGAACAATGCTTGAGATTTGTTCTGAGGGTTCATAAAGCCAAGGGGAGAACAGAGACTAAAGTAGTAAATTGTGACTTACAATAAAGATAAGATCTAAATGTGTTTTGACTGTGTCTTGAGAAAGATTTTATAATTTTATACCCGTGAGGAAATCAGTTATTAGCCTTTTCATATTCGTGTTTTATTTAAATTGATCCATTTTCATGTTTTGAAAATTCTATTCTAAAAATTCTAATATTATCTTAAAATCTTATGGAAATCTGATTGAGATCGCAGGATTTCTAGAGAGCTCTGCCCTTTCAGTACAGATAGTCAAATGGGCCTGTTTTCTAAAAAGAATATTGAGTGAGGTGATCAGGAGTATTTTCTGTATGCTCTATGAGCTGTTGCCGCCACTCAAATTATTGTTTGCATAGACTTTGTTCTCTCTTGAACGGCTTGTGTTGGCCTGTAAAGCTTTCTGCCTCTTTTCCCATGGAGCCGCTTTTTATGATATATGAGATTCATATATAGGAGCTCTGAAAGAGAGAAAAGAAAGAGGTCTGCCCTTGTTTTTCCATCTCTGCTCCTTAGGACCTTGGGAGCAAAGGCCTAACAAGGGAAGGCTTCCTTCCGCTTTAGATCTCATTTATCAATGGGAGAAAATTCCTGGAGCAAGAAAAGTAAAACTCCAATATAGCTAAATTCTCTGCCTTCTAGAAAGTACCCTAACCTGTCACATTGTTTCTTCTTCTCCCTTCACTCTTCACATCAGAATTTTCTCCTATATCTCAGCTAAGATTCTAGTTGTTTTAAAAATCAGAATTAAAAAAATTTTTTTACATTGAATTGTGAATGAATTATGATTCCTTGTAACAGCTCCAGAGGTATTTGTTAATTTGAAAAACTCTCTAATTAATGCAAGTTTAGACAGTGGTTATGGTATCACTGAATAATATCTTGAAATTAGGAACTCTGCTGTGTGGCTTTGTATCCCCAAAGTACCTAACACAGCATCCTACTAATAGTAATCATTCCAAAAATATTTCAGTGAAAGAATATTTGGGATGTGACTTCTCCGGGTCTCTTCTAGGTAGAAAGGAGACAAAACCACCTATCCATCTCTATACCTTTGATTACAGTGTCAAATAGACCTCAGTTTACCCTCCTGCCAGAGTCTTCCCTTCATTTCCCAAGAACAGATTATAGAAACTTCCCCTCTTGTACTTCACCTGCCTTCTGTTCTGTCTTCCTCCACCTCTGCTGTGTCTTGTTTTTGTTCTGTTGATGGTTGGCATGGCTCTGTAGAATTCAGCCGTCAGCAATTTATGTTGTGTAAAATATTTACTATGGCCTGTGAGCCCCACTTTTTCATATTTTTGCCTCTTAGAAGCTGGACTGAAATCAAGTGTATCTGTCCTTTCTGTATATCTGACTTTTCCCTAAAACCCACAACTTAATAGTGTTTGGTTATGCTTAGGCTTCATCATGTGTTGCTTACCTATTTCTGGAACAGCTTTGGAAAATGCTCATTTGTTTTGCTGAAGAATTTGAGGGTGCAAAAATGAAACCAGGGCAAGAAATAGTGGTTGTCATGGACTGATTTGCCTAATCACTATCGCTTTTGGAGAAGGTATCCAGCCCAGTATCTGGCTCATAACAAGTACTCCGTGTATATTTGTTGGCTAAGTATCTAAGAATTTTTCTGAATAGTTACTTTAGTATACATACTAAAATTTTATATTGCTCCAAGTACCCTTAGCCTCCTGCCTAGTATTTAAAACTGGTTTAAAATAATAGTTAATCTCTATACACAGTGAAAGCTAGAAAATTAATTAGAATAGCAAATTTTTTTCTATTTGGACACTAAACTGAAAAAATAGCTTTTTATGTGACACCAAACTAAGTCACATGTACAGAGGATCCTTCAGAATGAGCATAAATTAAGTATCAAATATCAAATCTCTTTATTAAAGCAGCTAATTATAAGCACATATGCATTAAGTTGTATCTTGGCGTAAATTGTCACTTTGGCTATTGAGCACAAGGAGTGGAATGAAACCACATAGAATGAAATAAATGTCAAGCAGATGATTATATTTTTTAGATCTAAGAAGGTGGGGTGGGGAATCTATCACCCAGGTGTATGTAATTTGGCCATAAAAATAGCAACATGCATTTGAAGAAAATATATTTCTGGAGAAGGATGTGACCTTAATAAAAAGGTAAAGCACTGGCATGCCCTAGAATCTACTTCCCAGAAACTCTTGGGGAATCAAAGGTTTTTGACATCTCTGGCATTTAATACTCTTCCTGTAGCACAACTGTCAAGTAACAGTGTTAAGGAAGATCTATTTAAATGCAAGACTGTTTCTGGCAGCCCTCTGAAGGTCATCTAGCAACTGAGGCAGAGATACAGTGTAAAAACGGGTTATATACCGTGAAGTAGGAACAGTTGCTATTTCTTTTCTTCAGGTGTGAAATTTTATTTAAAGAGTTATGTAGATAGATAATCTAGATAGATAGATATATAGAATCAGGGCTGAAATGTATTTTCAAGAAAAGATGTAAATGGAAGAAGAGCAATAGTTAGACGGAAGTGTCTGAACAGCTAAAGCCTTGCTGAACAAATTCAGAAACATTTCACAGTCTTATGAAGTTTTTAATCTCAGGTTTTTGACAGGTAGTGTTTCATATTATTTAGAAAACCTTGCCACTTGACATGACATAAATCACACTGAGACACAATAAAGAATAAAGAACTCTCTCTGTAGCCATTGCAGAGTCTATGTGTAAGGGTGGTAAGCTCATAGTAACATCTCTTGTAGTTTCTTTCATTATTTTAGGATTTTCACATAAAAGCAATATGAATTTTAAGTTTTAAGAATATACATTAAATTTCTAAGTGTTTTTTTTTTCCTTGTGGTCAGAATCTGTTAAAGTAGAAACCAGGGTTTTCCAATTAGTGCTGCTAAAAAGAGCGTCGTAACTCCCTTCCTCCTACCCCATGTTCTTGGGGTCCTGTGGCTGATTATAGACTTGTAAATGAAAGGTTATGGGTTTGTCTAGGAGATGTACAAACTGTAGGCATTGAAGCTGTACCTTGCATACCGGGCAGCTTTACCACCCAATCTGTGCTACAGTTAAACTAGCTTAGGCTTGGGCTTAGTCTTCCAAACTACATGAGGTGAATGAAGTCTTTCCTAAACTAAGATGACTCTCAAAAGTCTAAAGAAATCCAAGAAACTGGGATAAAGATTAATGTTGATTACCTCTTATGAAGGGGCAATTAGTTGTTCCTGCTCTCATTGACAGACAAATCCATAGTGTACCCAAAGCTATTTGTGCATCAGAGTTAACTATTGGAATAACACTTAAATTTAATTGACTAGATAGTGAAAATATAAAATATTAACATGCCTTTTTAGAATCTTGGCAGTGTTTCTCAGACATTTTCATAAGTGCTTACCCTCTGGCCCAGCAGTTACATTTCTGCAAGTTTAGGTTAATAAAATGACACATGTGTAATGATACTGTCAGAAAATAAATTGGGAAGAATTCAAATATCAAACAGATGGCTGAACAAATTACAATAAATCTATGCAATGAAATTCAGTACAGCACTTTGTATATGTAATGCAGAGATTTATTAGCATAGAAAACTGCTCACAATATACTGATGAGTCAGAACGTACATACTTCATGATTCCATTTTGGGAAAAGAAGAGTGTGTGTGTTTGTGTTTTGAGTTGTGTGTGTATTTTTTTAAATAGTCTGAATATTTTCATTTCTGATGTCAGCAAATCCTGTCATACCTACTTTGAAATAATCCAGAATCCCACCATAAAATCACATCATTCCTCTGCTTTAAATTCCCCAGAGGCTTCCAGTCTCTCTCAGATTTTAATCTCAAAGTAAAAGCCGAAGTCTTTACAGTGGCCTACAAGGTCCTATGTGCCCTCGCCACCACCATCCCTTTCAAGGAAAACACAGATATTAGTGGGCACTAGAATTCAACCCACCCCAGTGTTCTTGCCTGGAGAATCCCAGGGACGGGGGAGCCTGGTGGGCTGCCGTCTATGGGGTCGCACAGAGTCGGTCACAACTGAGGGGACTTAGTAGCAGCAGCAGAATTCGCTATGCTTTTTTTCCTTTCTCCCTTTTTCTTCTTTTAGCCGTTTTACTTTTTCTTTTAGACTCCGTGGGAAAAAGGATAGCTATTAGGGCCATTAGCGCCACCTGGGAAGCCCTGGAAAAAAGTATAGCTACTCTAATTATTGCTAATAAATAACAGTTAAGGATGTTTGGGATGATAGGCATAATTTATTAATCTTCTCTAATGATTCTAAAATTTTTCCTTTTTGAAAACATCTCTTAAAATTAATTAAGTTTTATATTGAAAGCTTGTCTTTCACATGTCTAGGTTGACTGGGACTATAGAATTCCAAAGTTTATTTTACTGGCACTTTAGTGTACAGAAATAAAAAAAGAAAAGATGTTAGATTCTTTTAGTGAAAAAATGTAGAGAATTAGAGTACAGTTAAATGTATTTATGTACCTGGAATTCCTCCATGGGTCAAATACATTGGATATCTAATCTGTTATTTAGGACCAAATTAGATACATTAAATCCGTGAAGCTCCTAGACAATTATATAATTAGCTACAGTCTTTCTGTGTCATTTGTCACAGAGTTGCTGGTAAGCTAAGGAAATATGAATCTTTAAGATAAAGAGAGTATTAAATGCCTCACATTAAGAAAAACAGTGATGCAAAGTCTCGCCTTATAAAGCAATTAAGTTAAACCATAATTATTTTCTCCAGAGAAGAAGTCACTGTTAATATTTCCTTCAATAGTTTCTTTTCAACTATAGTCTTAATGTAAAGTAATATATAACTGTTTGATGGTAATGAGAAGAAATTGTTTCATATACTTTGAATAACAATAATAAATCATATGTTGGGACTTGTTGCAAAATAGTGCATAATTCAACTTGTTTCACCAACCAGAGGTAAAAATATTCAAAGCAGTTTTATCCTAACACCATTATTCTCACAGATGGAGTCACCTGTCTTCTTTTTTTTTCTATTTAAAATATTAAATTATTTCCATTCAAACTACAGTACAACTTGAAGAAAACAGAGCTTTGAATGTTTAATAAGCATTTTATAAATGACCCTTGATATGCAGTTAGTAGTTAGCACTTTTTAATAGAATTTTTAAAAACTAACATCAGTGAAAACTGCATATTGAACCTTTTGGCTAGAGTGTATTACTTTTTTTTTGGCTATGTGATGCAGCTTGTGGGGTGTTAGTTTCCCAGCCGAGGATAGAACCTAAATCCTTGGCAGTGGGAGCGCAAAGTCCTAATTAATCACTGGACTGCCGGGGAATTCCCTAAAGCCTAATTCTTTCTTAGAATAACTGAAGTGAGGTAGTTAGGGCCTTAATTATTATACTCATTGTGTTAGTTGGAGAACTGAAATTAGAGAAGTTGTCATGTGTTCAACGTATTTACGAATACTGCTTGGGAAAATCCTCTCTATTATGGAACTGAGAGCTCTTTTCACTAAGATAATAGTTTGTAAGAGGGTTGTCAAATTTAGCAAGTAAGTATACAGAATACAAATTGAATTTTAATTTCAAATAAACAACAGCTAATTTTAAAGTTTAAATATATACTACTCTCTACTTAAAAATCACAGTCCACAAAAACATTAGGAGGTCTGCAGAGTCCATTTATGGATTTCTTGGTGAGGAGGGAAGGTATGCAAGGTTCAGAGTTTCCTCATCCCTTTCCCTATCCAATCAGAAAGGCTATATGCTTTTAAATAAGATTTTTTTTAGATGAAAATTCTAAGTCATAAAAAAGGAGTTGAATAAAAAAAATCTTAATGCTAGAAGACTTCTTGACTTCACTGTCTGACAAGAAGTTTGATATGCAAAAATGAGAGTTTTAACAGAAGTAAGTGTATAAATTTGCTAAGAATCAAATGAAACCTACAATTTACAATTTTAAAGCAATTATCTCTGCTAATTCGAAAAGAAAATGAATTGTAACCAGAAGGTGTATCTTTTATATGTTTACATTTAATTGTAACCAGGGAGAAACATATTTTATAAAGCGTCTATATTGGAATTGATCAGGAGATATGTATATATACAGATACACATGTGATATTATATGTCACATTCATTTTAGGGTATATATCTATAGATATTTATATACATCCTTTGTGTGTATGATATAGGATGTACCTAAATAAGAATAAAAATTATAAGATATCATACTCTGTATATAGAAGTATGGCTGTTTGAATAAAGGAAAATCTATTTTCCAAAATAGAGGGTTCTATCACAACCTTCAGAACAAAACTTAAGTTGCCTAAATTTTAAAAAGAAATCTCTTTGGGTTCACCTACTGCATATTAGCAGCATAAACCATATATTGTCTTCTACTTATTCCTAAAACTTCAAGAAATTTATTTTTAATTCCTAGAAAAACAGCAGAAGTAGTAAAGATCTTTATCTGAAATCAGAGTAAATTATATCTTGGTAGTTTAGGCAGACTGTAAATAGTGTTTTCCTTTGGGCTAATCTGATTGGCCTCTCCACTTTCACTTTCATCAAGAGGCTTTTGAGTTCCTCTTCACTTTCTGCCATAAGGGTGTTGTCTTATGGCAGGGTGCATATCTGAGGTTATTGATATTTCTCCCAGCAATCTTGATTTCAGCCCAGCGTTTCTCATGATGTACTCTGCATATAAGTTAAATAAGCAGGGTGACAATATACAGCCTTGACGTACTCCTTTTCCTATTTGGAACCAGTCTGTTGTTCCATGTCCAGTTCTAACTGTTGCTTCCTGACCTGCATACAGGTTTCTCAAGAGGCAGGTCAGGTGGTCTGGTATTCCCATCTCTTTCAGAATTTTCCACAGTTTATTGTGATCCACACAGTCAAAGGCTTTGGCATAGTCAATAAAGCAGAAATAGATTTTTTTCTGGAACTCTCTTGCTTTTTCCATGATCTAGCAGATGTTGGCAATTTGATCTCTGGTTCCTCTGCCTTTTCTAAAACCAGCTTGAATATCTGGAAGTTCACGGTTCACGTATTGCTGAAGCCTGAAAGTGAAGAGGAACTAAAAAAAAGCCTCTTGATGAAAGTGAAAGTGGAGAGTGAAAAAGTTGGCTTAAAGCTCAACATTCAGAAAACGAAGATCATGGCATCCGGTCCCATCACTTCATGGGAAATAGATGGGGAAACAGTGGAAACAGTGTCAGACTTTATTTTTTGGGGGCTCCAAAATCACTGCAGATGGTGACCCCAGCCATGAAATTAAAAGACGCTTACTCCTTGGAAGGAAAGTTATGACCAACCTGATAGCATATTGAAAAGCAGAGACATTACTTTGCCAACAAAGGTCCGTCTAGTCAAAGCTATGGTTTTTCCAGTGGTCATGTATGGATGTGAGAGTTGGACTGTGAAGAAAGCTGAGCGCCGAAGAATTGATGCTTTTGAACTGTGGTGTTGGAGAAGACTCTTGACTCCCTTGGACTGCAAGGAGATCCAACCAGTCCATTCTGAAGGAGATCAGCCCTGGGATTTCTTTGGAAGGAAACATGCTAAAGCTGAAACTCCAGTACTTTGGCCACCTCATGCGAAGAGTTGACTCATTGGAAAAGACTCTGATGCTGGGAGGGATTGTGGGCAGGAGAAGAAGGGGACAACAGAGGATGAGATGGCTGGATTGCATCACTGACTCGATGGACGTGAGTCTGAGTGAACTCTGAGAGTTGGTGATGGACAGGGAGGCCTGGTGTGCTGCAATTCATGGGGTCGCAAAGAGTCAGACAGGACTGAGCGACTGAACTGATTGGCCTATGCACCATCAGTAACGCTGTTTAAAAGTGGATTCATTTCAGTATATGAAATAATATAGTGATTCTTGTTTATATTACCAAAACTGAAAGTGTTAGGCATTCAGTCGTATCAGAGTCTTTGCAACCCCATGAACTGTAGCCCTCCAGGCTCCTCTATCCATGGAATTCTCCACGCAAGAATACTGGAGTGGGTACCCAATGCCTTCTCCAGGGTATCTTCCCAACCCAGGTACCAAATCTGGGTCTCCTGCATTGCAGGCAGATTCTTTACCTTCTGAGCCACCAGAGAAGCCCCTTTTGTGTTATAATGGCAGCACTATCTATTCATTTTCATAAAACTATTTCATGTTGGATAGAAAGAGATAAATAGGCAACCATGAATGCAGGGGCAAAAGTGGGATATGTTTAATACTTATAGGTGTTTATGAGGAGGAGAGATTCAAAAAGAAAGAGAGGGTCAGACAGGAGGCTTGGAGTGGTACTATATATCATAAAGAAGCGTCTGTCTCCAGATGTGATGCAATATATGCAGTCTCTTTCCGGGACAGTTTCTGAGCAGCTGCTTTCCTGAGGCTGAGAATCCAGGTCTCTGAAGTTCCCTTTCCAATTCTTGATCTCAAGAAAATAAGAGACTGAGAAAAAGAGAAAATGTAGAGAAAATTGCCACAGATGACAGTAATGACTGTCAGCTACTGAGCCCTTTGAGCTCACTGCTTCTGTAGGTGGTGGGTGAGGCCCTCTTGGATCCTGGCTCTGCAGTTTTGCTTTATGAGCGTCCAGATTTTGCACATTTCTTTTTCTGAACTGGGTCTAGAAACCTGCCAGAGTTGGACTGGGTCTGATTTAAAAACCGCAATTGGGTCCATTGCCAGACTCACCTGTCTTAAAGTTTGTGCTGAATTTATCAGGAACTCTTCCCTGGCCTTTTATAAACTAACCCAGCTCATCTTTCTGTTTTGTGCTTGGCTCCGTGGGCTTTCCAGCAATGGAACATTAGTTGGTACATAGGGCTTCTTTCTTCCCTGGGTTCTTTCCGCAGATGGAAGCCCTTAGATCTGTACCAAGACAAATTGAGAGGAAAATATTGGTCTTTGGTGAAATGTCAAGGGAAAATGTATTTCTTCGTCCAAAAAAAATTACTTTTTTCCCTTTGTTGTGCAAAGGGAACACTAACACACATATTGCTAGTACTGTGTAGCTAAACATAATTTAAGATTAGGTCTAGTGGGGAAACTCACAGGCAGAAAAGCAGCAAAATTACCCAGTCCCCATCCACATGCTGTTTAGCAGAAGAAAGTTCTTAGTTGGATCATACACAGCTGAAGCACATCAGGGAGAGGGCTCTAAGGAAAGATGGCTGCCTCCCTTCCTCCACCCACCCCGACTCTCTATAATAATTGGGATGAGAGGCAGAGAACATCCAGGAGCTGTGTGATAACAGGAGCATCCTGGTTGACAAAGTGGTCTTGTTAGAAAGAGGGAGGTTCCATTCCACAGGTAGCATCAGCCTTTCTTTCATTGAGCTAATTCAGATCTACGAAGCCAGCTTTTTGCTAAGCCATGAAAGGAATATCTCTCTTTTCACCCTTCCTTTCAAAAAACAAAGTTTCCTTTCTCAACAAATTTAAGGTCAAAAAAATTTTGAATCCTCAGATTCAATGAATTCACACTAATTATAAATGACCTATAAATTCCTATAATAGTTCTAGAAATATTTTCAAGAAAATTCTGACAAAACCATTATATTCCCTAAATGGTGAAGTCCATGCAGTGGACATGGTGGTAGTAATAAAATCTTTGAAAATAGGGATATAACCTGGTGTGAAATCTCAGAAATTTCTTTAAAGATAAATGGACACCCAGAAGTGAATTCACTGGAATGAGGGTCCCACTTGATGATGTCACAAAGATGATGGAAAAGGAGACCCCAGCCTCCATCCTTCCACAAAGATCAGCAGTCAACTATCTACAAACAAAACTAGATCTGGGAGAGCTCTGGAGTTAACGTAAGAAACTTCCTGAAGACAGTAGAACAAATAATTTGAGAATATCCACATAAAAAGGAAGGAAAAACAGCTCCACTTAACTGCATCTTCCCAATCACACAAAGGACTTGCTTCAGTTTCATCCTTGCCAGAAACCAGCAAAACTGAAACATTGAGGAGATGGCTAGGAATAAGAAAGAATTGCAAGGATACAAATATAAGCCATGCAGTGGGAGTGACCAGCTTGCCAGACACATGCTCTGTAGAAGACTCCAGCACGTTTCCCCACTAAACAAACCAATGGCCAGCACAACTGTCATAGACTTCTGCAGATTTCACAGGTTTTTATCCCAGAAGTATTTGCATATTTGCACTTACTGATATCAGCACCAAGGTCTCTCCCCAGCACCCTCTCCACTGGCACCTGGGACCCACACCAGCAGCAAATTCAGGCTTCTGAGGCTACACAAATGCAATTCTCCAGCCTAGACTCTTAGAGCTGACCCCCACCGCTTGCAATGCTTAGGGAGCTTGCATTGCTAGGTATGCACCAATGCAAGATGCTGAAGCCGCTGGAGTGCATGCTGACTGCCAGAGAGAAAGGTGTACAAAGCTTATTTAAAGAAATAATGACTGGGACCTTTTTGAACCTTGGGAGAAAGTAGGACATCCAAGTTCACGAAGCTAATCGTGGGCCCCAAATTTCAGTCCAAAATGATCTTCTCAAAGAGACATTTTAATGAAACTGACCACAATCAAAGACAAAGACAGAATTTTAAAAGCAGCAGAAGAAAAAAATCTCATACAAGTGAACCCCAATAAAGCTGTCAGCTGAATTCTCAACAGAAACCTTGCAGGTCAGGAGAGAACAGAATGATATATTCAAAGTGCTGAAAGAGGAAATCTGCCAAGCAAGAATACTTCACCTAAAAAATTTGTCCTTCAAAAATGAAGGCAAGATAAATACTTTCCCTAATAAAAGCTGAGGCACTTCATTACCACTAGATCTGCCTTACAAGAAATGCTGAAAGGAGTTTTTCAAGATAAAGGATATTAGTAACATAAAACGTATGAAAATATACAAAACACCAATAAAGTTACATAGATAGTCAGATTCAGAATAATATTGCAATATGGTGACATGTTAACCACTTTAATATAGATGTTAAAGGACAAAGTGTTCAAATTAGCTATAGCTACAATAATTTGTTAATATACAGTGTACATGTATTGTGAAATCAACAAAATGTTGAGAAAAGAGTAGAATTTTTGTATGCAATCAAAATTATCAGCTTAAAATAGACTTTTATAGCTCCGATATATTTTGAGTAAGCCTCATTGGTAACCACAAAATAAAAACCTCTGGTAGGTACACACTAGATAAAAAGAAGGAAACCAAAGTATTTCACTACAGAAAGTCATAAATTCACAAAAGAATACGAGAGGGAGAGAAAACGAACCAAAAAGAAAAAAACCAACAAGCTAGGAATAGTAAATCCTTACCAATAAATGGATTAAATTCTCTAATCAAAAGGTGCGGAGTTGCTGAATGGGTGAAAAAAAAAAAAAGCATAAGACCCAATTCTATGCTTCCTGCAAAATACTTCAGCTAAAAGGAATACCTAGGCTCAAAGTGCAGGGATGCAAAAAGATCCTCCATGCAAATGAAAACCAAAAGAGGGCAGGAATAGCTGTACTTGGACAAAATAGACTTAGTCAAAATCTGTAGTAAAAGATAAAGATGGTCGCTCTATAATGATAAAGGGTTTAATACATTAAGAGAATATGACAATTTAAATATGCAGGAGTACCTAAGTATACTAAACAAATAGAAGCAGATCTGAAGGGAGTAATCAACAGTACAATGATAGTAGGGAGCTTCAGTATCTAATGTTCAATAATGGATAGATCATCCAGACAGAAAATCGATAGGGAAACATTGAACTGTTCTTGAAACCAAATGGGCCTAACAGACATTTACAAACATTCCATCCAAAAGTACAGTATGCATTCATCTCAAGTGCACATGGACATTCTCCAGAATAGATGATACATTAGTTCACAAAACAAGTGTCAGCAAATTTTAAAAGATTGAAATCATATCAAGTAACCTTTCTGGCCTCAATAGTAAGAAATCAGAAATCAATAACAAGAAAATTGAGGAATTCACAAATATATGGAAATTAAACAGCACAATCGTGAACCAACCAATGAGTCAAAAATGAAACCAAAAGTTCAGTTCAGTCAGTCAGTCACGTCCAACTCTTTGTGACCCGTGGAATGCAGCACACCAGGCTTCCCTATCCATCACCAACTCCCTGAGCTTGCTCAAACTTATATCCATTAAGTCGGTGAGGCTATCCAACCATCTCATCCTCTGTCGTCCCCTTCTCCTCCTGCCTTCAATCTTTCCCAGCATCAGGGCTGTTTCCAATGAGTCAGTTCTGCACATCAGGTGTCCAAAATATTGGAGCTTCAATTTCAGCATCATTCCTTCCAACGAGTATTCAGGACTGATTTCATTAGGATTGACTGGTTGGATCTCCTTGCAGTTCCAAGGGACTCTCAAGAGTCTTCTCTAACACCACAGTTCAAAAGCATCAATTCTTCGGCACTCAGCTTTCTTAATGGTCCAACTTTCACATCCATACATGACTACTGGAAAAACCATAGCTTTGACTAGACGGACCTTTGTTGCCAAAATGATGTCTCTGCTTTTTAATATGCTGTCTAGGTTGGTCATAGCTTTTCTTCCAAGGAGCAGACATCTTTTAATTTCAAGGCTGCAGTGATTTTGGAGCCCAAAAAATAAAGTCTGTCACTGTTTCCTTTCTTTCCCCATCTATTTGCCATGAAGTGATGGGACCAGATGCCATGATGTTCGTTTTTTGAATGATGAGTTTTAAGCCAACTTTTTCACTCTCCTCTTTCACTTTTATCAAGAGACTCTTTAGTTCCTCTTCACTTTCTGCCATAAGGGTGGTGTCATCTGCATATCTGAGGTTGTTGATATTTCTCCTGGCAGTCTTGATTCCACTTTGTGCTTCATCCAGCCCAGCATTTTGCATGATGTACTCTGCATATAAGTTAAATAAGCAGGGTGACAATATACAGCCTTGATGTACTCCTTTCCTAATTTGGAACCAGTCTATTCCATGTCCTCTTCTATCTGTTGCTTCTTGACCTACATACAGATTCCTCAGAAGGCAGATAAGGTGTTATGGTATTCCCATCTCATGAAGAATTTTCCACAATTTGTTGTCATCCACACAGTCAAAAGGCTTTAGCATAATCAATAAAGCAGAAGTAGATGTTTTCCTGGCATGCTCTTGCTTTTTTGATGATCAAGTGGATATTGGCAATTTGATCTCTGATTCCTCTGCCTTTTCTAAATCCATCTTGAACATCTGGAAGTTCTTGGTTCATGTACTGTTGAAGCCTGGGTTAGGGAATTTTCAGCATTACGTTGCTAGCATGTGAGATGAATGCAATTGGGCAATAGTTTGAACATTTTTTGGCATCGCTCGTCTTTGGGATTAGAATGAAAACTGAACTTTTCCAGTCCTGTGGCCACTGCTGAGTTTTCCAAATTTGCTGCCATATTGAGTGCAGCACTTTCACAGCATCATCTTTTAGGATTTGAAATAGCTCAACTGAAATTCTCAACTGAATTTCACCTCCACTAGCTTTGTTCGTAGTGATGCTTCCTAAGGCCCAGTTGACTTCACACTCCAGGTTGTCTGGTTCTGTATGAGTGTTCACACCATCATGGTTATCTGGGTCATGAAGATCTTTTTTGTATAGTTCTTCTGTTTTCTTGCCACCTTTTCCTTTCAAATAATGATAATTGTTTTTTATTTTCTAGCATGTGTGCTTTATTTCATTGGCTATAACTTTCAAAATATTGTCACTAATAATGAGCATCCCCACTTTATTATATTAAAATAAATGTTTTTGGCATTTTTCAGTTAAGTATATTGTGAATCTTCCAGTCAGATAAACTTTACCATATTGAATAAGTTCCTCCTATCTCTATTTCTCAGGTGAAAAAAATTTATTAGGAAAGCTTAAAATTTTGTCAAGTGCTTTTTCAGCATCTTCACCTGGTGCTCAGTGGCTTTATTCCTATGACATAGTTTAATTGTATTATAGTTGTAAAAATTCTGCATTTGCCATTTCTTATTTTACTTGTGTTTGTGTGTCTGTTTGTATGTCGACTAATATCTAATGTCTTTCTAAATTTCCTTTGAAGATTTAAAAAATACATGCAGACTCTGTGGCTCAGATATTAAAGAATCCGCCTGCAATGCAGGAGACCCAGGTTCAGTCCCTGGGTTGGAAAAGAAAAGAAAGTGAAGTTGCTCAGTTGTGTCCAACTCTTTGCGACCCCATGGACTATAACCTACCACGCTCCTCTGTTCATGGGATTTTCCAGGCAAGAGTTCTGGAGTGGGTTGCCATTTTGGAAAGATCCCCAAGAAAAAGAAATGGCAACCTACTCCAGTATTCTTGCCTAGAGAATTCCATGGACAGAGGAACCTGGTGGGCTACAGTCTATAGGGTTGCAAAGAGTTGAACATGACCGAGCGACTAACCCACTAACATTGACAATATATATCTATCAAATTGAACTTGTTGTTTGTATTATATAAAGTCTCCATGACCTCATTAAGTTTTCTGTAAAATACGTCAGAGATTTAGATATTACAGTAATTTTTGTAATTTCTTCTTTATACCTAGTATTTTGTAATATATTTTTATGTAATATTATCCTGTACATAAAGATATATAATAGATATTCTTTGGTAGTTATGAGTAGTTATGAGTAGTTATGAGTAATATGGAAATGGTGTTTGTTCTTAATCCTTCTTCTCCTCTTGGTTCATTTCTGTCTCATATTAATAATAAGACCTCTGCTTTCTTTCTGTTTTGTTTTCCTGTATTTCCTCTTACTCTTTACTTTTTGTGATATTTTGTTTTCAGTATATTTCTTATAAATAACAAATGCAGTCTGACATGCTCTGTGTCTTCTAATAGAGCAGTTTAGTTCATTTAACTTTGTTGTGATTTATTTGTTCTTCTGTCACCTTATATCTTGTTTTCTATGCTTTCTTCCATTTTTTTCTTTCAAGCTTTTGCTTTGTTCATTGAGTTTTTCTCCCAAATAATTTTAATGCTTTCCCATTTGTGGTAACCTTTGAATTAACTTAAATGTGTATGTGTATATGTACTTATGGGGGTTCGGAGAAGACATGATTTACCTGGGCTTCCCTGGTGGCTCAGACATTAAAGAATTTGCCTGCAGTGCAGGAGACCCAGGTGTGATCCCTGGATCAGGATGTGTGTACGTATCTGTGGGAGTTCAAGGGTGACATGGCTTTTTGTATCTAGGACAGAATCATCTATTTCTTTTGATGTCTTCTATTGGAAATCAAGTAATTTAGCTTCCTTTCACTTTCTTCTCTACACACTGTTTTTACAGTTTTAATCTGGTATTTTTTATTCCAAGTCATTTTTAAAAATAATTTTACATTTATATATTTTCTCTTTCAAGGACTATCTTATACTTGATTATTTTTATAACCACTTTTGTATAATGACTAAGAGTGGTGCATACTCTAGTAGAATGTCTAGATTTGAATCTCGGCTCTTTGATTCTGGACACCCAATACCTTAGCTCCCTCTTTCGTAACAGGGGATGGGTATATTAGTACAGTGTCACAGAACGATTGGGAGGATTAAATAATTTATATAAAGTGCCTGATACATTTAATAAATGCCACATGCTATGATTGTTTTATTAATAACCATTATTTAAGCTTAACTCTTCTACTGATTTTATTGCTCACTTAACTTACTGCTCACTTCTTAATTGATCTCATCTTCCCAGTCTTTATTTTGATTGATTTTTTTTTTTTTTTTGTCATCGTTGGCTGAAGAATTTCCTCAACCAAGGGTTGGCAAACTTTTTCTTAAAGGGCAAGATAAATATTTTAAGCTTGCTGGCCATAGGTTCTGTGTCACAGCTACTCAGTTGTAAGCAGCCATGAACAATATACAAACAAATAGCCAGCACATCATAGTTTACCAATCCCTGCTTATGAATTTTGTTACTGTTTTTTGTGGAATATTGTTAGGAAAGTTTTGTGGATTATACAGTTTCTAAGTCCTTGAATGTCTGAGACTATCTTCTGTTGCTAATGTAGATAAATGATGAATTGACTGGTATGTAACCCTTAAAATTGCTTTCCCTCAAGATTCTATAGAATTTGCTCTGCAGTATTCTGTAAGTGTTGTGGAGAATTATGATACAACTCAATACTTTTTTCTTTATAACTTTTTTTCCTCCTGGATAACTGGGGCCTCTTTTTCTTTATCTTTGGCATTTGTCATTTCAATCATGGAGGGTTCCCGCTCCACCATGTTAAAAGAGCAAACCTAAGAAGAACTAGATTATCTACATACCATTAACTTTGGCTATTTCAGATCACCTTACTGTCTTTTTTTCCTCCACTAAGGAAATTTTCTTGATAGTGAATTCCAGAAGTTACCAATAAAAGTGTCGTACCATTTTATCATTTCAAATTGCTCATCATGGGAGGAACTAGATATTTTAAGTGGTAAAGTGTTCATTGTTTTATATTATATAGTTTGATTCCCCTGTATTTCAACTTAATGGGAACATACAGCTGCACAACTACAGAAAACATATTCAGGAAACAATCCAATTAACTTACCCTTGTTTGAGCATAGTTGAGTCACTTAAATGGTTATTAACTAAAATTTGTTAGTATAGTCTAAAAGTTATTACAGTTTTTTAAATTGTAATTCTCATACAACCAACAGAGAAAATCTTGATTTTAACTTTATTTCACAGTACAGTGTCTTCTGTAACCAATTATAGTAGATGTGGATTTTTTTATTTGCTGTTTCTCATCTTGCATTTTAAGAATAATCATTTCTTGATTACAGAATATTATAGTTATTTTACAAAATCTTATAGTTATTTTCATCATCTCCAGTGACTTCAGATGGATTGCAAAATTAATAGTGGATATTTTAGTAGATTATTCTACAAGACAAAGATGAGGGCAGGCCTGTCTATGGGACTTCTGAGTTGAAGCAGAAAGTGTGTAACTGTTAAGTTTTTGAGCCACTGATACTGTTCATGCTATGTCTTGCTTCTCAGGTAGAGCAGTGGTAAAGAATCCCCCTGCCAACGCAGGAGACACAAGAGACGCGGGTTCCATCTCTAGGTTGGGAAAATGCCCTGGAGCAGGAAATGGCAACCCACTCCAGTATTCTTGCCTGGAAAATTCCATGGACAGGGGAGCCTGGTGGGCTACAGTATGTGGGGTTGCAGAGTGGGACAGGACTGAGCACGCCCACACACACATGCCTTGCTTCACATAAATATGGAGTGCTCAGTATCTTAGTCATGTCTGATTCTTTGCAGCCCCATGGACTGTAACCTGCCAGGTTTCTCTGTCCATGAAATTTTCAGGGCAAGAATACTGGAATGGGTTGCTATTTCCTACTCCAGGGGATCTTCTCAACCCAGGGGTTGAACCTGCCTGTGTCTCTTGTGTGTCCTGCATTGGCAGGTGGGTTCTTTACTACTAGCACCACCTGGGAAGCCCCGCACATACATATGCCTCTATACAAAGTTAACTATGTATAAAAATAAAATATAAAGTGTATGGCTTTATAATAATAACTATTTCTTGACTTTGTCCTTAGATTTTATGATTCTTGAAGTCTTTGTTTTTCAAATATTTGCAGTCCGTTTGCTAGCTATCGTGTTGGCCTGGCACGCAACATGAAACCTAATATTACAAAATGCTGAAAAGGCTAATAGATTATCAAAGAGAGCCTGTGAAATAGTTACTAACAGACATCAGAGCAGACTTAGAAAGCAAGTATGTCACTGAAAAGGAAATTGATCTGCTCTTGCTTACGTATGTTTTTTAAAAATTCTTAGGATATTTTCACTTTATGTAGTGTCCTTTGGAAGCTAAATTATCTCAGGGAAATACTACAATACAACTACAGTGCTTCCAATCTATGTTAAAAAAAAAAAAAAAACAACGGCAGAAAGATTCTTCCAGACTGCACCTAGCCGTCATACCTTGAAGAATTCAGGAGAATTGAGAGAGGGCAACTTTTTTGAAATCTAATCTTGCAGGTTTTTCTACTCCTTTGCTCTAGCCTAATGTGGAAAAGCAAAACATTATGCCCTCATATAAGAAAAATGTTATTAGTCTGCAGAGAAGTCCTACTGTTATTAGAAAGGATAAGTCATTCCAAAATTAACCATTTTAGAATATTGCATTTATGGGAGCCTTTGGTCACCTAAAGTACCCCAGAGAAGGCTATTACAAAATAACCTTGACGTTCTGGAAAGAGGTTCTGAGAAACCTTTAGTAGAGACATGACGCTATGTTCTTATGTATTCAGAGGGACATCATAAAGGTGAGAAGCAGTTATATTTTGTATTTCTCTCAAAAATTAGATCAGGACAGTTTGTAAGAGCTACAAAGAATTAGATTTGAGCTCTACACGAGAAGGTGGTGGTGAGTGTGTGCTCAGTCGTATCCACCTCTTAGCAACTCTGTGGACAGTAGCCCGCCAAGCCCCTATGTCCATTGGATTCTCCGGCAAGAATACTGGAGTGGGTTGCCATTTCCTCCTCCAGGGGATCTTCTTGACCCAGGGATCAAACCCTGTGTCTCCTTGCATTGACAGGGGAATTCTTTATCACTGAACAACCTGGGAAGCCCATTCTGCATGAGAAAAAAAGTTCAATTAATATGGCCATTGCTGGCCAGCAATGGTTAGATATTGCAAGCGGTGACCTCCCTCAGAAATAATCAGAGGCTATATGATCATCCTTACAAATTCAGTAGGCAGGTTCATCACTGAATGGAGGTTCATCATACTATATACAGTTTTTTCTCTTCACTCAGAGTTCTCTGATATTGTGTATTAATTACCTCATTTGTCCTATGCATCATTTTATAACAGGAATAATAAGGTGGGAATTTTGTGGTAGGAGAACCAAGCTAACAGAAAATAAGAAACTTGTTTAGAATCTAACCTATTCAGTTTTTTTTGTTCATCCCATCAGTACTACCAAAAAAGAATTTAAGGCATAATAACTCATTAGATTGGAAAAATCAGAATTAGAACCCAAGTCTTTTGCATTTTCTATTAAAAAAAAGTAAGTGAAACAGTCATGGAATTCTTGAGACACCTAATGTTGTTGCTATCTGATTATTTGACTTACATACATAGAAAAACATGGTTTTTTACTTATTACTAAAACAGTGTAGAAAAATCTACTGTGCTTTGAACAAATCTAGAGTTGTTATTGCTATTGTCATTATTGTCAATAATAGAATGACATAAAAATGTTTTATTCTACGCTAGAACAAGATCTAATGTATCTCCATTTACTTGTAGTAAAAACTATCACGGAATTATAGGTAAAAGATGTAGAGTGATGAACTTTGTGTAGAATCTCACTGTTTTAATCAGTCCCAACATAGGATTGTTTTAGATATTGCTGTGCAGAAAATAGATTGAACCATTAACACAAGGACGGGTGGGGCGAAGCTTCACTGTTCACTGTAGAAGTAGCCTGAAATTCAAAAGAATTCCCCTCTCTCTACCTTTCTATGGCAATAGGTTGTGAATTAATGTAAATTCAAGATACTTTTAGCTTTCCAGAGCAGCTAGATTTAAAAGTTACTCTGAAGTCTACTTTCAAAGGGAGACAAGAGAGTACAAGAAAATTGCCTAGCAGCTTATTCCTGTGTGATCATCCCTGGTGGCTCAGACGGTAAAGTGTCTGCCTACAATGCGGGAGACCTGGGTTCGATCCCTGGTTAGGGAAGATCCTCTGGAGAAGGCAACGGCACCCCCTCCAGTACTCTTGCCTGGAAAATCCCATGGACAGAGGAGCCTGGTAGGCTACAGTCTATGGGGTCACAAAGAGTCGGACACGACTGAGCGACTTCACTTTCACTTTCTTTATTCCTGTGTAGCACGTTTCACTTAAGGCAAGCTGGTTTTTCGCTTGTGTTGAGTGCTTTGATATGATCAGCAAATGAAGATTGAATGACCTGAGAGAACTACTGGAAGGACCTCGGGTGATAGACTGCTAAGGCCTAAATGAGATCAGAACGTGCACGGCTGCTGTCCTGATGTGCTGCATCACTGACCAGGGCACAAGAGCTCAGCCTGAGAGTATCAACGCATATTCCTGAATAAACACTCTTAAAGTCATTCCACATAGAGCAAATACTGTGTTTGAGAGTAAGCCAGGATTAAAAAGATAAAGAAACCTCAAGTAGTACAAGATGTTCTTTGTTTGGTAAAAGTGAATTTAACCTTAGCTGTAGGAGACCATATAAGTATGAGTTGCCAGAAGAACTCATTCAGTCATTTAAATGCCTGTGCGTATGCCATCACAGAACTTGTAAGATAGTAGGAATAGAAGCTCATAATAAACCTAAAAATTTAAAAACTCTGCGTTCTCTCTGTAATCAGTGAAGACAGGAAATGAGAATGCTGCTGTGATTCATGAATAGCAACCCTTTGAGTGCCTCTGGCCAAATCTTCCCCTATTTGTATTCATTTTGAACCACATTTCTCTTGGTGGTGTGATACCACTTGTCACTGCTTCCTCTCTTTTTACTTTCACCTTAAATATTAGCTTCCAACTACTTTCTATCCTTTCTGTACACTTCTCCTCAATCTTCAGTTCTTCTTGGACATCTTCATTTCAGGTCTTTGAAGCTAACCGGGTGGCTCAGTGGTATAGAATCTGCCTGCAATGCAGGAGGTGTGTGTTTGATCCTTGGATTGGGAAGATCCCCTGGAGGAGGGCATGGCAACCCACTCCATTATTCTTGCCAGGATAATCCCATGGATGAAGGAGCCTGATGGGCTACAGTCCATAAGGATCACAAAGAATCAGACACAACTGAGCATGCATATGTAGGTGTGTATCTGTTTATGCTAATGTGACTACTAGCTTTAAGCTCTCTCTTCTAAGCTTTAGACCCATATTTCCAGCTTTAGACCCATATTTCCAGCTTTAGACCCATATTTCCAGCTATCTCCTAAACATTTTCATCAGAATATGCTGTGGACTCCTTGAATTCAGCAGATCTTGTCTGAAATCATTTTTTCCTCAAAACTTTTACATTGTCTTTTTCTCTTTAATGATATGTAAGCTACCTGGTAGCCTAAGCCAGTCATGCTGTCAGCCTTTTTTACTCTCAGTTCATCACAGCTAATTAATCATTAAGTTATATACTTTCTGCCTCCTTATTTCAAATTTGTTTTCTTCTCTCCACGACCACTGCCTCAGTTCACATTTTCAAGTTTCAGGAGCTTTAATGATGTTCTCTGAGACTGAATTTTGTTTTCCAGTACATTCTTCATACTGTAGCCAGAGAAGTTCTTTTTAAATGCCTGTGTGATTGTGGCATTCCCCTACTTAAAACTTTCAGTGGCCTCACATTGTCTGCAGTTGTTAAACTTTCAAGTATCTACAAGGATTAGGTGAATAATGTATGTGAGTGAAGTGAGCTAAGCTTGTGAGACAACAGGGAAGAACAGAATTTATATTCAGAATTTTTAAAAAACATGACAAACCCATTACAGAATCTGATGTTACCTATGCCTGCGATTGCAACTAAGCTTAAACTACTGAGCGTTGCACATGCAATGTTTCTTTGATATTAGGAATGTCCTTTAGATGAAACTTGAAACTCTAAGCTATTTCAGAGACTGACATAACCAGTGAGTCATGTTTTGTTGTTTTGTTTCTAAGTTAGAGCATACCAGAATGAAGAGTATGTGTTTATTATTATAAGAACCACAATTTTCATATTGGAGGCTGTGGAACATAATGAATAGTTTATGGGTTTGAAGTCATTGTTGACCTCAGTCACTTACCAGTTCTGTTTGTTGCCTATTAGCTGTGTGATTTGAGCGAGTCATTTAGTGGCTTGGAGCCCCAACATCCTACTCTGTTTAAAAAAAAAAATTAAGAAAGAAATAATTTTAGGATTAAGAGTACAAAATTAGAAAACAGCTTAAAATTATCCAGTTCAGTGCTTGGCGCATAGTAACTCTTCAGTAAAAGATAGCATCCAGACAAATGGGAATAATTTAAGAAGTGACAATAAATATACAAAAATCTAATCCCCACCCCCCTGCCCTGCATCCTTCTCAGCAATCATACTGGTGGCCTAAGAAAAGCAAACCTGTTGGAAGCCATTATCAAGTGAAACAGGCGGATGGAAACTGAGAAGCATACGATTCATCCAGGCAACTAAAAACCAGGAGCTTACCCACCTGGTAGGCTCGCTAGCTGAAAATGGAATTTAAGCTTAGAAAGTGTGGATACTGACAAATTAATGAGCAAGACAGGAATATGAACTGTGTACAGTAATGCATAATATACTAAGCCCTTGTTTACTTTTTTGTCTATGTATTTTCTTTAATTTTTTTAACTAAAAGTGATGTTAACTGAAAATTTATATATAGGAAATTTTACTTTTATTTTCTATAGCTATATAAATTTGAAGCACCAAAGGAAGTAAGTGACTTAGTTTTCTTTTTTTTTGGCCATGCCACACAGCTTGTGGGATCTTAGTTCCCCAACCAGGGATTGAGCCTGGGCGCCACCAAGTCCCTAGTTTTCTTTACTAGAATATTTAGCATGGTAAGGAAGGAGAGGAGCGCTGTTGAATTTATATTTTATCCTAATGTTCAAATATAATAATTGTATTTTGATTGATCTGGGACATTAAAGAAGTCTTGAAACACTTTCACCATTCACTTAAGGGAAAAAAATATACTGTCTTCTGAAGCTTTGCATTTTTCATTTTGATTTTTAAACATTTAAGTATACTTTACTCAGTAATTTATGTATCAAGCTGATACAATTAAAATAGGGGGCTGGGTCGCTGACCGTGTGCTTTTCTGCCTTACCACAGAGCTGTAGTGACACTGAGGAGAATGGTATCGATAAAGTGTCAGTAATAACCTGTTGGCAGAGTGATATCCACTGAACTCCTGATTGTACTTACAACAGAGAGACTAGAAAGAACAAGGTAGAACGCTAGCTTGTTTTAAAAAGGCAAGACAAAGATAGTTTCAGCTTCTTACTTTGCAGCAGTATATCTCACTCCAAATAGACTTTCATGCCCAGATAAATAACACTGTATTTAAATAACAGAACAACATTAATGTTATTCAATTAAAAGAAGATGGTTTCTAAGAAAGCAAAGTATTTAAGAGAGTGTTGAAACACGAAGATAGATAAGTACTATCTTTACTGGCCGTGGTAAAATTCTCTTGGTTTTAAGAACTGTTGTAAAAGGTTAATCAAGATAAATGTGGTGGCATTCTTTGACTTGAAGTTACATTTTAATGTTTAACCATCCTTTTTTCTTAAAAAGCAGTGATTTTATTTTTGGTCAATACCTTCTAAATATTTTTCTCTTCTTCCCTCCTGCCATTCCTTCCTTCCTAACTTACAGCTCCTCAGAGAAATTTTGAAATTGCCTTCAAGATGTTTGACTTGAATGGAGATGGAGAAGTAGACATGGAAGAGTTTGAACAGGCAAGTTTCCTGGAAATTTCCTTTAAATACATTAATGTTTAACACATTTTCATGTGCCTTGGAGTTACTTTGGCCTTGATAGTACATTCTGATGCTATCCAATTTTTGAAGTACCTAAAGTATCATTTTTCAGAATTATCTCCACTTACAATAGGTGAGGGGGTTTTGTTTGTTTTTACTCTAAATGTAAGGAATTATTTCGGCATATGATTCAGGTCAAGGTTGCTCTAATTCCCCAACATGAATTAGACTCTAATGTTGAGAGGCTAAGTATGGCTATTCAATCATATATTCAGTCAGTATTTATTAAATAGCTTCTTTGTGCCAGGAAGTTCCAGAATACAAGGATGTATGACGTATGTTCTGAAAGGATTTCTATGAGGGAAGGAAAAATGATACCATACCTTTTACTGTACCAGGTCCTAGCCATAAATGTATGTGCTGTGTTGTGCTTAGTCGCTCAGTTGTGTCTGATTCTTTGCAACACCATGGACTGTAGCCCACCAGGCTCTTCTTTTCATGGGATTCCCCAGGCAAGAATACTGGAGTGGGTAGCCATTCCCTTCTCCAGGCGATATCTTCCTGACCCAGAGATTGAACTTGGGTCTCCTGCATTGCAGGCAGATTTTTTACCATCAGAGCCACCAGGGAAGGCCATAAATGTATATAGTTTCTTCTGAATTCTAGGAAGAGATTACATTTCCATCAAAATTCTGTCCTTAGAGGATCATTATTATGATTAATAGAAGTGCTTTCAAAACAGGAAAAAATATATATGTGCAAGAAAGTGCTTTTGTAGTCAAAATGAGTAAAGGGGCAAAAAGGAAGTAGGAAAAAGTATCAGGTATAGTGTATCTTTAAGTAAGAACTACACAGAGACAAATATTTCAAAATACCTATAGATATTTATTCAATTTGCAAGCTATGTCCATCCAATACCTTCAGTTTTCTGTATTTCTGCACTTTAGTGATATTACTGGGTGGCATCAAATGATTTTAAATAGAACTTATTTTGGTATTTTAAATTTTACTTTATACAGAACTATTTTACTTTATACCGAACTATTTTATTTTTATTGAGATATAGTTAACTTATTGTATTAGTTTTAGGTGTGTGATGTAATGATTTGACCTATATATATATTTTTTTTTTTGCAATGTTACCACAATAAGCACACAGTTATAATTTTTTTCTTGTGATGAGAACTTTTAAGATCTACTCTCTTAGCAACTTTTAAATATACAGTTTTGTTTTGTTAACTATCGTCTCCATGCTTACATCCCCAAGGCTTGTTTATCTTATAACTAGAAGTTTATACCTTTAGACCACCTTCATTCCTTTTGCCCACCCTTAACCCCTCACTTCTGGCAACCAGTGATCTGTTCTCTATGAGTTCAGCTATTTTTTGGATTCCACATATAAGTGAAATCATATAGTATTAGCCTTTCTCTGTCTGACACTTTATTTAGCACTTTATTTATTTAGTGTTTATCCATGTTGTCACAAATGGCAAAATTCCCTTCTTTTATTATGTCTCAATAACATTCCCTTGTGTGTATGTGCGTGTGTGTGTGTGTGTGATATTTTCTGTATCCTTCATCTGCCAGTGGGACACTTAGGTTTCCATGTCCTGGCTATTGTAAATAATAATGCAGTGAATTTGGTGGGGAGCTGAAGATATCTGTTGGACACAGTGATTTGATTTCCCTTGGATAAATACTCAGAAGTGGAGTTGCTGAATATGGCAGTTCCGGTCTTACTGTTTTGAGAAACTTTCATGCTGTTTTCCATAGTGGCTACACCAGTTTACATTCCCACCAGTAGTGCATGAGAGTTCCCTTTTCTCCACATCCTCACCAATATTTTTGCCATTGCTGTTGAGCTGAATGACTTGTAGCAATCACTTCACCATTCTGTTCACCTGACAGAGAAGAGAATATAAATTTCGTCTAATATGATCCCCTGATAACTGGATGTGTTAAACTGATGCAACTTGTAATATTGATCACAAGAAATTTTGATGTAAAAACTCTTTAGAAAAAGAAAAGTAATTATAAGGTGACTCAGAGATGAATAGCTCTTATTAGAAGTTTCTCAGCTTCATCTTTCTGTGTTTTACATTTTTGGGCAATATGATAATTCATTAGGTTGAAAATGCACTAAGTTTTCAATCATTCAAACTTCGCTTTAATTTCTAGCTAAATAGGTATTTTCTTGACAGAATGTTTGTCGAGCTTATTTTAAAAAGTTAAACAGCCCAATATGAAGACACACACATTTCATCATTATGTGTCTTCCAAGTGAAGGTGACATGAGGCAGACTAATACCTAATGTGACTCTTTCATTCATCGTTTTTCAAAAGTCACTTTCATCATGCATAAACATAAATTACTAAAAAGCATTACTCAGACTTCCCTCGTGGTCCAGTGGTTAGAGCTGTGCACTCCCACCACAGGAGGAATGGGTTCAATCCCTGGTCCTAAGGGGTCAGAGAAGATCCCACATGCTGTGTAGTATAGACAAAATAAGTAAATAATAAAAAATAAAATAAAAAGCATTCCTCTGCTCTAAATAAAGTATGAGTTTTCTCTGATCTTTCTTCCACATGGATCCTTTTCCTTAACCCATTTCATAACAGATCATAAAATAGAACTAACCTAGCCCAAAGATTTTTTTTAAAAAACTCATATAACTGTCAGGGCTACATTCACCCAGGCCATGACAGAAATTTCTTTAGTATTAAAATATGAGAAATAATACCTGTCAGCTGTGAGACAGAGAAAGGGGATGAAATTTTCACACAGACTGTCAGCACCACATTTTTGAAGCTAACATACAGTTTCCACCATAGAAAGTATATAAGCTACAATATTATAGCACAGGCAAAATTTAAATCATGACAGGTCCTGACAGGGGTACTCAGTGTTGATTCACTGCTACTAAAAAATTCTTCAGTTCTCACAGTTAGGCAGAGAAAATGAATTGTGTATTGCCTTCAAATATAAGCAGCACTGCACTGATTATCCTATATTTCAATTTGAAGTCTAAAAATCCTCAACGTAAATAATTTGAAAATCCATCTTTCAAATCTCCATGTGCGTGAAAAACAAACGTCAAACAGTCTTATTCACTTGATAAAACATGAACCCAGAAAAAAATCATAGTCAGAAGCATTTATGATATTAACTTATAGTTATAAGGAAACTTAGAGACAGTGTCCTCTAAGCAGGAACTTTTCCAGTGAGAAAACTAAGGCCCAAAGAAGTTATATGACCTATATAAATTGTGCTTGTAGACCCCATGTTTCCTGATTCCTCATCTCATGTCTTTGCATTATACTACTGTTACCTTTTAGAGCCAGGGACTATTCAGTTGGGTTAAGTAAGTCTTTTGTATGGTCATAGGTAATAAATAAAATAAAGACATTTAAATAAGTAAATCCATTGTTACAAATCTTTAAGTTTTTAAATATTATACTTTTCTAATTTAGCAATTTAAAACTCATTATTCACAAGGCTATATATATTATTTATCTATTATAATATAACTTTATCTGTCTTTACGTATCACAATTTTATTCTGAATAGTTGTTTTTATTAGCTTGTAAAGAGGTAGAAAAGACTACAGGAACCAGCCGGGGGAAAAAATGCTTAGCAATCATAGACTTGCATCAAAAAGCTCATTTTGTATATCAATAGTTAGGTTATGGTTGCTAGCCCCCAAAATTATTCTTTCTCAAAATCTCATTTAAAATTTCTCAAAGATTAAACTAATTCCCTATCTTCTCTTGGAGAATTGCTCCGTACCAACTTTATATTTCGCATTATCATTCTAGTTAATGTGTTACCTCTCTTAGATATCAAGTATTTGCCTTTAGCTGTACTGCCTCTCATCACAACTGGAGAGTCAGTAGTAGAAGTGTGAAATTTTTAAAAGTCTCCTGAGATATGGAAGGTATTACTGTGAGGTTGATGATTATTTTAGTGTTGTGTGTGAGGTTTTGAGCCTAAAACAAATGCATACTTTTTTCTCAAGAGAGATTTTTAAGAGTATCCCAATTATAAAGGTGTCAGGCATGTGTGTTACCAGCTCTATTACTTGCTGGCTACTTGACTCCAAGCAAGTTACTTAACAGCATACCTCAAATTCCTCGTCTGTAAAATGAGGATAATCATTGGACTTATCTCACAGGATTGTTGTGAGCATTAAAAGAGAGAATTGTAGCACAGTGTAGGCAGATAGTAACTAGTTGATTGTTATTACCCTTACTTTTCTACATTTTCTACCTTGTAATATTTTTCTGGACTGGGGTTTGCTTCTCCATTAGGTTCAGAGCATTATTCGCTCCCAAACCAGCATGGGAATGCGTCACAGAGATCGTTCTACAACTGGTAACACCCTCAAGTCTGGCTTGTGTTCAGCCCTCACAACCTACTTTTTTGGAGCTGATCTTAAGGGGAAGCTGACAATCAAAAACTTCCTTGAATTTCAGCGTAAACTGCAGCACGATGTTCTGAAGCTGGAGGTAGGTATTTCTTGCACTTCAGGACGCTGTCCATCATGTACCCACGAGGAGCCTCTGGGCTGGGAGGGGCCTGCACTATAGGTGTTCTTTTTATCTTCCTCTAACCATGAGAACTGATTGGTTTGAACCTTATCAGTGATCTGCAGCCTGACAGCAAGTAGGAAATAATATGATTCTAGGACTGAAAGCCCAAGAAGTCTAAATTGAAAATCTTAGTTGTCTCTGGATGCTCAGCTTGAGGAAACAGAAATTCAGGACTCACAGCAGTTCTCAACCTGAGCATGTATGCTTATTGTGTAAAAGGCACCAGGGGATGAAAGCAGGGAGGATAATAAGGAGCTCTTTCTATGAAAGTTTACAAAGGTAATAACAGCTGGAAACACAAAAGGTCAGAAATAAAGATACATGTACTCAGAGTTACAAAGGTGTCACGCTGGGTTTGAGGATTTACTTTTGCACTTAAAGTTTAGACTGTCATGGTATTCAGTTCCTGGACACAACTCTGTAAGAGTTTATTACCTTTTTCTGTGCCTATATTTGTTGAATTAAGTACTTTTAGATTAGTTGGCTAATGAGACTATTCGGTTCAAAACATGCATTAAATGCCTTTTGTATGCATTTTTGTTTGAGGACAAAAAAATGAAGTCTCTGATTTCCTCAGATTTGAAAAAATTCCCTTATGCTGGTGTTTCTCCACCCCCTTTTTTGGGTTAACATATGCCCTGCTTTTAATGTTATTTGAAATTTTGAAACATTAAATACTGTGACTAAAAACACAAAAAAGTATTGGAGAAAAGTGCTGCTTTGTTTTTAAACTCTGAATATTACTTCTCTATCTGCTCTCCCATCTTTCCCCCGAGATTCTAATATACTACTCCCACCTCTTCCACCCACTTACCTCAGTTGAGACAGTTTAAAAAATCCTAACTGAATTCCTATTATTGATCAGAACAGTATTTAATATTCATTCTCTAGAAGAGAAGCAGAAGAATAGATCATACTAAAAATCAGATCTAACTTTAGAATGTGCTTTCACACTGTTTTTTTGGAAATAGAATAATTAATATTTAAGGAATGTACCTTAAAATAACAAAGTAATGGTTCTCCGCGATTCAGCCTCCTTCAAGAGTCTCTTGTAGCCCCTGTAATACTTGGTAAGTATTTATTTATTTTATATATAGTGCAGGGGGCACAAAACTTTACCTCTATCCTCCTGGGGTCTCCACCTGGGCCTGAGTCTTAAATTAATGTAAGACAGATTAACAAGAGAAAAGTATACAGATTTTTACACATACATGAGAATCCCTGTAAAAAAAATGAAGACCCAAAGAAGTGGCTCAGGCTAAATGTTTATATACTAAGTTGAGCAGAGAGAAGCAACTTAGCTTTATGAAGTTTGCATTCTTATCACCAGAAAAAGGGAGTCAAAGTCAAGAGATATCTGTACAAACAGATTTTGTTAAAATAATTCTTATCTTCCTTTAGTCCCCCATATGTTTTAGTTACTTATCCACAGTTGCCTTTCTTTGTTTCCTGCTGGTGTAAGGAGGACATTTTTCACATGGGAGTTTTACATCCTGCTTTCAGGAACCCAACTGTTTTTGTGTAAGAGTTCCTATGTACTAGGATTCTAGACATATGCCTTGGCCCCTTGTATGCATACCTGAAATGGTCTTCTTTGGAAACATTATAACATAATTTGGGGATGCGAAATTATTTAACTTATTAATTATATAATCACAACTTAGCATGGAGTATACATCCATAAAATATAGTTAGAAGATAAAGCACAAGTCAGAATGGCAGTTTTAACAAACTTTAAACAACAGTACAGGGTCATCAGAATATGGAGTAGATGCCGGCTTTACCACAGTCTAGCCTGACACTCATTCTTGGACACATGACAGAGTCTCAAGAGACAGAGCATGGACCTTGTCTTTTATCCTGAGATGCTGGAGAGCTTAAAGCCCATTAACGTACCATGTAGATTGCCAATGAAATGGAATCTTATAAAGCAGATTAGGGATTAGGGATTTCATACATGTGTACCCGCATGTAGACTACACCCAAATGCTGAAGAAAAGAGATCTAAAAGACAGTTATATCTAAAATATTTACTCCAGAAAGCTGTCTTCTATTTGACACTGACTTGGATTATCTGTAGTCTTTGGGCCAAGACATACCAAAACTGTTTCTGTTTGACAATCCATAATCCCTCATGTAAGGGAAAAAACAGACTTTTGTAAAAGAACCCAGCCTACCACATAATAAAAATCCTATTTATTACATAAAAATGTTTCCTAATCTTAAGTCCATTCTTTCCATTTAATGGCACAAGATCAGTGAATGAATAACCCCCATATTTAAAATTTCATGGATCAGTGCTGTGTCTTCCTAACTAGATGTATATCTTTGAAGAGGTATGAATAGCAGAAAGAGCAAAGGTTCTGGTATACTCATAATGAGACCTTGGTTAAAATTTTATTTCTACCACTTACTGGCTGTCTGTGATGAGTTATTTATTCTCTCAAAGCCTAGATTCTCCTTGGTACAACATAGTGGTGGTTAAGTGAGATGGTGTTTCTTATCGGCTGAATTGTGTCCATCCCTCCCCACCCCTACACCAGAGTTTCTGTATTGAATCCCCAAACCCAATTTGGAGAGATCCAACCAGTCCATTCTGAAGGAGATCAGCCCTGGGATTTCTTTGGAAGGAATGATGCTAAAGCTGAGACTCCAGTACTTTGGCCACCTCATGCGAAGAGTTGACTCATTGGAAAAGACTCTGATGCTGGGAGGGATTGGGGGCAGGAGGAGAAGGGGACGCCAGAGGATGAGATGGCTGGATGGCATCACTGACTCAATGGACGTGAGTTTGGGTGAACTCCGGGAGTTTGTGATGGACAGGGAGGCCTGGCGTGCTGCGATTCATGGGGTCGCAAAGAGTCAGACATGACTGAGCGACTGATCTGATCTGATCTATCTGATGATTAAGTTAAAATGAGGCTATTAAGGTGAGCCTTAATCCTGTCTTACTGGTAACCTTGTAAGGATGGAAATTTGGAAAGAGACACAGACACACCAGGGGTGAACTTACACAGAGGGACAACTGTGTAAAGAGACAGCAAGAGGACAGTCAACTGAAACTAAGGAGAGAGGCTTCAGAGGAAAGCAACTCAGCCTATACCTTGATCTTGGACTTCCAGCCTCCAGAACTGTGAAAAAATTAATTTCTGCTGTTTGTCACCCAGTTGGTAGTCTGTTATGGCAGCCCCACTGAACTAACACAGTGATGTGTGCCTGAAACACTTGGCATGTACCATGCCTTTAATAGTTATCCTTCCACCTTCTTTTATATACCCTCTACCCTTCAGTATATCAATTGGCACATAGTAGACACCTAAACAGATCATCCCAGACGAATGACCGAAAATCCTTACTTTCATTTTGAAATAGTTTTCTGATAAAACATCTGGAAAATAGAAGCAAATTTTGTTTTTATGAAACACTTTTAATTTTAGTTTTTGAAGTTTAGATAATTTCTCCCCTCACTGAATATGAAATATAATATCATCACAGCCAAGAGGAAAATAGAAATGATTAACATTATCTTAACTTTCACATGGGTTTTATAAGTTCCATCATTTTATTTATCTCTTACCAGTTTTATTTCATTGCTTACTAATCTTCTTTAAAATTTTAGATCAAGGAGATTTATACCTCCATTTAGTTACTTCTGTCTTTTTCTCACCACAGTAGCTTTGAGAGTGAAGACAACACGATTTATCTGTCAAATTTAATTTCCACACGGGTCAGGGAAGGGAAAAAGTCCATGAACAAAATCTATCGAATGCCTGCTATCAGCCAGACAATGTGTAGATATTACATGCCTTCTTTATTTTAATCATCACCAACCCTATTGGATTTGGTGGTATTATACCCGTGTTACAGCTATAGAAACTGAAACTCGAAAAGATAAAAGTTACAGAGGTAGTAAATGGTACAATCAGGATTCCAACTCAGCCTTTCAGACTAAGCTCTTTTCTGTTCATTATCTGATTGTTATTACTTTTAGTCTGAGATAGGTTTTCTGTACATGACTTATTTGGAGCTCTAAAGAAAAAAATGTTCAGAAATTTAGGAACAGAAAAAAAAATAAATTTCCTGAATATTTATAGTTTCCCTTTTTCAACACCATGTTTTTCCAGTTCCTTTGCCCCTCAAATTGAGTCTTATGACTGAAAAGAAATATACCATTCTTTGTGTTTATAAAATACTATGTAAACTACCTATTTAGTTTCTTTTCATAACAGTCATTGACTTGTTAGATTTTTCGTGTTTTAATGCTCTTAACTCTGGTCATATTTGTTTTTTTATACCCTTTGTCTTTATTTGGGAACTCAGAAAACATGGATTTAAAAGAATGACTTTAGAATGCCCAGTTTTATAAGAAAAGATGAGTTAGTAATGGTGAAATGCCTTTTGTGTTTAAGGCTATTGGGAAAAGCAGTTATAATGACTTGGGATAAAATTATGAACTATTTAATTAAATACTTCACTTTTCATATGCATATAAAAGCCACATATACATGCATTTTAATAAATCATAGTGGCTTAATATCAAAAATGCACAGTTTTTAAAAATATCTCCTTTGAAGTTATTAAAAATTCCATCTAAGTCTACCAAGAACTATTGAGCTGAGTTCCTTGGAGACAGGTGCCAAGTCTAATTTCAGTTAATATATTCATTGATTTCTTGAGGACTGCAGCAAGTAGGATGTCAGTCAAAAATGAAAGGTAATAGAGAACTCTTTGAAAGATTATGATTAATTTTAATTTGGGGGGAGGAGAAAAAGGAGCTGTCATTATGTCAAAGAAAAGTAAAAACTAATTTATACAAGGAAGAAGGCAACTTCAGAATACACAAGAGGCAAACTGAAAGAGTATCATCTAACAGATTTCCAATTTGTAACATCTTTTTATAAGTTTTGGGGTTCACATGCTTATTGCATTACCAACCAGATTATCACATTTTAAAATGGAATGAGTATCAGTTATCTGAAGGCAAATTATGTATAATTCAAAGGGTAACAATGACTGTCTCATATTCCCAGTCTTCAAGAAAAAAAATATTGGTGTTAACTAGATTTGTTCAATCAGAAAGAAAGATAACAAGGTGACATAAAAATCTATGCTAATTATTCTCATCTGCCATTAAGAGTAGAACAAAAAAATGAGGGTTAATTTAATTTAAATTGTAAGGAACTTAATATTAAAGAATTCCAGAATCACCTACCCTTTACATCATCAAGCTGACATCCTTGTACTCATCTCTTTAAAGCACTAAAGTAGAATTAAATCTTTCTTGCCTCAGTGGAAGACCATATTAAAAGACAAACCTCAGCTCTTTTCTTGGCCAAAAGATTGTTGGAAAGGAGACCAGAAGGCAACCAAACATTTTCCGGAACTAGAACACTCTTGGCAAAGCAAATTTCTTTTTATCTTAATAGTCTGTTTTGGGCTTTTTTCCTCCTGGGAAACTGATTCTTATTATGTAAACTTAAAAATGAGAATTGACTTTGATTTAACTAAATCTAAGAAACAAAATGAGGTATGTTTGTTGGTTTTTTTCTTCTTTTTTTTAGTTTTATTCTTCTATTTTTGCCTCTACAAAGCAGAATGTAGATAGTAATAAATCTACTGTTTCTTATTTCATCCTTAGATGTTGTCAACTTGAATTTTCCAAAAATCATTAAAAGAGTTATTAGAGAGTACTTGATTCTTTTACAGATTTGTAACTTTAGGGAACGAAGTGTATGTTTAAAGGCTTAAAAAACAAAGGAACAAAAAAAACCTTTAACCTTGTTATTAAGATAACAGTCCGCACTATAAAAAATCTAGTTATATTTGGTTATGATAATAAAATTTTTTACCAGTTTATCTTTTGTAAAAAATTTGAAGTTTATAGCCAGCATAAACTGCTTTATGCTTATAAAACTCTGTTGAGAAAAGGCCTTTAGCAAGCATTATTTCCCCAAGTGTTTAAAAAAAAAGGAATCTATTCTTTCACCATATAAAATACTTTTATTTCATGCTTTTTTGTTTATTTTTATGCTTTACTTTACTTATTTTTAATATCTAGATACCTACCAATCCTATAAGAATTAACAAATTGGGTAGGTAACATGAAATAATCATTACTTTAAAATATAGATCCAGGATAGATCACATCCTGGGCCATAAATCTAGCCTTGGTAAATTCAAAAAAATTGAAATCCTCTCAAGCATCTTTTCTGATCACAATGTGATAAGATTATATGTCAACTACAGGGAAAAAACTATTAAAAATACAAATATATGGAGGCTAAACAACACACATCTGAATAACCAACAAATCACAGAAGAAATCAAAATATGCATAGAAATGAATGAAAATGAAAACACAACAACCAAAAACCTATGGGATTCGGTAAAAGCAGTGCTAAGGGGAAGGGTCATAGCAATACAAGCCTACCTCAAGAAACAGGAGAGAAATCACATAAATAACCTAACTCTACGCCTAAAGCAATTGGAAAAGGAAGAAATGAAAAACCCCAGGGTGAGTAGAAGGAAAGAAATCTCAAAAATTAGGGCAGAAATAAATGCAAAAGAAACAAAAGAGACCGTAGCAAAAATCAACAAAGCTAACAGCTGGTTCTTTGAGAAAATAAATAAAATAGACACAGCATTAGCCAGACTCATCAAGAAACAAAGGGAGAAGAATCAAATCAACAAAATTAGAAATGAAAATGGGGAAATCATAACAGACAACACAGAAATACGAAGGATCATAAGAGACTACTATCAGCAACTATATACCAATAAAGTGGACAACTTGGAAGAAATGGACAAATTCTTAGAAAAGTATAACTTTCCAAAACTGAACCAGGAAGAAATAAAATCTTAACAGACCCATCACAAACACAGAAATCAAAACCATAATCAGAAATCTTCCAATAAACAAAACCCAGGACCAGATGGCTTCACAGCTGAATTCTACCAAAAATTTAGAGAAGAGCTAACACCTATCCTACTCAAACTCTTCCAGAAAATTGCAGAGGAAGGTAAACTTCCAAACTCATTCTGAGGCCACCATCACCCTAATACCAAAACCAGACAAAGATGACACAAAAAGAGAAAACTACAGGCCAATATCACTGATGAACATAGATGCAAAAATCCTTAACAAAATTCTTGCAAACAGAATCCAACAACATATTAAAAAGATCATACATCATGACGAAGTGGGCTTTATCCCAGGGATGCAAGGATTCTTCAGTATTCACAAATCAATCAATGTGATACACCACATTAACAAATTAAAAGATAAAAACCATATGATTATCTCAATAGATGCTGAGAAAGCCTTTGACAAAATTCAACATCCATTTATGATAAAAACCCTCCAGAAAGCAGGTATAGGAGGAACATACCTCAACATAATAAAAGCCATATATGATAAACCCACAACAAACATTATCCTCAGTGGTGAAAAATTGAAAGCATTTCCCCTAAAGTCAGGAATAAGACAAGGATGCCCACTCTCACCACTACTATTCAACATAGTTTTGGAAGTTTTGGCCACAGCAATCAGAGCAGAAAAATAAAAGGAATCCAAATTGGAAAAGAAGAAGTAAAACTCTCACTGTTTGCAGATGACATGATCCTCTACATAGAAAATCCTAAATACTCCACCAGAAAATGACTAGAGCAAATCAATGAATACAGTAAAGTTGCAGGATATAAAATTAACATGCAGAAATCCCTTGCATTCCTATGAGAAAACAGAGAAATTAAGGAAACAATTCCATTCACCATTGCAACGAAAAGAATAAAATACTTAGGAATAAATCTACCTAAAGAAACAAAAGACCTATATATAGAAAACTATAAAACACTGATGAAAGAAATCAGAGATGACACAAATAGATGAAGAAATGTACCATATTCATGGATCGGAAGAATCAATATAGTGAAAATGAGTATACTACCCAAAGCAATCTATAGATTCAACGCAATCCCTATCAAGCTACAAATGGTATTTTTCAGAGAATTAAAACAAATAATTTCACAATTTGTATGGAATTACAAAAAACCTTGAATAGCCAAAGCAATCTTGAGAAAGAAGAATGGAACTGGAGGAATCAACCTGCCTGACTTCAGGCTCTACTACAAAGCCACAGTCATCAAGACAGTATGGTACTGGCACAAAGACAGAAATAGATCAGTGGAACAAAATAGAAAGCCCAGAGATAAATCCACGCACATCCAGGACATGGAAGCAACCTAGATGTTAATTGGCAGACAAATGGATAAGAAAGCTGTGGTACATATACATAATTGAATATTACTCAGCTATTAAAAAGAATACATTTGAATCAGTTCTGATGTGGTGAGTGAAACTGGAGCCTATTATACAGAGCGAAGTAAGTCAGAAAGAAAAATACCAATATAGTATATTAACACATGTATATGGAATTTAGAAAGATGGTAACGATGACCCTATATGCGAGACAGCAAAAGAGACACAGATGTAAAGAACAGACTGTTGAACTCTGTGGGAGAAGGCAAGAGTGGGATGATTTGAGAGAATAGCATTGAAACATGTATAATATCATGTGAACTAGATCACCAGTCCAGGTTCAATGGGATGGGGAGGGAGGTGGGAGGGAGGATCAGGATAGGGAACACATCCTGAATGTATGGCAAAAACCACCACAATATTGTAAAGTAATTAGCCTCCAATTAAAATTTTTAAAATAGAAATGTATAAAAATGATAGAATAAAAATTTAAGGGCCCACAATAATTCTTTATAAGTCAGTCACTCATGACTTGATGTCAACACTTTTTAAAGCTCATTCTGTCTTCTTTCTGTAGCATATTGTGAGGTAGGTCCAAAGTCTTGCACTGATGAAACCAAGTTAACTCTCAGGGTAAGTTAGTTTAATAAGAAAATAAGTAAAACCTAAAGCCAAACGCTGATTTAGTTTCTTGCAATTCCCTTTACACCCTATAGCTCAAGTTTGCTGTCATTTGCTGCTTGTAGGTAGAATCAGATGGAAAGTCTATCCATGGTAGAATGTCTATGGTGATACAAAGTTCCTTTAATGTAAATGTAACCTGAATTAATTATTCTATAAAAATTACATAAAAGAGTGCTTATTGTTTCATATTTTTTGGAGAATGAAAGGAAAGTTTGAAACTTTGGTGCTTAAACATATATGATCTAGGCATTATTTTTTAAAGATATTAATTAGTATTTCTGAATCTGACATTTCAGATTGATCATTAAAGTGCAGAAAACTTAGAGATTAATTTTTTTTAATTTGCAGATAGCATTGTAATTCCAAAGTCAATATGTTAGTGATACCTCTTATCATACTTGGCAATCACCAGGATCTTCTTGTCATCACATATCTTTAATTCACATTCTAAGTTAACTAAACTGGCCACAAGAAAAAAAGGGCCTCATAAATCATGAAAATTTGATTTTTCTCTGGTGGAAATTTTTCCTCACTCTTATCATTCAAATAGTCTTATTAACCATTTTTTTTAGTAGAACACAGACACTTCTCAATTTATGAATGAGCTGTGTACCAGTGTGTTAAAAGTTCATAGGTCAACTCTTTGGAAATCAGAATGCAGTGATAATTTCTTTAGTCTTACACACAGATCAGATCAGATCAGATCAGTCGCTCAGTCGTGTCTGACTCTTTGCAACCCCATGAATCGCAGCACACCAGGCCTCCCTGTCCATCACCAACTCCCGGAGTTCACTGAGACTCACGTCCATTGAGTCAGCAAGCCATCCAGCCATCTCATCCTCTGTCGTCCCCTTCTCCTCCTGCCCCCAATCCCTCCCAGCATCAGAGTCTTTTCCAATGAGTCAACTCTTCGCATGAGGTGACCAAAGTACTGGAGTCTCAGCATTAGCATCATTCCTTC
>NW_011494881.1:6493946-6498602 GCF_000754665.1 Bison bison bison | reverse complement strand
CATGATCTTCGTTTTCTGAATGTTGAGCTTTAAGCCAACTTTTTCACTCTCCTCTTTCACTTTCATCAAGAGGCTTTTGAGTTCCTCTTCACTTTCTGCCATAAGAGTGGTGTCATCTGCATATCTGAGGTTATTGATATTTCTCCCGGCAATCTTGATTCCAGCTTGTGTTTCTTGCCGTCCAGCGTTTCTCATGATGTACTCTGCATAGAAGTTAAATAAACAGGGTGATAATATACAGCCTTGACATACTCCTTTTCCTATTTGGAACCAGTCTGTTGTTCCATGTCCAGTTCTAACCGTTGCTTCCTGACCGGCATACAGATTTCTCAAGAGGCAGATCAGGTGGTCTCGTATTCCCATCTCTTTCAGAATTTTCCACAGTTTATTGTGATCCACACAGTCAAAGGCTTTGGCATAGTCAGTAAAGCAGAAATAGATGCTTTTCTGGAACTCTCTTGCTTTTTCCATGATCCAGCGGATGTTGGCAACTTGATCTCTGGTTCCTCTGCCTTTTCTAAAACCAGCTTGAACATCAGGAAGTTCACGGTTCACATATTGCTGAAGCCTGGCTTGGAGAATTTTAAGCATTATTTACTAGCATGTGAGATGAGTGCAATTGTGCAGTAGTTTGAGCATTCTTTGGCATTGCCTTTCTTTGGGATTGGAATGAAAACTGACCTTTTCCAGTCCTGTGGCCACTGCTGAGTTTTGCAAATTTGCTGGCATATTGAGAGCAGCACTTTCACAGCATCATCTTTCAGGATTTGGAATAGCTCAACTGGAATTCTGTCATCTCCACTAGCTTTGTTCGTAGTGATGCTTTCTAAGGCTCACTTGACTTCACATTCTAAGATGTCTGGCTGTAGGTTAGTGATCACACCATCATGATTATCTGGGTCGTGAAGATCTTTTTTGTAGAGTTCTTCTGTGTATTCTTGCCACCTCTTCTTAATATCTTCTGCACACAGCAGAATGCTTAATATGCAATATAGTTGAATGTGATACAGTAAAATGGAAAGTAGTATAAAAGATCATTGTGAATGTTTAATCAGTAGCTACTCTCCTAGCTACAACAGTCTGTTGTAGAAGTATCAAATGTTTTAACAAAAAATTGAGTATATATTACATAACAAAAATACTAGCCAACATATCTCTTGAGTTCACTGGAAGTCAAGCACTATTGTGGATGCCTTATTACATTATTTTCATTTAATCTTCACAATACTATTTGATTGGCATTATAATTATCCACATTTAACAAATGAGAACGCGAAGAACCAAAGAAGTTAAGTAATTTACACAAGGTCCCTAACATGATAAAGGAGGAGCTGATATTTGATTCTAGACAGTCTACCTCTACAGTCTGCTCTTTTTTTAAATTGAAGTATATGTAATTTACAATGATCTATTAGTTTCACGTCTACAGAAGTGATTAAATTATACATATATATATATATATTCTTTCCCATATTTTCCATTATATCTTATGGTAAGATATTGAGTATAGTTCCCAGTGCTGTACACTAGCTCCTTGCTGTTTACCTATTTTATATATACTAGTGTATATATGTTAATCCCACACTCCTAATTTATCTTCCCTCCTCTGCCTCTAACTATCCCCTTTGGTAACCATAAGTTTGTGTTCTATATCTGAGTCTGTTTCTGTCTTAGAAATAAGCGCATTTGTATCATTTTCTTAGATTTACATATAAGTGATAAGACCGGGAGCTGACTGTGGCTCAGAAAATGAACTCCTTATTGCCAAACTCAGACTTAAATTGAAGAAAGTAGGGAAAACCACTAGATCATTCAGGTATGACCTAAATCAAATCCCTTATGATTATACAGTGAAAGTGAGAAATAGATTTAAGGGACTAGATCTGATAGAGTGCCTGATGAACTACGGACGGAGGGAGGTTCGTGACATTGTACAGGAGACAGGGATCAAAACCATCCTCTTGGAAAACATGCAAAAAAGCAAAATGGCTGTCTGGGGGGGCCTTACAAATAGCTGTGAAAAGAAGAGAAGTGAAAAGCAAAGGAAAAGGAAAGATATAAGCATCTGAATGCAGAGTTCCAAAGAATAGCAAGGAGAGATAAGAAAGCCTTCCTCAGCAATCAGTGCAAAGAAATAGAGGAAAACAACAGAATGGGAAACACTAGCGATGTATTCAAGAAAATTAGAGATACCAAGGGAACATTTCATGCAAAGATGGGCTCAATAAAGGACAGAAATGGTATGGACCTAACAGAAGCAGAAGATATTAAGAAGAGATGGCAAGAATACACAGAAGAACTATACAAAAAAGATCTTGAAGACCCAGATAATCACGATGGTGTGATCACTCACCTAGAGCCAGACATCCTGGAATGTGAAGTCAAGTGGACCTTAGGAAGCATGACTACAAACACAGCTAGTGGACGTGATGGAATTCCAGTTGAGCTATTTTAAATCCTGAAAGATGATGCTGTGAAAGTGCTGCACTCAATATGCCAGCAAATTTGCAAAACTCAGCAGTGGCCACAGGACTGGAAAAGGTCAGTTTTCATTCCAATCCCAAAGAAAGGCAATGCCAAAGAATGCTCAAACTACCGCACAATTGTACTCATCTCACATGCTAGTAAAGTAATGCTCAAAATTCTCCAAGCCAGGCTTCAGCAATATGTGAACTGTGAACTTCCTGATGTTCAAGCTGGTTTTAGAAAAGGCAGAGGAACCAGAGATCAAGTTGCCAACATCCGCTGGATCATGGAAAAAGCAAGAGAGTTCCAGAAAAAAACCTATTTTTTCTTTATTGACTATGCCAAAGTCTTTGACTGTGTGGATCACAATAAACTGTGGAAAATTCTGAAAGAGATGGGAATACCAGATCACCTGATCTGCCTCTTAAGAAACCTATATGCAGGTCAGGAAGCAACAGTTAGAACTGGACATGGTACAACAGAGTGGTTCCAAATAGGAAAAGGAGTACATCAGGGCTGTATATTGTCCCCCTGCTTATTTAACTCATATGCAGAGTACATCATGAGAAACGCTGGGCTAGAAGAAGCACAAGCTGGAATCAAGATTGCCAGGAGAAATATCAATAACCTCCGATATGCAGATGACACCACCCTTATGGCAGAAAGTGAAGAGGAACTCAAAAACCTATTGATGAAAGTGAAAGAAGAGAGTGAAAAAGTTGGCTTAAAGCTCAACATTCAGAAAACGAAGATCATGGCATCTGGTCCCATCACTTCATGGCAAATAGTTGGGGAAACGGTGGAAACAGTGTCAGACTTTATTTTTGGGGGCTCCAAAGTCACTGCAGATGGTGATTAAAGCCATGAAATTAAAAGACACTTACTCCTTGGAAGGAAAGTTATGACCAACCTAGAAAGCATATTAAACATCAGAGACATTACTTTGCCAACAGTGGTCCATGTAGTCAAACCACAGTCAGACTACTGTGGTTTTTCCAAACTGTATAGATGTGAGAGTTGGACTGTAAAGAAAGCTGAGCACTGAAGAATTGATGCTTTTGAACTGCAATGTTGGAAAAGACTCTTCAGAGTCCCTTGGACTGCAAGCAGCTCCAATCAGTCAATTCTCAAGTAAATCAGTCCTGAATATTCATTGGAAGGACTGATGTTGAAGCTGAAACCCCAATACTTTGGACACCTGATGGGAAGAACTGACTTATTTGAAAAGACCCTAATCCTGGGAAAGATTGCAGGCAGGAGGAGAAGGGTCCAACAGAGGATGAGATGGTTGGATGGCATCACTGACTCAGTGGACATGTTTGAGTAAGCTCTGGGAGTTGGTGATGGACAGGGAAGCTCAGGGTCAGACACAACAGAGCGACTGAACTGAACTGAACTGAACTGATGTTCTGGCTTTTGTAGACAGTGCTGCTGTGAACGTAGGGGTGCATGTATCTTCTTGAGTTAGAGTTTTCTCCCGATAATATATCCAGGAGTAGGATTACAGGGTCATAAGGTAATTTTCTTTTTAATTTTTAAGGATTCTCCATACTAATTTCCATAGGTCAGTTCAGTCACTCAGTCATGTTCAACTCTTTGCAACCCCATGAACTGCAACATGCCAGGCCTCCCTGTCCATCACCAACTCCCAGAGTCTACACAAACCAATGTCCTTTGAGTCATTGATGCCATCGAACCATCTCATCCTCTGTCATCCCCTTCCCCTACTGCCCTCAGTCTTTGCCAGCATCAGGATCTTTTCACATAAGTCAGCTCTTCGCATCAGATGGCCAAAGTATTGGAGTTTCAGCTTCAATATCAGTCCTTGCAACAAACACCCAGGACTGATCTCCTTTAGGATGGACTGGTTGGATCTCCTTGCAGTCCAAGGGACTCTCAAGAGTCTTCTCCAACACCATAGTTCAAAAGCATCAATTCTTCTGTGCTCAGCTTTCTTTATAGTCCAACTCTCATATCCATACATGACTACTGGAAAAAAATAGCTTTGACTAGATGGACCTTTGTTGACAAAGTAGTGGCTCTGCTTTTTAATATGCTCTCTAGGTTGGTCATAACTTTCCTTCCAAGGAGTAAGCGTCTTTTAATTTCATGGCTGCAGTCACCATCTACAGTGATTTTGGAGCCCCCAAAAATAAAGTCTGACACTGTTTCCACTGTTTGCCCAACTGT
>NW_011494881.1:6493072-6493559 GCF_000754665.1 Bison bison bison | reverse complement strand
TGATGGGACCGGATGCCATGATCTTAGTTTTCTGAATGTTAAGCTTTAAGCCAACTTTTTCACTCTCCTCTTTCACTTTCATCAAGAGGCTCTTCAGTTCTTCACTTTCTGCCATAAGGGTGGTGTCATCTGCATATCTGAGGTTATTGATATTTCTCCCAGCAATCTTGATTCCAGCTTGTGTTTCTTCCAGTCCAGCGTTTCTCATGATGTACTCTGCATATAAGTTAAATAAGCAGGGTGACAATATACAGCCTTTTCCTATTTGGAACCAGTCTGATGTTCCGTGTCCAGTTCCATGACTGTTGCTTCCTAACCTGCATATAGGTTTCTCAAGAGGCACGTCAGGTGGTCTGGTATTCCCATCTCTTTCAGAATTTTCCACAGTTTATTGTGGATCCACACAGTCAAAGGCTTTGGCATAGTCAGTAAAGCAGAAATAGATGCTTTTCTGGAACTCTCTTGCTTTTTCCATGATCCAGCGGAT
>NW_011494881.1:6479100-6492972 GCF_000754665.1 Bison bison bison | reverse complement strand
TGAAGCCTGGCTTGGAGAATTTTGAGCATTACTTTACTAGTGTGTGAGATGAGTGCAATTGTGCGGTAGTTTGAGCATTCTTTGGCGTTGCCTTTCTTTGGGATTGGAATGAAAACTGACCTTTTCCAGTCCTGTGGCCACTGCTGAGTTTTGCAAATTTGCTGGCATATTGAGTGCAGCACTTTCACAGCATCATCTTTCAGGATTTGAAATAGCTCAACTGGAATTCCATCACCTCCACTAGCTTTGTTCGTAGCGATCCTTCCTAAGGTCCACTTGACTTCACATTCCAGGATGTCTGGGTCTAGGTGAGTGATCACACCATCGTGATTATCTGGGTCTTCAAGATCTTTTTTGTACAGTTCTTCTCTGTATTCTTACCGCATCTTCTTAATATCTTCTGCTTCTGTTAGGTCCTCACTATTTCTGTCCTTTATTGAGCCCATCTTTGCATGAAATGTTCCCTTGGTATCTCTAATTTTCTTGAAGAGATCTCTAGTCTTTCCCATTCTATTATTTTCCTCTATTTCTTCGCACTGATCACTGAGGAAGGCTTTCTTATCTCTCCTTGCTATTCTTTGAAACTCTGCATTCAGATGTTTATATCTTTCCTTTTCTCCTTTGCTTTTCACTTCTCTTCTTTTCACAGCTATTTGTAAGGCCTCCTCAGACAGCCATTTTGCTTTTTTGCATTTCTTTTTCTTGGGGATGGTCTTGATCCCTGTCTCCTGTACAGTGTCATGAACCTTCATCCATAGTTCATCAAATCGAGTCCCTTCAGTCTATTTCTCACTTCCACTGTATAATCATAAGTGATTTTATCTAGGTCATACCTGAATGGTCTAGTGGTTTTCCCCACTTTCTTCAATTTAATTCTGAATTTAGCAATAAGGAGTTCATGGTCTGAGCCACAGTCAGCTCCTGGTCTTGTTTTTGCTGACTGTATAGAGCTTCTCCATCTTTGGCTGCGGAGAATATAATCAGTCTGATTTTGGTATTGGCCATCTGTTGATGTCCATGTGTAGAGTCTTCTCTTGTGTTGTTGGAAGAGGGTGTTTACTCTGACAGGTGCATTATCTTGGCAAAACTCTATTAGCCTTTGCCCTGCTTCATAGACTGTAACAATTTACATTCCCACCAACACTGTAGGAACGTACCTTTTTCTCCCTACCCCCTCCAACATTTGTAGACTTCTTAATGATGGCCATTTTGGCTGGTGTGAGATGATACTTCATTGTGGTATTGATTTGTGTTTCTCTTAATAATTAGTGATATTAAGTGTCTTTTCATGTACCTGTTGACCATCTGTATGTCTTCTTTAGAAAAATATCTCTAGGCCTTCTACCCAATTTTAGAGTCTGCAGTTAACTACTGATTTACACTAGCTTTCCAGGAGCTGTGCTGAATGCTCAGGATTCAGGTATGAACAAAATACTGTCCCTACTCCCAAGAAACTTATAAAAATGAGCTGAATAAACCAGAAATTCTTGCACAGTGTTGTAAGTACAATATTGGAGAGATCTATGTGGTGCAATTAGAGTATAATAGGGGACATGTAAGTCAGTCTGTGAAGTAAAAGAGCAAGGGACCACTCAGGAAGTTTTCCCAGAGATGGCAATATTTGAGTCAGCTTTAACTCTGCAGTTTATTATATCTAAAGAAAGAATTTTTGTCAGCTGTTTGTCCTGGTTGTAGGATAGATGAGAAGAGGCAAGGAAGTGCTGAGTACACTGGGACTGGGGCCAAGAGAGGGGTGACAGAGAAAATGACCTTTCTTACCCCGTTTGTCCCAAATAAGATTTAATGTGTCCCTTAGGTGTTCTCAGGTTGGTAGAGTCTCTGTGCCTTCAAGTCTGAGTCTGCAGAGATTGTTGAGAAGCATATGAAAAGCAGGGGACTGGATAAGAGAAGAGAAGCTTTCTCCAGATTTCTGGAGCTAGCTGGACTGTAGAAAGATCAAATTTGGCCTCTAAATCAGACCTTGAATGAAGAACTTGGAACTCAGTGTTGCCTAAGGGATCTGAGTAGGTATTTTCATTTTTATCCCTCTTCTAGCCATCTTTCGCCATATTTCAGAATTATGGTTCTCAGAATTTATGGACATTTTAAAAGGAAGAGTGTGAGCTTTAAAGAATGATAACTGTACCAATGAGTGGAAGGAAGCTTTTTGTCCTTTAATTTTTTTCCCTTCTTCTAAATAATTTGGCCTTAAATAACTCTTCTAAGTCTATTTTTTTCTTTCTTAGAGGGAAAGGAGATTTTTTAAAAAATACCTTTATCCTCCAGCCTGCCATATAAGCTTAGAGGAGACTGAGAAGTCTAGACAGTGTCTTAGGAATCAGAGCCAGCTTTGCAGTAATTTGTGAATAAATAATACAATGCAGCCTGTTGAATTCAGACTCTGAGCAAATGCCACTTTGAAGTGAAGTCGCTCAGTCGTGTCCGACTGTTTGTGACCCCGTGGACTGTAGCCCACCAGGCTCCTCCATCCATGGTATACTCCAGGCAAGAACACTGGAGTGGGTTGCCATTTCCTTCTCCAGGGGATCATCCCGACCCAGGGATCAAACCTGAGTCTCCCGCGTTGTAGGCAGACGCTTTACTGTCTGAGCCACCAGGGAAGTCCGCTTTAGAGGATCATATAAATTACATCAGGGTATTACCCTCTGAATTCAGTTAACAGCACAAAAACAGCTTTTGTCAAGTCTCTTTCATTTCTGATTTTAATATAATGCCTTTTCTTCCTCTCTGCCCACATTCTCCTTGTGCAATATTAGCATGAATGTTTTTTCATATTAAAGCTCCTTGGCCTAATAAAATATAAACTACTTCAATCATTTTTGACATAAAAAGCCTCAAATAAAGTGAAAGTTGCTCAGTTGTGTCCGACTCTTTGCAATCTCATGGACTATATAGTCCTTGGAATTCTCTAGACCAGAATACTGGAGTGGGTAGCCTTTCCCTCATCCAGGGGGTCTTCCCAACCCAGGGATCATTCCTAGGTCTTCCGCGTTGCAGGCGGATTCTTTACCAGCTGAGCTATCAGGAAAGCCTCAAATAAAGCAATGCCAAAAAAGCTTTATGGGAGATGCCCCTTTTCTTTACTAGTCTGTCCTTGAGATATGGTAGCACATCTACCTAGCAGAAGAAATAAAAACCAAAAATGTAAAACTTAGTCATTTTCTTACTAATAACAAATTGAAATTATTTAGTGTTTAGGTATGTGCCAGGCATTGTGTTAGATACTGGATATATGAAACCAAGTAGACCCTGATTCCTAAATTTAAGGAACTATAAACAGTCTGGGAAATTAGTTACTACAGTATAGGAAGAAAAGTACAATTATGGAGGTATGCACAGAAGAGGTGAACAATAAATATTTGTGAAAAGAATAATCAGTATACGGTTATGCCATTTGGGTTTTTTGAAAGTTGGTCTAAATGTGAGTTTTACCTCTATGGCCTTGGAAGCCTGTGTTTCATCATTTGTACAATTAGGGTAATAGCCACCTCACAGACTTGTAAGGAAGATTGCCTGAGATAAGAAAGACCCCAGTGGCATGCCTAGCACCCACCAATCACTCTAGGAAGATGTGTTCATTTATTCATTCATCTGTGGCTGCCTGTGTGAAATTTTAGTGCCAAATGTTGGACAGCTCCACAGAGCCCTTTCCCAGAAACTGCTGTTTTCTCCTGTGCTTCTTGCTTTATCAGAAAAGGAAGTGAGGGAAGAGTCAGTAACTTCTTGACATCTCTGTCCAGTGGCCCATCTTGATATTCTTTGCAGTTTTGTCTCCTTTAATGTTTGAAAAGATTCCAGAAAAATTCCAATTTCACAGTCATTATGTTTATTCAATTTTTCATCCCAAATCAGTGATTTCCAGAATATCATTGAAGATATCACTCAGTGAGATGTGTGATAATATTTTTCAAATTTCCAGATGGATACATTATGGAGCATGATGCCAGAAATTAAGGAACTGAAGTAGTTTTTCCTTGAATATAGTGTTGATTCACTTTCTCTTTAATGGACATCATATACAGAACCATTAATACAAAGTTATTGCTGTCATCATTGCTAAAGATATTAATATACTATTATTCGCCTTCCTATTTAGAAGTAGTTTCCATGAATTTTCTGTGCTGTTAAGACTGGCAGAGTACAAACCCAGAAACTCTAAAAGCATCTCATTTGCTGTAGTAAAAGTACCTTTCTTATCTGGTGGGTCATTTTTTTTTTTTTAACTGGTTTTTTTTTTTTTGGTGGGTCATTTTTGTTGTGGTAGTAATTGTTTCTCTGTTTCTCTCTAACATGCTGCTGCTAAGTCGCTTCAGTCTCGTCCGACTCTGTGCGACCCCATAGACAGCAGCCCACCAGGCTCCCCCGTCCCTGGGATTCTCCGGCAAGAGCACTGGAGTGGGTTGCCATTTCCTTCTCCAATGCATGAAAGTGAAAAGTGAAAGTGAAGCCGCTCAGTCGTGTCCGACTCTTAGTGACCCCATGGACTGCAGCCCACCAGGCTCATCTGTCCATGGGATTTTCCAGGCAAGAGTACTGGAGTGGGGTGCCATTGCCTTCTCCGCTCTCTAACATAGAGGATGAATTAATGTTAATAGGGTTGATTTCACAGTTGCTCTTGTTCAGGGTAATGTGTGTGATGCTGCAACTCTAGCTCTGATGTTGGTGTTACTACCACTGCTGGTATAGATTTCTGCTCAAGCTCTAGTATTTCTTCAAAGAAGGAAGATGGTTTCTAAAAATTGAAGTATTACAACTCTGCATTAGTTAGCTATTATTGCATAAGCAATTATCCCCAAACTTAGCCATTTAAAGAATTTATTATATCACACAGTTTCTAAGGGATAGGAATCCAGGAGCAGCTCAGCTGGGTGGTTCTGGCTATCTCTCATTTGGTGGTGGTCACAGTGTCAGCCAGAACTGCAGTCTTCTAAAAGCCTGACCAGTCTGGAGGGTCCTCTTTCAAGCTCATTCACATGGCCACAGGCAGGAGGCTTTCAGTTCCTCCTTCTCTGGACCTCTTCACAAGGCTCTCTTGACATGGTCCATTGTGGGAGGAGACTGCACGTGAGTGAATATTAGAAAATGGGGAACACTGGGGACCATTTCTATATAGGGTACCACCTGTGTACACTTACCACCTTCCTCAGGGTATAAGAGTAGCTTTCGGCAGGCTGTGTCAAGGATAGTTCCAGTGACATGCCATCTCCAGTAGTGCTGTCTCATGGCCCTGCCATCATCTCTGCCTTTCCCAGCACTCGTTGTGGAGGCCATCCCACCAGTTTGTCTTTCTGCCCTGGCTTGATTTGTCGCAGATGCCTCATTGCCTTTCTGAACCACTGGCACTGCTCAGGGTCACCGCAGCTCTCCCTCACATGTTCCATTAGCTGTGAATCTAGTGAACAGAGGATTGCAGCCTTATGTTCTTCCTTCCCAGAAAGCTTGCTTCCTTGTAGTCTTCAGGCAGTGTATATCCATAGTTTCTCTCTGCTTCACCAGACACCCAGCTGCATGTTCATGTAATCCAGACTCAGCAAATGCTTGCCATATTCCTGCCCCAGTCCCTTCTGTTTCCAAAGAAATGTGTCCTGCTATGTAGCTTTTGAATTAACAAGGAAGGCTCCTCTCATCTCCAGGATTCAAGTTTTCCCCCCAAGGGATGAAGCTTAATCTCTGTTTTGTTATGCAGCATGGTGTATTGCTCCCCTTAGTGGCAGAAGTATTGGACATTTTGAAGAAATAAATGTACAGCTAAAATGATGTGGTATGTTTTAGTTTGCATGCTTGTAATTTAAGGAGTATATCTGTTAAGATCTCTTTTAAATCATTATCTATAATGAAAATACTTCATAGATTTTTTTCTGAAATATTTTGTAATCAACTTGGAAAATTCCCACTGTAACACCAAATGAGAGACTGTGTTAAAAACTAAAAGGTTGCTTTTTTTTTACTCAGGTTTTAAGGAATTTTGTTCTCATGATTCACAGAAGATGGTATGTATTAAAACACCTGGATAATACATCACTTAGTGATAGCCTTCTGTATGTCTGAGAATGTTGATTTCTTTGGTCTAACGGACTTGGAACTTTTAGGCAAAAAGTAGCTACTGTTTGGTTATCCCTTTACACAATTTACAATTATTCACTTAGGTATAAGCTCATCTTACTCTGTGATGTTAACTAAAGAAATGGGATCAAACTCTGCTTTCTGTCAGGAATTCTCCCTATAGGCTCAGTTCAGTTCAGTTCAGTTGCTCAGTCATGTCTGACTTTTTGCGACCCCATGAACCGCAGCACACCAGGCCTCCCTGTCCATCACCAACTCCCGGAGTCCACCCAAACCTATGTCCGTTGAGTCGGTGATGCCATCCAACCATCTCATCCTCTGTCGTCCCCTTCTCCTCCTGCCCCCGATCTTTCCCAGCATCAAGGTCTTTTTAAGTGAGTCAGCTCTTTGCATCAGGTGGCCAGAGTTTCAGCTTCAATGTCAGTCCTTCCAGTGCTAAACTGAACTAAATTTTTAAGTAAATGAGTATCAGGTTAAATTTGATTGAGACTAGTTTTTAAATTTGGATCTAAAGTAATGCTGGGATTTTTCTAATGCTTGGGAAATGGTGCTGGTTGGTTTGTTGATTTGCTTATTTTGATTTTAAAGAGCCTATAAAGGCATTTCCTTTTTCTCCATCAGGGAAGGTTAATTAAAGTTCTCTTAGTACAGTATCTCCACAACTGGTCTTAAAGAATATTGTGGTGTATTCGTTTCCTAACTGTGGATTTGAAATAAGTTTTTTAGTTCACTGTATCTTTATGCTCTGACAGGGTTATGATAGCTAGGGGAACAATCTCTTTGGTTTTCCTCACTTGTGAGTATGTATAACCTCAAATGTGATGTTAATGTGGCTTTGCATTCAATTTCTGTCAAGGAAAAATAATAAATTGTGGAGCTGGTTAATCCGGTGAGTATAGTAAGAAGTCATTTATTTGAACATGTAGTCATTAACTCACCAAAGCTAATCAGATTTTATACATACTTTGTCAACAGAAGCCTGCTCTGCCTAGTGAAACATAATTTATTTTAAACTGGCATAATGGAGCATAACCTTAGCTGCCCTTCTCAACTAGCTTTGCAGAAGTCATCCAGAAAGATTCACCTTCCCTCTATGACTTTTTAGTGATCATCATGTCCATGTGCCAGAGGGCTCCATGGGGCAAATTTTACTCTCAGAGCAGAGTAAAAGTTAACACAGTTTTAGTAAATGAATACTGCTAAGCTATAATTAGTATATCTCAAACCATAGTTTCTAGATAGCTTCAAAAATTTGAAATACCTGCCTCTCTGCCAATATGTGCTGATGAATATATGACAGAAGAATGTGCAGTTTTCCTTTTAATGTTATCATGGTGGTATAATTTTAGTGTATTTAATTGGTTGGTTCTGGTCTGAAATACTAATCAACTTCCTTTCTGCCTCTGTACTGAAAACGGTGCAATAATTTTGACCTTGTGTTTATGTGGCAGTCTCCTCTGTATTAAAAAAGCCATGGACAGCTTGTTCCTCCCTAAATAATTTGAGGCTTATTTTTGCCTCCCAGCTCCATGACAGCCAGAAGCGAAGAATTCAGTATTTGAATTATAGTAAAGGGATAGAACTGAGAATGACCAACCAATACTAATATCTTTGTCTTCAATGTTGCAACTCGCTCTTAAGATCAAATACATTTGAAGGTAGGAGATCTCTGCTACTTTGGAGAGTGACAAGAGATGAAAAGAGCAGCTTCCTTTATAGTTGTCACTGCCCCTATTACCTTGTATTGGCCATTCACACGAGTGTATCAGATGTTGCAAGTTTTATAGGATCCTAAGAAGGGAAGGTGTTAAAAGCAATTTAAAGATTTAAGGAAGTATAATTTCACACATGAAAACATTCTCTTAGGACCAGCAAAGAAAGACCTGCCAGGCAGAAATGAGAATTTATCTGACTTTCTTTTAGTAAAAACTTCAAGTTAGTAGTGAGAAAGTCAAGCAACCATCAGCTTTCCAAGTAGCTAAAATCACATTCAAAGAACTAGATATGAAGCAGAAAAGAATCTATTAGGCATAGATATCTTAATCACACCCATTCCCACAATCCCTGTTAGTAACATCATCTCATCTTGCCACTTCTGTTCGTATCCAGCACCATTCTAGTCTACACTACAGGTTATCTTTTGGCTGAATTACTTTAGTCACTTCCCCAACTAGTCTTACTATAGCTACTCTTTTTGTTTGTTTGTTTCATCAGGTCTTACTTGTTTCTCACGAGATCTTCATTGCATTGTTCAGGATCTTTTGTTGTGGCTCGCGGGCTCCAGAGCACTTGGGCTTCAGTAATTGTAGCACATGGGCTCTCTAGTTGGGGTGCATGGGCTTAGTTGCTCTATGGCAAGTGGAATCTTGGTTCCCCGATCAGAGATCAAACGGGTGTCCCCTGCATTGCAAGGCCAATTCTAAACCACTGGACCACCAGAGAAGTCCCACTATAGCCACTCTTGCCTTCCTCATTCTTCTTAAACTAAAGACTTAAACCCTTACCCCTGGACTCTGTATAATTTGACCTCTGTCACCTCCTCTTCCAAGTTCATCTCGTACCAATCATTCTTCCACCTAAGGGCCTTTGCACTATTGTTGATTTGCTTGAAATACTCTCTTCCTCATTTCCCTTACCCCAGTTACCTCCTTGTCTCTCACAGCCCAGTTGGACCTCATTTTAGGTTACATATTTCCAAAGCACTCTGTACTTTTTCTTCAGGTGACTTGACTATATAGTCTCCTGATTAATTCTTAAATACCTGTCTCCAAACACTTCTTGAGAATTTTTGATAGAGTTTTGGACTCATTATTACTTCCTTAGTGACTGGTACAGTGTCGGACACAAATCAGATGCTCAGGAAATAGTCAAAAGCTTGATAAAGGCACACACACATGCACTCACCCTCTCAATCTCTCTCAATGGCATCATTATGTGTTAATTAATTAGGCGTCTTTTGGGATATCTATTCAACTTTCAGCACTTCCCTTTTCTCCAGGATTTGTCCCATTCTACCTACCAAACACAGCTGTGGGCTCCTGGAAGCAGTATTTATACCTTGCACCTCCGACTTCTTGTCCTCCCATCACCCTCCCCTTCCCCTATCACAGCTAATTGGACTGGCAGTGGATGCCCAACCCAAGTCGGGCCATTCAGTGAATTTGAAGCTGGAGGTGGACATAGTTGGTGTTTTAACATATGAACTCCAGGGTAACCATCTGCTGCCTACTGTGTAAACTCATGAAGTGCAGAGGAAGTAAGGATAACAGAAAATGAGGAGTGAAGCAACTGCACAGAAACGAGACCTGCCAATATTACAGTCCTGGCTTTCAGTCTTTTTTCTTCCATGAGCTTGCCCTTGTCTCTTGAGGCTCCTAAATTTCTTTTTTGCTGAACTTATCTTGAGTTCGTTTCTATTATGTGCAACCAAAAAGAAGCGTTAGTACAACTAGAAAAACTAAAAATAATGACCTTAAAAACGTGCCCAGAATAAGAATCAGTAGTGTCTTAACCCATAAGAAAATGAACAAACTTCATATAATTTAGAGGTACCTTATAGGGTATGATAGCTTAGATAATTTTAACTAACTGCTATCTTGAAGACCTGCATGATTAAGCATGAAAAATTCCTAATTATCTCTTTTTAAAAACTGAAATGCTACCACATATTTGAAAAGTATCTTCTTTGTCTCTTAATTTGGTTTTTTAAAAAATGAAAAACTAACATTTAAGAAAACCTTAATTAGCTTGATGACTTAAAAAAAAACAGAAATCTTTTACTGCTGAGGGATTTAATACATAACCTCACTCGGTGGTTACTCTTTGGCCTCTAAAACACATAACTGACCAGCCAGGGGGAGCTAAACTTACTGTTAACCTGAAATACAATTCAAATAGAAAGCAAGTTCTCTTTCTATTTTTACCATTGTCATCATAAAAGGATTTGATGACTTTCCTCCATTTTCCTATGTCAGGGAAAAACATGTATTATCTTTTTTTCTTTTTTTTAATGAAAGACAATGACCACAAAAGTGATCTTGCCCATTAGATACTTTGCCTTTCACCTGCCTTTTGGACTCATCATTTCTTCCCACCTTCTACATTAAAGCTTCAGTGAGCTGCATATTTCTAGGCTTTAGTCTCTCAGTCTTTCTTACATTTGTCTTTATGCTTGTCAGTCAACCTGAATTCTAATTTCTGTATATTATTTCACTCTCTAGCTCTATTTTATGTTCTAAGAAAATTGGCAGTTTCCAGCATAATTTTGAGTATATTAAAAATTAGTAACCAGTTCCATAGCACCTAATAGGCATGAGCTTATTGCCTATGCAGTGGCTTTCTGAATGGGCAGATTTAAAATGGGTGATAAGATTAAGCCAATCAAAACGGGATCATCATTTCAAAAAGGGAAATAAATTGAGATTTGAGCTCCAGAAACCACAGAATGGAATGTATTGCTAATTTTACAGATAGTGTCCTCAAACTATAGTATTTTAGTGTTTTCCAAGAAGGTAGAAATTTGAGAATATACAACTTAATACTCAACTTAGTTCATCATGTAAAAACAGGTACAACCGTAACTGTTCCATTGTTTTAGTGTAATGAACCTGTATTTCTTTCAGTTAAACTGTCTAGCTTTTGTGAAGCATAGAGAGAGTTGTCACGATGGATTCCTTGAACACAGCTCTTTTTCAAATTGAGCCACAATTGATTTTTTCATATCTTGTATCTGTGACATTGTTCCTATAGAAAACATCAAGTTAAACTGTCTAGCTTTTGTGAAGCATAGAGAGAGTTGTCACGATGGATTCCTTGAACACAGGTCTTTTTCAAATTGAGCCACAATTGATTTTTTCATATCTTGTATCTGTGACATTGTTCCTATAGAAAACATCAAGTAATAACTATTTTTAATGATGCTGTCTCCTCCTGGGTATAAGCTAGCAGTTTAATTTATAATTGCCTAGCTAGGTTTTCTTTTTTCTTTTTTTTTAATTTGTTAGGCAAATGTGTAATTACATGATCTTAAATCAGCCTTTAGGGATGGACTTTTAAAATCATTCACTCATAAAAAGTAGTTACATAATTTTATCATGCCGGTAACGCACATTCGTTTTAAAACCCACTAGACTATTGTCGTTTTGGCTTTGTCCCATTTACTCTTCTGATCTCACATTCCTCTTATGTAAATGGAGATGGTCACTATTACACCTATTTCAAAGGTGATTATGAGACTCAAAAGAATAGGAAGTATTTTGTACATTATTATTCTCAGCCCACTTGTTTATTTGTGTCCCATAGGTAGTAACTGCAGAGCTTATAGTCTATTCTTATACCTCCTATTTCCAGAAATTTTTGCAGAAGTACAGTTTTTATAAGGAAAGACAGTTTAGAATTAAACTTTCTGTGCCCTGAGCACAGTTCCACTCTTGCCCACCTCTTTTCCTTTTCTTCTCATAAACAAGAAAAATGCTCATGTGAAGAGTAATAAGGAGAGAGTTAAGAGAATTACTTAGTTGTAGTTTTTCTCTCCTTTCTCAATTTTTTTCTGTATTATCTTTGTAGGGAAAGAAAGTTTGTTACTCTTTAAACAGAACTGAAGTTAACAGAAGCAAAATTGTTGTTTATTATTGTTTGCAGCTAACATTTATTAATAGCGGCTAACATTTACTGAGCTCTTAATATGTGCTAGACAATGTATTACCATATTTCATTGAATCTAAAACACAAACATTGATGAGATGTACCATTATTTTACATACCATGTATTCATAAAAGGAATTATAAATAAGACAAATTGGTATAAAATGTCCTCACATTCAGGGCCCAACTCTTCTGAATTTCTCTTTTGACTCAGAATTATGAATTTCTTTTATTAGACATCAAATTGTCCTTTGAGCCATCAAGAGCATTGGTAATGCAGCATTTCTTAAAGAAATATTCCACTATTACCTAGGATTTTCTTCCAAGCCACTGACATTCATTTTGTAAGCTTCGACATCTTGTATAGGCAATGACAACAGTATTGCAACTGCTGTCTAGCCAATAGCAATTATAAGAAGCATATTGATTTCAGAGATATTAAAATATAAAAAATATAAGTAAATGCATTTTGTAAAATATTAAATGGGGTGATTGTTTCACATGTATTATCTAACTTAACCCTCAGAATAATCTCACAAGGGAAGTACTGTTATTATACCCATTTTACAAATGAGGGAAACGGGTTAGAAAGGATAAATAGATTGCTCAGGAGTTTACAGTTGGTAAGAGACCAAAACAAAAAAAAAAAACAAAAAAAACCAACAAACTCAAGTCAGCCTGACCGCAAAACCTTTATCCTTGCCACTGTAATACATTGGATTCATTTACATACCCCAAATAATAAGATCTCTGATATGGGCACAGGAAGCATATCCTAATTCTTTAAGAGAGCCAGAACAGAGACTATATAGAGCTGCATAAAGTATTTCCCAGAAGCTACCAAACTAGAATTTCAGTGAGTAAAGACTAAATGAGGGCCTTCCCTGGTGGTCCAGTGGCTAAGACTCTGTACTTCCTATTGCCGGGGCCAGAGTCAGTCCCTGTTCAGGGAATTGGATCCCACATGCCGCACCTAAGAGTTTGCATGCTGCACCTAAAGATGCCTGCGTGTACGACAAAGATCAAAGAACACGCATGCTGAAACTAAGACCTGGTGTGGCCAAATAAATAAACATATATTTTTTTAAAGACTAAATGAAAAGACTCCTGCACATGTCTTCAGCTCCGTATAGATGCTGCAATTCAGACTTTTAATTTAGATGAGTGGGTCTCTGTGTTTTGATCAAAATATTCCCATTTTCCTAATGGATGACAGTGTGACTATAATGATTTTATGGCATCTACCCTGGCTTGAATTTTATGAAAATTGATGATATGGTGGTTTTCCAATACCAAGTGACAGAAGAAGGGAAACTTTACTGATAGGTTTTTGTGGTTTTCACTTGAATGAATTAATGAACCTGCCATTCTCACCTAATTTATCATTCCAGCATAGTTTCAGACTCCGAGTACAAATTATTTTGGCCTACAGAGTCTGGCATTGCCTATCCTGTCTGTATCCTCCAATATGCTTATTTATTTACCTTTTTTTTTTTTATTGTTTCTTTCAGTTTTTTAAATGCAAACTGAATATTATTGAGAAATTTTATATATAACTGGACTTAGGTAAAGCAGCAAAAGGAGCTTCATAGTGGAGCCCACAACTAATCATATCTTTGAAATTCAAGTGGCGGTGTTAAGATTTTCCACCCCCAGGAATAATTATCAATTCTAGTGAAGTGGCATAGTCTCACCTTCAGTATTCAAGAGTATAGGCTGAAAAGTGTGTCTTAAGCTCCTAGTAGATGATAAGTAAAGAATTGATAGGGGAGTCTTATATGAGGGAGAAATTTAATCAGTCAACAAAAATTATTTATTGAGGACATGCTGTGTGGCCCAGCTCTGGGTATGACAGAGTAAAAAATATAAGACATGGACTCTTCCTTCAAGAAGTACATAATGTTATAAAAGCAATTATGTGCACTTTCAAAAAGAAAAGAAAATATAATGCAAAGCGTAATTTTCTATGATGCCTCAGTTCAGTTCAGTTCAGTCACTCAGTCATGTCCAACTCTTTGCGACCCCATGAATCGCAGCACACCAGGCCTCCCTGTCCATCACCATCTCCCGGAGTTCACTCAGACTCACATCCATCAAGTCAATGATGCCATCCAGCCATCTCATCCTCTGTCGTCCCCTTCTCCT
>NW_011494881.1:6447448-6478801 GCF_000754665.1 Bison bison bison | reverse complement strand
AAGCCAACTTTTTCACTCTCCACTTCCACTTTCATCAAGAGGCTTTTTAGTTCTTCTTCACTTTGTGCCATAAGGGTGGTGTCATCTGCATATCTGAGGTTATTGATATTTCTCCCGGCAGTCTTGATTCCAGCTTGTGCTTCTTCCAGTCCAGCGTTTCTCATGATGTACTCTGAATATAAGTTAAATAAACAGGGTGACAATATACAGCCTTGACATACTCCTTTCCTATTTGGAACCAGTCTGTTGTTCCATGTCCAGTTCTAACTGTTGCTTCCTGACCTGCATAGACCTAACCTATTGTAAGATCTCAGAAAACTCAGAGAAATCAAGTGTTTTGGAATAACCAGTAGGGCCATGAAGAGAGGTTAAGTTCAAGAAAGGACAGGGTTGTACAGATAGACAAAAAGTGGGGACAATATCCCAGAGAGGGAAAATAAAGAAAAATCTGAATGCTTAGCATAAAGCAATTTACTTTCCCTAGATCCATGAGGTGTTCCAAGTCCTTTCACAGCTGAAAAAAGTCTCCTTTAGAATACAGACTGTTTTAACACTGCTATATTTAGACTGGATAATCAACAAGGACCTACTATATAGCACATTGAATTCTTCTCAATGTTATGTGGCAGCCTAGATGGGAGGGGAATAAAAAAAAGAATACAGAATGTCTAAAATTGATTGAATTATTCTTGCTGTAGAAAGGCTTTATGTTTAATTGTATTGTTATAAATTAGGTACAAATCAATACAGCTTGGGAGAGCTCATATTACATATTTTAGTGAATTGATGGCTAATTTACATCATGCTGGTGAAGATACACAAGACTGGGACTTGAACCTGTGGGCCTGGAATTCAGCCCAGCCAAAACTCAGATTGGGACCTGACCCCACTGTCTTTCAATTGAGATCACACGCCTGGTCTCAAGACTTAATGAAATTCAGGCTCTTTATGTCTCATCACAAAAGAATTCAGTGAGAGACAAAGTGATAGGTAAGAAGTAGATTATTTAGAAAGATACTCATTTCATAGACAGAATGTTTAGGTTTTTTTTAAATATCACTCAGTCGTGTCCAACTCTTTGTGACCCCATGGACTGTGGCCCACCAAGCTCCTCTGTCCATGGAATTGTCCAGGCAGGAATACTGGAGTGAGTTGCCATGCCTTCTTCCAAGAGATCTTCCCAACCCAGGGATTAAACCTGAGTCTCCTGCATTGCAGACAGATTCCTTACCATCTGAGCCAGTGTTCAGTTCAGTTCAGTCGCTCAGTCCTGTCTGACTCTGCGACCCCATGAATCGCAGCACACCAGGCCTCCCTGTCCATCACCATCTCCCGGAGTTCACTCAGACTCAGGTCCATCAAGTCGGTGACGGCATCTAGCCATCTCATCCTCTGTTGTCCCCTTCTCCTCCTGCCCCCAATCCCTCCCAGCATCAGTCTTTCCCAATGAGTCAACTTTTCGCATGAGGTGGCCAAAGTACTGGAGTTTCAGCTTTAGCATTATTCCTTCCAAAGAAATCCCAGGGCTGATCTCCTTCAGAATGGACTGGTTGGATCTCCTTGCAGTCCAAGGGACTCTCAAGAGTCTTCTCCAACACCACAGTTCAAAATCTTCAATTCTTCAGCACTCAGCTTTCTTCAAAGTCCAACTCTTGCATCCATACATGACCACTGGAAAAACCATAGCCTTGACTAGACGGACTTTTGTTGGCAAAGTAATGTCTCTACTTTTGAATATGCTATCTAGGTTGGTCATAACTTTTCTTACAAGGGGTAAGTATCTTTTAATTTCATGGCTGCAATCACGATCTGCAGTGATTGTGGTACATCTCAAAAAGAAAGAACACATTCCATGGGAGAAACACATTCCACAGACAGAGTGTGGGCCATCTTAGAAGGCAAGAGACCCCAAATGTGGGGTGGTTAGTTTTTATGGGCTGTGTAGTTTCATAGGCTAACAAGGGGGAGGATTATTCCAACTGTTTGGGAAAAGGGGCAGAGATTTCCAGGAATTGGACCACTACCCACTTTTTGTCCTATTATGGTTGGCCTCAAAGCTGTCATGGCGCTGGTGGCTGTGTCATTTAGCATGCTAACGTATTACAATGAACGTATATGAGGCTTAAGGTCCATTGGAAGTCACATCTTCTGCCATCTTGGACCTAACTGATTCTAACCAGTCTTTGTCATATCCTCAACAGTATGTCATTCTTTTAAAGGTTTTACCCTGTCCCTTCCCTGCTCTTTCACTGGGGTCCACTAAAAATGTATATCATTCTTGTCTCTATTAGGCAAATTTTGATATTTTCATCATTTGCCAGTAATTACTGTCTACTGACTTAGAGAGTTTTCTCTTTAATGAAAGTAGGAGAAATTACCCATATTCTCATATGAAAATGGTAATAAGAAGAAATGTCTGCCTCTCTCCCCATTTTTTTTTTTTTGATCATTTAGTTTTTGACCTTTATTCTCTTGATATGTCTTACCTTAACTGACTTTCAGTTGTTAAACTATCCTCTCATTTGTGGGATATATCCCACTTGGTTATGGTATTTAATCCCTTCTGTATGTTGCTAGATTAGCTTTGCTAATTTGTTGAGGCTTTTATTTTTCTTTATTTAATAATTCACTGTGGTGAGGAACTGATCAATTATGAATACACCAAGCCCAAAGTAAATTGTATGTCTTAATTTTCATCATTACTTTTTAACAGCTTCTCACACTGGTTGCTGCCTTCCACGGTTTGCCTCACCTTTAGGTAAAATCAGCGCATCAAGTCTTTTATAATGACATTAGGTGTCAAGTAATGAACAGGCTAAATCTCCAACTCATAAAAGAGTGCTGACATGCTGTCAGCAATGCTCGGACTAAAGCAACATGGAAATATATGTTGTATTTTCACCTAGACAGTAGGTCTCAGAGAGCCATCTACAGAAATAATGAAGTCAGAGGAAAGCAAACTGACACTCAGATGAGAAAAAGGCAGCACTTTGCTTTCCTACCACGATTAGTCCTTGGTTCTTATCTCCTAAAATTGGAGCTTTTATATTTTTTTCCAATACATGGACTTTCTGTTTCCAAAATTCTTGTGATCTCATGAAAAGAAGAATGTCCTTGAACTCTGAATAATGTTGGGCCTCAAATCTCAAAGGAATATATAGTGCCAAGACTAAGGTATTTTTCATGTTGCTGTGATTTAGAATAAAATGGTGTTGAAAGCAGAAATGGGATATGGTAAGATCTACTGCTTTCTGAAAGAGTTATCGTAGAGGAAAAAACAGCTTGAGACTAACATGATATAGTGATTCCATATGGAAACACTAACTTCATAGATTGATTAGAATATTAAATAGCTGTTAATTTTGCCAGAATTTGAGTCTTTTTCATATTGATCAAGGTCATATCTTAGGAAAAAAATAACCACACAGATTTTGTATAATTCAGAATGTTATGTGAATTAATATATGGAAAGCACTTAGAACAGGATCTGGCACATAGTAAATGCTGTAACAGTAATATTTGCTATTATGAATGATAGAGAATGGATTATTCTTTAACAACCTGAGGAATTTTTCTAAGAAAGTATAATAGTCCTTTTAGGCCTTCTTTTCTTTAGAACTGAACTTTTTTTTTTTTTTTTTTTCCGCTTTCTCCATCACTCCATGAAAGTGAAAGTCACTCAGTCGTGTCTGACTTTTTGCAACCCCATGGACTATATAGTCCATGGAATTCTCCAGGCCAGAATACTGGAGTGGGCAGCCTATCCCTTCTCCAGTGGATCTTTCCAACCCAGAGATTGAACTGGGGTCTCCTGCATTGCAGGCGGATTATTTACCAACTGAGCTATCATCACTCCAGAGCTGATTATATTCCTTTAAACAAAAAAAGGTAGTTAAATGGACTGAATTTCCATGAGTTTATTCCCTCAATTAAAGGGAACCTGGTTAAGTTAGGTTTAAATAACCCCATTTTAGTCTAAAGTCCCAAACATTAAGACTGGTTAAAGGGACTTCCTAGCAGTCCAGTGGTTAGGACCCCGCGCTTCCAGAGGCATGGCTTCAATCCGTGATTGGGGAACTAAGATCCTGCGTGCTCTGTGGCATGGCAAAAGAAAAAAAAAAACCTAGTTTAAAAAAAGTCAGCAAGTTGGAGGATTTATTTATTTATTTTAATATTCTCAGTTGATTTTATTTTGTTGAAATTAATTTTTATTGGAGTATAGTTGTTGATTTACAGTGTTGTCCTAGTTTCTGCTAATCAGCAAAGTGACTCAGTTATATATAACATATATCCACTCTTTTTAAAATTCTTTTCCCATATAGATCATTACAGAATATTGAGTAGAGTACCCTGTGCTATACAGTAGGTTCTTATTAGTTATCTATCCCCAGTGGCTCAGCAAGTAAAGAACCTGCTGGCAGTGCAGGAGACGTGGGTTTGATCCCTGGGTTAGGCAGATCCTCTAAAGAAGGGCATGGCAACACACTCCAGTATTCTTGCCAGGAAAATACCATGGACAGAGGAGCCTGGCAGGCTATGATCCATGGGGTTGCAAAGAGTCAGACACTACTGAAGTGACTGAGCATGCACGCGTGCACACACACACACACATTTTATAAATAGTAGTGTGTATATGTCAGTCCCAACCTTCCAATTTATCCGTCCCCCTTTTCCCCCTGTTGGTAGCTGTTAGTTTGTTTTCTTCATCTGTAACTCTGTGTTTTGTAAATAAGTTAATTTATACCTTTTCTTTAGATTCCACATATAAGCAGTATCATATGATATTTGTCTTTCTCTGTCTGACTTACTTCACCTAGTATCTGGAGGACTTCTTAAAGCAAAGCTTACCGTTGTTCTGAGGATTTAATCACTTTCATTGATTGACACTGAAGAATATGTTTTAATATTTTAGGCTATGTTTCTTTTTTTTTTAATCAAGAAATGATAATACTTAGCCTCTTATCTAACAGGAAAAGAGTTACTAGCTATAAGCCAGTGAAACAAGTTGCAAATAGATCCATGTGTTTCACCACAATAAAGACTTAAAACAGACTTAAGCAAAATTGAAAGATGGGCAAACTGGGTAAAAAAACGTATACTATATTAATACAGGGCGAATATTTTTAATCTTATAAATTAATGAGACATATTTCAGCACTTCTGTAAATAAATAGGCAAAGAAGGTAGAAAATTCAGAGGAAGAAATAGAAATGACCAGTACATATATATGAAAAATGGTCAGCCTCACTAGTAATCAAAGAAATGCTAATTAAAATGGGTTACCATTTTTACTCTAGCAGAGATTTTTAAAAATTATACTTGATGTTATCAAGGGTGTTCTCATATACTGTTAGGATTGTAAAGCAATACATCTTTCTAGAAATTAAGCAGTATATATCAAAAGCATTAAAGAATGTATACCTACTATTTTTACACACACTAGATTGGCAAAAAATAAAAAGTCTGACGACACCAAGTACTGGTGAAAGTATGAAACAAAGGGAGCTCTTGTACATAGCTGATGAAAAGTATTGGTGTGATTCTTTGGGCAAGTAATTAGATATTATCTTGATAAGACAGGAGTTCCACTTCTACATACATGCTCTAGACTTGGAACCCTTGTTGCTGTTTCATCAGGACACTGGTATAAGAATATTCATAATAGCCTTATAAAAAAGGCTGACAATAACTCAGATGTCCATTTATAGGAAAACTGATAGTGATATTTTCAAATAATAGAAATCTACAATAGAGTAAGAATGAAAGAAGCATGCTTAAATGTACACCCATGGCAGATTCATATTGATGTATGGAAAACCAATACAATATTGTAAAGTAATTAGCCTCCAATTAAATAAATTTAAATTTTAAAAAATGTATCAACATGAATGAATTCTAAAAGTATAACGGTTAATTGGAAAAAGAAAATCACAAAAGAATACATCCTATGATACCATTTTATAAAGTTCAGAAGAAAGAAGAAATAAACAATATTGTTAACGTGTTTTAAACTAAACAAAGATTGCAAGGCAGTAAAAAATGAAGTCCATTGATGTTACCTCTTAGGGGAGGCAGAGGGATGAACCTCAACTGTTTGTGCTAATGCTTCCTCTCAGATTAGTGGTATATTCATGGAAGTTTTTTAATTATTATGCTTCATGACTTGTCTATCATGGGTTTTATTTGTATATATCAAATATTTCATAGTCAAAAATTAAAAGAGCCTATAGATTTTCATTTCATAATTCATTTCTAGAGATCAACCCAAAAATAATGATGAAAAATACAGAAAAACTTTATCCCAGTGGTGATATTTATCATAACCAAAAACTGAAACAACAAAGATGTCCAACACCACTTTTTTATACCCTGCTTTGTTCAAAAAAGGGTTTAATAAAGCCCTAAAGAATATATTCAGTGAAACAAAATAAAACTTGCTGAGAAATGAAAGTTAAAAAATGGAAGAAGGTTAAGAGAAAGCCAGAAGTAAGATTATTATGAAAAATATAAGTTGTAAACTCCTGTTCTTGCTAGAGGTAGGTCACAAACTTGACTAAGCTTTCCATAACCAGAGTAAGAAAGGAAATATGATTGTTGATGCCTTTAAGATAACCCTGTATGCAAGACAGCAAAAGAGACAGATGTATAGAACAGTCTTTTGGACTCTGGGAGAGGGCGAGGGTGGGATGATTTGGGAAAATGGCATTGAAACATGTATAATATCTTATATGAAATGAATCGCCAGTCCAGGTTTGATGCAGGATACAGGATGCTTGGGGCTGGTGCACTGGGATGACCCAGAGGGATGGTACAGGGAAGGAGGTGGGAGGGGTTTCAGGATGGGGAACACGTGTATACCCATGGCAGATTCATGTTGATGTATGGCAAAACCAATACAATATTGTAAAGTAATTAGCCTCCAATTAAAATAAATAAATTTATTTTTAAAAAAAAGCAAAAGATTGCTTTGGCCAAAAGAGAAATTTCTTACCAGATTAACTGTATGAGCAAGTTATTTAATTTCTCTCTGCTTGTGTGCCCATGTCTGTAAAATAAAACAATAATAATAATACCTATTATATAACATTGTGAGGATTACATAAGGTAAGTTCTTAGGACTGCTGCTGCTGCTGCTGCTAAGTCGCTTCAGTCGTGTCCGACTCTGTGCGACCATACCTGGCATATTAATAAGCACTCAAATATATTACTGACTAGTCATATTTAATGACGTTCTCAAACATATTCTTATAAAAATCAATATTGTGGAAGTAGGTGTTAAGGGAGAAATGGAGAGGTAATCCTTGCCTCCAATAGGAAATATTCTCAACATTAGGACACCGTGCTGTGAATTAATTTTCTAGTGTTCTACCTCTGTTCACTTACTACATATTTATTGTGTACTTCCTTTATGCAAGTTTTCTGTCTAGTAATATATGGCCAGGATACAGGTCTTATTAAGTTGTTATGCTTCAGCCTCCTCTAGGTAGTTTAATCTAGGAATTATTCTATTATATTGTATAACAAATGATATTTGTCGCATTCACTTTTTCTGCTCTTCAAATATGAAAGTAGTAGTCTGTAAACAGAGACGGGGCGAAAGCAATTATGAAAAGAGAAGTGAGACCTAGTAAGTTGAACTTAGTTAACACTTACTAAGAAGAGAATAATCCCATGGTGGATTCATGTTGATGTATGGCAAAACCAATACAATATTGTAGTTAACCTCCAATTAAAATAAATAAATTTATATTTTTAAAAAAAGAATAATCAATTGAGGCACTTTCCTGAGAAGTGATATGGTGATAAGAATATTAATTGCTACATTTATTGGAATTCAGACTATGCACCAAACTCTGTACTAATTTCTCTGCACACATTATCCCAAGTAATCCTTATAACACTTTGAGGTTGTGAATATTATCTCCCTTTTATTTTTTTGATGAGAAGAAGTTAAATTTTTAGAGAAAGTAAGTCACAGCAGCAAGTATGGGTTCAAGCTGAAATTCAGACCCAGGCAGCTGATTCTAAAATCTATATTCCTAGTCATTTAAATATATTACTTGGCATGGAATGAAACCAAAACGTATCAAACCTTGAATCCTTTTGTTCCAGATCTAAAATATTTTTCTCCAACACCTTTAGTCAAATACATCCTGATTTTTATTATCCTATATTAAGTTCATGCATTAGTCTTGTTATTTTCCTAACTTTGACTATCAGACTATAAAGTTAATCTTTTTCCGATCTAACTGTGTGATTGGTACTCAGGTCTTTTAGTCACTTGATTTACTCACCAACATGAATTTTCTTTAAAACCATTTTTAAATAGAAAGAATCCTTGGATTTGGAGTAGAAGAGTCTAGCAAGTTAAAAATTTGGTAATCCATAATCTCATGGCCCTAGATGCCAATGGATTGTTTTGGCTCTTGCTCAGGGCACTGAATCATGTTGCCTTCAATCCAAATTGTAGGCCTTCCTCCTTAGCCTAAAGACAGTCATATTAATTATTGACAATGAAGATGCATCTTGTATTTAAAGATTAAGAAAATTCATACTTTTAAGATTAAGGTAATTTGACCTGGAGCTCTCTAATGTCCCTTACCAATTGTAGAAACATAGATTTCATATTTAAGCTATGGAATGTACATGTCATGTTTGCTGGGTGGTTTGCAGTAGAGAACTGGGCCTGAAATCATTTTTCCAAAACAGTTTTTCTGAGACTCCTAGTGGTAGCAGCAGTGACATGATTCACATCTCAAAATCCAAATACTGTCAGATGGAAAAAGATGTATTCAGCTCAGTGGCTTGAGATTACTCTGCATTACTTGAATTGTACAGTTCAGAAGCTAGGAAAAGCCTATACTTGTAAAAGGGCAGGATTTACTCTGAGGGGTAGACAGAGTCACCTGAAATGTAATTTTGTGATAGAGAAGAATTTTACATTTGTTGAAATATATTAACCTCAAAAGGCTTTAATAAATCAAGACCCACTTGCAGATACTGATTTCTTTTTTCTTTTACGATTTTCTAATCTTATTTTGGCCTTTGTTCGTAGTACATGTTTTCTTCCTAGCTTCCCTTCTTCCTTAAATCATTTCCTCTCTTTATATGTGTGTGTGTGTGTGTGTGTGTGTGTGTGCACGCGCATATGCATACAAATACCATCTGTCCTTCCAAAGAACAACAAGGGGCAAGGACGGGAAGAGAGGCACAGTGTGGTCAGAAACCGATGGAAAATCTTGCAGACAGTTTTTTGGCTCCTCTTCTCTGTCCCCTGTTTCTCTGCCCTGCAGCCCCCTGGGGAACAACAGGAAGCCAACAGCTTGTATCCATTTGAGAAAGTGGCAGTGACAGAAGAGAAATGCTAAGCTGTTCAGCTCTATTCCTAGACTCAGGGAAGCCATGCAAATGGTGGGTAGTGTGCTTGAACATACATATTCTGTGCCACAGGATTCAACAGATTGGAATTTCTTTTTTGTTTTATTGAAGTATAGTCAGTTTACAATATTGTGTTCATTACAGGTGTACAGCATAGTGATTCAGTATTTTTGCAGATTATACTTCATTATAGATTACTACAAGATAATGGATATAATTTCCTATGCTCTACAATATATCCTTATTGCTTACCATTTTGTATATAGTAGTTTATATCTATTAGGCCCATACCCCTAATTTGTCTGTCCCTCCTTTCATCTCCCCTTTTATAATCGTAAGTTTATTTTCTGTATCTTTGAGTCTGTGTCTGTTTTATATTTACATTCATTTGTACTATTTTTAGATTCCACATGTAAGTGATAATATTATTTGTCTTTCTCTGACTTATTTCACTAAACATAATGTTCTCTAGATTCATCCATATTACTGTAAATGACTGTATTTCCTTCTTTTCATGGCTGAGTAGTACTCCATGCATATATGCTTATATATATACTGCGTCTTCTTAGTTCAGTCATCTATTGATGGCTTTTGAGTTCCTTCCATGTCTTGGTTATTGTAAATAGTGCTGGTATGAACATCGGGGTGCATGTGTCTTTTGAATTAGTGTTTTCTTTTTTTTCAGATAGATATACCTAGGAGTTGAATTGATGGGCCATATAGTGGTTCTATTTTTAGTTTTTTAATGAACTTCCGTACTGTTTTCTGTAGTGACCTGCTGTCAGGAAGCATTTAACAGGAGGCTTCCTGTGTGCTGTTTTGGATCTGTCATGAATCGTTTGTCCCTTAGTAATTCCTGAATATTCAGGAATTAAGTGGAGTAGCAAACTACTCCCTGGGGCTTAGGAATGCATGCATTTCCTTCATTAGTTTTTCCATATGGTGATAAGTAATTATTTACGACCCTCTTCCTTTTTATGACCCATACGGTAAAAGTGATTATTCACAACCCTCTCTCTTTCATATGGATGACCTCATGTTTCCTTGATAACTTGTAAGTTTTGATTTTATCTCTGCTGAAAACAGCTACCTTGTAAGACAGTATAAATACTCACACAATGTTGAATAAAACACTTTTGCTCCATCAGAGCTTGGGTCCCCGTGTCTTCTCTCTCTCTCTCAGGCTATTTCTCTGGAGCGCAGAAGCCCACTGGGCTCACTTTCTTGCCCAGGCTAATGAGACCGTCTCGAGAAGGTACTCTGTGCCTTCACCCCATCGAGAGGGTGCCAGGTGCCTTCATGAATAGCGCAAGCCCCGTGTCAGGAGCTTTATTGGTTTTCTGTGTAAACCAAGGAATATCAGCCTCTTTCTCTCTCCTTTACTTTCTTATCATCGACACTGGACCACCAGGTTCCGGTCCATTAAAGGACCTCAACAGCCTGCACCAATTTACATTTGCACCAGCAGTATAGGAAGAGAGTTCCCTTTTCTCCATACCTTCGCCACCATTTATTTGTAAACTTTTTGATGATAGACAGTCTGACAGGTGTGACGTGATACCTCATTGTGGTTTTGATTTACACATTTCTTTAATAATTAATGATATAGAATATCTTTTCATGTGCCTGTTAGCCATCTGTATTTCTTCTTTGGAAAAATGTCTATTCAGGTCTTCTGCCCATTTTCTGATTGGGTTTTTTTGATACTGACTTGTATAGGCTCTTTGTATGTTTTGGATATGAACCCCTTCTCATTATTTACAAATATTTTCTTCCATCCCATATGTTGTCTTTTTGTTTTGTCAGTGGTTCCTTTGCTGAGCAAAAACTTTTAAGTTTAATTAGGTCCCATTTGTTTATTTTTTTATGTTATTTCTTTTTAATTTCATTTTTAATGTTATTTCTTTTTATGTTATTTCTTGTCTTAGAAGACTGATGCAAGAAAATACTGCTACAATTTATGTCAAACTTTTTTTCTGGGAGTTTTATGGTTTCAGGTTTTATGTTTAGATCTTTAAACCATCTTGAGTTTGTTTTTATATGTGGAATGTTTTATATATGATAGGAGGGAATGTTCTAATCTCATTGTTTTCAGTGTCTTTCCAGTTTTCCCAGCACCACTTATTGAAGGAATAGTCTTTTCTCCATTGTGTTTTCTTATCCCTGTGTCATAGTAGTTAACCCCAGGGTGTGTGGGTTTATTTCTGGGCTCTTTTGTTCCACTCATCTTTATGTCTGGTTTCATGCCAGTACCATGCTGTTTCTATTACTGTAGCTTTGTAAATACAGTCTGAAGGAGCAGAGAAAATTGTGGGTGGTACCCTGGAACACACATATTCTGTGCCACAGGATCAAATAGAATGGAATTTCTTAATTGTCCTACTGAAGTGGAACTTAAGAGGCTTTATCAATATCTGATAAATAAAATACAAGCCAATCATTTGAATTGCTTCCAGATGTATAATTAGAAGCTTTCCACACTGTGATAATTTTGTAATAATCCATCTTTCCCCAAAGACCCTCTCATCACCTTGGGGATTATATTCATGTGGTGCCACATGATGTCAAGCTATTGCCCTTGAAAATATAGCCCTAATTCAGGTCCTAGAGAAACTACACTTGACGCTCCCTGGCCTAGTAGGTCTTTAGTGCTGCTCCAAATCTAACTGTAGAGAAGGTAGTGAACTTTGAAGTGGGCTATACTGCTTGGAGCTGAGTTTATAGTTTTTAGGCTTCCCTGGTGGCTCAGACAGTACAGAATCTGCCTGCAGTGTGGGACACCTGGGTTCAAACCCTGGGTTGGGAAGATCCACTGGAGAAGGGAACAGCTACCCACTCCAGTTTTCTGGCCTGTAGAATTCCATGGATAGAGGAGCCTGGCAGGCAACAGTCCATGCAAAGAGTCGGACACTTTCACTTTCACTCCCTTTCATGTTCCAACCACATCAAAATATCAACAATAATAATAATGATAGAAAAAGGCAAGTCTGTGTTTTCAAAGAACATTAATAAAAATGCTAATTTGAGCACTGGAATTGTTACTTGGGGATCTCCACTGGAAATTGTCTTTACTGCTTTGAAACGTGGCAGAGGTGAGGTTTATGCCCCTGTGGAGAGCAGATGAATGCAGGCTTTCATAAGCCTGAGCACACTGCTGCTGCTGCTGCCAACACTGTAAAAAGAGACATTGCAACCTTGAATCTATCTTGTGGGATAAAACTTAACTCATCTAATTCAAATTTATGGGATTTCTGTACAACTGTGAAATCTCCCAGATAAAGGTAAAATGAACACCCTAAATAGTGGAAGCCTAGGAGACCAGGGATGGCACACTTGCCTTAAAGAACCCCAACTTTGGCGTGGATATCACATGTCACTGAAAATCTGATTTAAACATTGCAGAAAGTATGTTCATTTGCAAAAAAACTTTATCAGTCCTCCATTTTTGTTTCAGGGTAGTTAATTGAATCATAAGTCAAACTTAAATCCTGAAAACTTTTGGTATTGTCAAAAATTAATCAGCTCTGTAGAAGTGATGGTGTGGCAAACATGAAATACTGAGTGGTTGAGTTAAAAACGAGGCTTTTGCTTAGTATTGCTGATGCTGATTTCTTTGGAACAAGTTTTGCTTCTCACTCAAATATGACTAAGCACTCTTGCTTTATAAGTTTATCCAAAACAACATGTTGCTATCCTATAGGATAAATATGTACTAGTGTTTAGAAGGAGGAAATAGTATGTTATTGAGATAACAGTCTGTGGGTCCAGCCAGAGCCACATATGACTCCCAGCTCTAACTTCATCTACCTCAGTTTTCTCAACTGTAAAATGGAGCTGATAATATCTACTCCATAGGATTGTTACAGCAATTAAATGAAAGATTGTATGACTGAAGTACCTGGTTCATAGTACACTATCAGCAAATGATTGCTGTTGTTAAAAAGTAATTCTTGTGTCTTGCTCACTGACATAGTCTGACCAATGAGGAGACAAAGTGTATATTGATTTACCAAACTAAGCAAGGAAATAAAAACTGAGAGAGACTTTCACCCTTAACTACATACTTCCTTATTTTATGTCTTACATGTAAACCTTATCTTGTTACTAGATGGTAAAGTTCCTAAGGACAGAAACTGAATCTTCTTCTTTCCTGTACCCTACGGTGACTAACAGTGCTAGATAACTAGTAGACATTCAGGAAATGTTTGTTGACTTGATCTTAGCAATGTCCTATGTCTTTATATAACCCTCTTAGGAGAATAAGATTTTGCCCTACCATGTAGGAATCTGAAAGTTTCTTTGTAACTGTTATTTTCCATAAAATCGTGGGGAAATTTTACCATGTTAAAATCATTTTGCTTTCTAATTGGTTTCTAGGCCCATCTTTAGCCATTTTATTAATACACATTTACATATTATTAACACTGCAGCTGGTATTGAGATCACTTCTCTCTGTTTTTAAATGACAATCTTCATTTTCTGATATTACTTAGATTAGCTTGAAGTTTTTTGTGCTTAGCCTTTCTGTCTGCATATTTAAATATGCGTAATGATTTTTTGTAGCTTTGTGATAAGTATGCATGTCTAATTGAGGCATCGTATGCCCTATACATTTTTTTTTCAAGTTCTGTTGATGTTCTAACATTTGATTACCATTTGGGGGAAAACTGGAAAACACATTGCTCTTCTTTGAAATTTTTAGAGGTCTGTATAACAACATTAAGTACAGATCAAGGAACTGGTATGTACAATTGATCAAATTTATAATAATTAACTTTTAAGAAGTTTTCTCTGAGTAACAGAGATGTGGATGATCCAGAGAGCACTTATTACTAATAATATTACTGATGAGTTTGAATGGAGATTTAACATGGTTTTTATTCTCACAAGGAAGTTCCTGATCTAGAAGATATAGGAAATGTTATAGCAGCTGTTTTATTGGTGAGAAAATTGACTCCTAGAGTAGTTGGGTAACTTAGTGGCAGATCTGGAATACCCAAATATTCTGTTTCTAATTTTTTTAAGTCTTGGTAAGAATTATAGTTCAAAATATGATCCCAGCCATTAGTTGTTCTCAGAATCCAACAGTTGATCATTCCACATCCCATGTCAAAATACTTTCCATTTGACCTCGTGAACATTCTTTCTGTTCACTTTCCAGTTTGAACGCCATGACCCTGTGGATGGGAGAATCACTGAGAGGCAGTTTGGTGGCATGCTGCTGGCTTACAGTGGAGTACAGTCCAAGAAGCTGACTGCCATGCAGAAGCAGCTCAAGAAGCACTTCAAAGAGGGAAAGGTAGGTATTTTTGCTTAGAGGAACCCATGAGAGCATATTGTTACTGCAAAGGTACTAACATAATGAGAGTGAACTAGTAACTAATTATGACTAATTTATTTCTGGTACTTGAAAAAAAAAAATAAGCAGTTTGTGAAGGAGAAGGGGTAGCCTCGAATGACCCTAGGTTTTTTGGTTCAGATCACAATGTGACCATGAACTGAAATAGTGAATTGAAAGAGAGAGACTGGTTCCCCAGGGGAGATATAGAGTTCCCTTGTAGATATCTTCAGTTTAAGGTGCCTGGGGACTACCCAAGTAGAGATGGTTAGCCAGCAGTTGAATATTCAAATCTATTTTAGAGGACTGAGCTGGGTTTGGGAATCATCAACACACTATTAGAATTAAAATCATGAAGATTGATGAAGTTACCCAAAGAGAATATTATACAGAAAAGAACCATGAGCCAAGGGCAAGATCAAGTGGAACACTAACATTTAAGCAGTTCCAGAATGAAATCTTGAGGAAATGGTTAGAGGAGTACCTAGAGAAAGTATTGAAATCAAAGCCAGGGAAGAAGAAGGTTCAAAAACTAAGGGATCTACAGTGTCCCATGGGAAAGAGAGGGTCCAGTAAAATAAAATGATAAATACCTGGTGGTTTTGGTGAAATGGTGATGTTCGGGAGAGTTGTTTTATTACAGTGGTCCAATTGGAAGGCATATTAAACAGAAAGTGAGAAAGTTGAAAAAAGGAAGGAAGAAGAAAGAGGGAGGGTCCAGAAAGAAGGAAATAGCATATGTTTAAAACTCTGAGGCAGTAGTATATTAACTCTGCTTGGGCTTCTATAGCAAAATACTATAGACGGGGTGGCTTAAAAAACAGAAATTTGTTTTCTCACTGTTCTGGAGGTTAGAAGTCTGTTATCAGTGTGAAGGCAAACTGGGTTTCTAATGAAAGCTTTCTTCCTGTCCTTTAGACAGCCACTTTCTTGCTCTGTCTTCACATTACCTTTCCTTAGTGTTTATACAGAGAGAGAACATGCTCTCTAATGTGTCTTCTTATAAGGACACTAATCCTATCTGACTGGGGCCCCAGCATTGTGACCTCATTTAACCTTTATTATTTTTTTAGAGGCCCGATCTCCTAATACAGCCACAGTGGGGGTTAAGGCTTCAGTGTATTAAGTTTCAGGGGTGAGATGACACAAACATTCACTCCATAACAAGCAGGAAAGACGAATCTGGCATGTGTAAGGAGCTAAACCGGGATTATTGTGGTTGTCAAATACTAACAAAGAGGAGAATGGCCTGAGATGAGGTCTGAGAGGAAGATGTGGGCAAGAACCTGCAAGACCTTGTAGGCATGGAATGAGTTGGGGTTTTATTCACAGTGCAATGAGAAGCTATTATTAAAGAGTTGTGAGCAGGAAAATAGCGTGGTTGTGTGTATGTTTAAAGAGACAACTCTGGATGCTTTATGAAGAATAATTTGGAAAGGAGCAAGCATAGAAGCAAAAGACTGAGACTAAGATTATTAGAGATTTCAGGAGGAGATGAATGGGTCTTTTTTGAGAAGCATGAGATTGGAGACCATGGATTTGTGATGACACTAGTCAACACTGCTCTGTGAGAGCCTTCAGAGCTGTACCTGGTACAGGAAGAAGCAGATGGTAGAACTGAGTCAGTGTCTGGGGTTTTCTAGGCAGTGGATGAACAAACTGAACCAAAAACTAGTAAAGAGGCCAGATCTTTTAAAGATCATGTACACACTCACAGAGACACACATACACAAACACACACAGCAGTGCAAGGGCTAGACCCCAGATCTCATCCTCAGCCCAATACCCTTCCCACATGACAACAATTACCACTTAGCCATGCCTGGAAAATTGACCTAACATTAAACATGTTCCATGAGGGATTGCGAAGGTAGTGTGATATAGTAGACATGGAGCTAGAAGACTTGAGTTCAAGTCCTGCCTGAGAAGTTTCTGTGGACGTTGGATAGATCACTTAACTGGCCTCGTAAACTGAGACCCTTGTCCTTTATGCAGGCTCTAAACTTTAAAGACTCAGTAAGAAATAGAATTGCCTGGGCTTATTTCCATCAATCTTTGTTCAGGAAATCTTGCTTGAATAGCATCACCCCCAAGTTGGTGGAAAGCAGTTCTTATCAGCTAGAGTTTTTCCTCCATACCTTGGGTGTTGAAAAGCTGCAAGGACCTCTGAACAGGCTGTGGACTGCAACTGAGAGCAGGCTGGATTCTGAGAGAGAGTGTCAGCTTCTCTGAGCAGTCCAGCCAGTCTGAAGGTGTTCTCTTGGCTATGAAGGAAGACTCCTTAACAGAAAGTGACAGAGGACAATGCTTCTCTCCTAAAGAGAACTCCTATATTACCTAGTACACAGCTCATATCTATTGGAAGTTGTAATTTCAGAAAGTTGATCACAAATATCTAGGTGAATTTTGTAGAGAACGCACGTTTCTGTTGACCAGACCCTTTTTTAATGTTTTGGCTGCACCACACAGCATGCACTCCCACCAGGGATTGACCTGCAACGCCCCACCCCCATCCCTGCATTGGAAGCATGGAGTCCTAACCGCTGAACTGCCAGAGATCCCTGACCAAACTTATTTTTAAAGTTTTGGTCCTGGCATTGATTTGACCTTAAAATAATTTTCTATCACTCCCCAAGTCTCTCAGTGGTAAAGAATCAGCCTGCCAGTACAGGAGACACAGGTTTTGTCCTTGGGTCAGAAAGATCCCCTGAAGAAGGAAATGGCAACCCACTTTAGTATTCTTGCCTGAAAAATCCCATGGACCAGAGGATCCTTGTGGGTTACAGTCCATGGGGTTGCAAATGAGTCGGACACCACTTGGCAACTAAACAACATTATCTATCATGATAGGTCAATTCATGTTTTGATATGAATTTATATTTAAAAGCAATAAATTGGGTGTTGGAGACATCTCCCTTGAAGAAATAAAGTATTCTAGCTTTGGCAGGAGTTAATTTAGGACCCAAAGACCTTGCAAAAAAGCCCTAAAGTGAAAAGACAAATTTTGTCAGGTGATAAAAATCTGGGGTGCTAAATTATTTCTGGCCCAGAATTTCTAGCCTGCTTTAGAAAGGAGATGGAGATTGATTGTACTCTCATGTTGGTAAAATAATTTGTGAACATAGCAATTAACTAAAATGAGAGTTAATGAAGGGCCTTTCCTCCTAAGGTTACCAGTCCATCTCTCTGGGACCATTTCCCATTATAGAGGAATGACTATCTGATTTCTAATTGCTTCCTTTATTCCACTCTGGATTTGTTAACATGAAAATGTAAGTTTTCATTTGGCACATGTTAATCACTTTCTGTGTGGGGTTCTGTACAAAATTTCAAACCAGAACTAAAAGACTGAAGGTCCTAGTGGTGATATTAAATAAATATTGGCATATTAGTGACCATGCAGTGCTTCACAGCCATTTTTATTTTTTGTGTTTCTAACAGCTTTGCTAGATCTCATTTTGCCTTTGAGAATATAGAGACACAGAAGAAGAGAAATTAATGATCTGCCCACAATCTGGACTAAAATCTGAGGCTTCCTATTACAGATCTTGTCCCTTCTCTAACAAAATTCTGTTTTTCCTGACCATATTCTTCCTCTAACGCAGTTCTCTGGACCTGGTTTTCCAGTAGGCTCACTTGGGGAACTTTTCAGAAATGTGGTTGTTGAGACCCTCTTCAAATCAACTAAATCAGAAGCTCAGTGGGTGGGTCCAGGCATCAGCAGTGCTTAAAAGTCTCCCCAGGTGATTCTAAAGTGCAGTAAAGCTTGCCACAGCCACTGGGCTGGAAAAGTCTGCTTCATCAGTGTCTCTAGTTCTGTCCCTGAGTAATAGCTGGAAGAACTGGGGAGCCTGCCATGCCCGGAAAAATGACTCTGTTCATGCTGAATAACCACCATGTTTCTTATTTAACAAAGGCAGTTTTTTCTTTTCTTTCTTTCTTTTTTTGTTTTATGGAAAACATGTTTTGTTTCAGCTTTGCTTTCAAGATTAGTCCCTAACCTCTATCAGATTTTCCCCATTCCCCTCATTGTCTTTTTTTTCTGTGAATTTTTCTTCTAGGTCAAATGTAACTCAACTTAAAATGTTTTAAAACTTTCCATCCTTCAAATTACCTTCTTCTCCTCATTAAATAAAAGAGTTTCCTGAGACTTCATAGGTGTAATTCACAGTGTTGGTTCTCTATGGTTAAGAGTGCAGACGCCCACAAGCTTTAATAATTTAGTAAATACACTCAAGAATGAATTGAAAGTTACAGTTCAGTGGCAGACATTGCTATATTCAAAACCAGGTACTTTAGGATAAAAGATAAAGCCATCACCTATCCTCAAGAAATATGTAGTCTGTAATAGTCTAATAAAACATATATCTATGCAAAGGATGATCTAATTTCATATCAATATTTATTGAGCACCCATGTGCCAGGCACTCTTCTAAATATTGGGAATACAAGAATGAGCAAAACCAGCTGTCTGTTCTCATAGTGGAGGAAGACATAATAAATAATTATAATACAACCCACTCAACTTTGAGCCTCTGAAAAGCACCATCTTACTCATCTTTGCCATCCTCTGTATGATGTCTCACAGGCAGTTGTTTATCAGATGCATTGATGAATGTATAGTATGTACCCTCATAAAGATATAATAAAACTGTTCGGTTATTTACTTTTCTTGTTTTCTGTGGATAATATTCATGTGGTCTCTTCTGTTCACATATTCTCTCAGATGCTTGACAGTTGAACCCACATTGTGGTCTTCATAAGATGTCAGATTCTAGAAACATTGATCCCAGAACCTTTGAGAAACTCTAACCCCAATTACTGGGTGTCCACCAAAACTATGTAGTATAGCACCCAAGATGTGGCCATTAAACTTAAAAGGTTAGAATTCTACTTCATTGATTTGCTTTGTGTTACTGATTACCTTTGAAACCTGTACCTCCCTCAAAAGAGTACTAAGCTGTGAGTTACTATTCAGAGATTTAATTTTATTTTTCCACCTATTTTATTTTCAATTCTCCCCACCCTCAATACAATTAGTGTCATATACCTCAGCCTTTTCCTTATTTCCTATCCCTCAAGACCCTATACAAACCAGAGAAGAGAATATATCTCAGAGCATAACTGAGTAAATTCATTACTACTAGTTTTGTAGTAATGAGCCTGACAGCTTACTCGGGACTTTGACCTATCGTTTCAGTTCAGTTTAGTCACTCGGTCGTGTCCAACTCTTTGCGACCCCGTGGACTGCAGCACGGCAGGCCTCCCTGTCCATCACCAACTCCTGGAGTCCACCCAAACTCAAGTCTGTTGAGTCGGTGATGCCATCCAACCATTTCATTCCCTGTCATCCCGTTCTCCGCCTGCCCTCAGTCTTTCCTAGCATCAGGGTCTTTTCAAATAAGTCAGCTCTTCGCATCAGGTGGCCAAAGTATTGGAGTTTCAGCTTCAGCATCAGTCCTTCCAATGAACACTCAGGACTGATCTCCTTTAGAATGGACTGGTTGGATCTCCTTGCAGTCCAAGGAACTCTCAAGAGCCTCTCCAACACCATAGTTCAAAAGCAATACTTCGGCGCTCAGCTTTCTTCATAGTCCAACTCTCACGTCCATACATGACTACTGGAAAAACCATAGCCTTGACTAGGCAGACCTTTTTTAACAAAGTAATGGCTCTGCTTTTTAATATGCCGTCTAGGTTGTCATAACTTTCTTTCCAAAAAGTAAGCATCTTTTAATTTCATGGCTGCAGTCACCATCTGCAGTGACTTTGGAGCCCAAAAAAATAAAGTCAGCTACTGTTTCCATTGTTTCCCCATCTGTTTGCCATGAAGTGATGGTACCAGATGCCATGATCTTAGTTTTCTGCATGTTGAGCTTTAAGCCAACTTTTTCACTCTCCTCTTTTGCTTTCATCAAGAGGCTCTTTTTAGTTCTTCTTCACTTTCTGCCATAAGGGTGGTGTCATCTGCATATCTGAAGTTATTGATATTTCTCCCAGCAATTTTGATTCCAGCTTGTGCTTCATCCAGCCCAGCATTTCTCATGATGTACTCTGCATATAAGTTAAATAAGCAGGGTGACAATATACAGCATTGATGTACTCCTTTTCCTATTTGGAACCAGTCTGTTCTTCCATGTCCAGTCCTAACTGTTGGTTCCTGACCTGCATACAGATTTCTCAAGAGACAGGTCAGGTGGTCTGGTATTCCCATCTCTTTCAGAATTTTCCACAGTTTATTGTGATCCACACAGTCAAAGGCTTTGGCATAGTTGATAAAGCAGAAATAGATGTTTTTCTGAAACTCTCTTGCTTTTTCAGTGATCCACTGGATGTTGGCAATTTGATCTCTGGTTCCTCTGCCTTTTCTAAAACCAGCTTGAACATCTGGATGTTCATGGTTCACATACTGCTGAAGCCTGGCTTGGAGAATTTTGAGCATTACTTTACTAGCGTGTGAGATAAGTGCAATTGTGCAGTAGTTTGAGCATTCTTTGGCATTGCCTTTTTTGGGGATTGGAATGAAAACTGACCTTTTCCAGTCCTGTGGCCACTGCTGAGTTTTGCAAATTTGATGGCATCTTGAGTGCAGCACTTTCACAGCATCATCTTTCAGGATTTGAAATAGCTCTACTGGAATTCCATCACCTCCACTAGCTTTGTTCGTAGTGATGCTTTCTAAGGCCCACTTGACTTCACATTCCAGGATGTCTGGCTCTAGGTGAGTGATCACACCATTGTGATTATCTGTGTTGTGAAGATCTTTTTTGTACAGTTCTTCTGTGTATTATTGCCACCTCTTCTTAATGTCTTCTGCTTCTGTTAGGTCCATACCATTTCTGTTCTTTATTGAGCCCATCTTTGCATGAAATGTTCCCTTGGTATTTCTGATTTTCTTGAAGAGATCTCTAGTCTTTCCCATTCTGTTGTTTTCCGCTATTTCTTCACACTGACCACTGAGGAAGGCTTTCTTATCTCTTCTTGCTATTCTTTGGAACTCTGCATTCAGATGGGTATATCCTTGCTTTTCTCCTTTGCTTTTCGCTTCTCTTCCTTTCACAGCTATTTGTAAGGCCTCCTCAGACAGCCATTTTGCTTTTTTGCATTTCTTTTCCATGGGGTTGGTCTTGCTCCCTGTCTCCTGTACAATGTCACGAACCTCCGTCCATAGTTCATCAGGCACTCTATCAGATCTACTTCCTTAATCTATTTCTCACTTCCACTGTATAATCATAAGGGATTTGATTTAGGTCATACCGGAATGGTCTAATGGTTTACTGAGTACTTTTTATGTACAAGACATTTATTTGTCATCTCCCTAATTATCACGTCCTGCTCGGTGGGTAGGATCCCTGTTTTTGAGATGAAAAATGCTTTTTCCAAACCTTCATTATTTGTCTGAGAACACACAGTGTCTTACGAGGTGGCACTAGGATTCAAAGCCAGGCTATCTCATTCCAGGGTCCATAATCATCCTACTGATGAATCTGTTTATTGTCACTGTTCTCTATGATTTGAATAAGCAGAAGAGTTTGGAGTAAACAAAAAAAACAGTGTTACTAGACTGTAGCCTATCTCTTAGTGAGATAGCTAGAAAGGTGAGTTATGGGACCAGATTGTAGAAGACCTTGTATACTACACTAAGAAGTTTAGGGGTTTCCAGTTGACACTGATTGTCACTGATATTTTGTCAACAGTAGGAATGAACATATAAAGAAAAGTGATGTTTTAGGACATTTAGATTCTTAAAGAAATGTAACTAATAGAAATGGTGTAACTTCCCCCTACTGCCAGGCACCAACCAGTTGAAGAAACCTCTGGGCTTCGCAATGGGACGATGCTTTGTTGAGCAAGACAAGCATAGTAACACCTCTGAAAGGGTACCCACTTGTTGGCAGTGACCACGTGGAGGGTGGGAGACTAGATGACAAGGGTAGAGGAAGAATTACTTTGCACTGTACGAAATATATTATCTAGTATAAAAATAATGTAAATGTTTTTTAAAACTAACCAGAAAAATTGAGCAAATAATAGATTGGTGAGAAGCATAGCATATAAGAAAGAAGCATATAAGAAGGAGACTGTTCCTTTTTTTTAATGGGCCATAGAGGGAACTCAGGCAGTTGGGTTGATTATTGGCAGATGGATTTACTATGACCAGTTAAAAGAGAACACAAGAGAATCATCATTACAGTGTGTTTATACCACCCATGGCCTCTCAACATGAGATACTAAATTTACAGCTGACTCCAGAGGAAGCCAAATTTTCCTTCCTTCTCTTCTCATTCTACTATAACTGCCTTTTTATTTTTTAACAGTTTTATTGAGGTGTAATTTATATATCATAAAGTATGTATAAATTAACTGAACAATTCACCCATGAATGGTTTTTTGTAAAGAGACACCCATCAATGATTTTTAGCAAATTTAGTAAATTTGCAGTCATTACTGCAATATCTAGTTTTAGAAGATTTCCATCACCCCAAAAAAGAGCCCTCATGCTAGTTTATAGTCAATACCCATTTCCGCCTAAGTCCCACACAACCATAAATCTTCCTTTTGTCTCTATAGACTTTCCTTTTCTGGAAATTTCATATAAATGCATTCATATAATAATGTAGTCTTGTGTCTGGCTTCTTTTACTTATATTTTTAGGTTTATCCATGCATACAATAGACTACTATTTACTGTCTATATAGTGGAATTATTGTTCAGTAACTCAGTCATGTCCAACTCTTTGCGACCCTATGAGCTGCAGCACGCCAGGCTTCCCTGTCCTTCACCATCTCCCCAAACTCATCTTCATTGAGTTGGTGATGCCATCCAACCATCTGTTCCTCCATTATTCCCTTCTCCTGCTTTCAGTCTTCCCCAGCATCAGGGTCTTTTCCATTGAGTCAGCTCTTTGCATCAGGTGGCCAAAGTATTGGAGCTTCAGCTTCAGTATCAGTCCGTCCAGTAAATATTCAGGATTTAGGACTGACTGGTTTGATCTCTTTGCAATCCAAGGGACTCTCAAGAGTCTTCTCCAACATCATATAGTTCAAAAGCATCAATTCTTTGGCACTCAGCCTTCTTTATGGTCCAACTCTCACATCTGTACATGACTACTGGAAATGCCACAGCTTTGACTAGACGGACGTTTGTTGGCAAAGTAATGTCTCTACTTTACTATACAATGGAAGACTATTTACTATCCATGCAATGGAATACTATTTACTCTTCAGAAATACTGTTTACTATTCAGTATAAACTACATACTAATGCTTTATAACTTTTTATTTCTGAATAGTAAATAATATTACACTGTATAGATATTTATATCTTGTTTCTGCCATCACCAGGGCTTCCCTGGTGGCTCAGAGGATAAAGCGACTGCCTGCAATGCAGGAGACCCAGGTTCGATCCTTGGGTTGGGAAGATCCCCTGGAGAAGGAAATGGCAATCCACTCCAGTATTCTTGCCTGGAGAATCCCATGGACAGAGGAGCCTGGTGGGCTTATAGTCCACGGGGTCGCAAAGAGTCGAACATGACTGAGCGACCTCACTCGCTCACTCTGCCGTCACCAGTTGATGAACATTTGAATTGTTTCCAAATTGAGGCTGGTATAAACATTTACATACAAATCTCGGATGTGCATCTATGTCTTTACGTCTCTTAAGGAGATTCCTAGGAGTGGCTAGCTGGGTCATATAGTAAAATTTTGTGAAACGTCCTTTTTAAGAAATTTGCCATACTGTTTTCCAAAGTGGGTGTACCACGTTGCATTCCACAGCAATGCATGAATTCATTTTCTCCATATCCTCACTAAAAGTTGTTATTATCTGTCTTTTTGATTAGTCATCCTAATAGATATATAGTGATATCTCATTGTGATTTTAGTTTGCATTTCTCTAATGAATGATGATCTGAAGCATTGTTTCATGTACTCTTTAGCCATTCATATATCTTATTTGGAAGATGTCTGTTCAAGTCTTTCTTTAACTGGGTTATTATTATCTCATTATTGAGTTGTAAGAGTTCTTTATATAATTCTGGATACAAATTCTTTATCAGATATATGATTTTTAAATATTTTCCCCAGTCTGTGATTTGTCTGTTTTCTCAGTATTTTGAAGCACAAAATTTTTAACCTTGATAAAATCTATCAAATTTTTTTCTGTTGATGGATTGTGTTTTTGGTGTCATATCTTAAGAACTCTGCCTTGCCCAAGGTCAAAAGATTTTCTGTTTTTTTCCTGAACATTTTATCAGTTGCTTTTAATTTTGAAAGACAATTCTGTCTGCTTGTTTAACAACTTCTCTAGTGTTAAATTCATTTTAAAACAACATAAAGAAATACTTCTGTTTAGAGTCGAAGTACTATTAATTTTATTTATTTTTTTAGTCCAGTCATGCAAGTTCTTTCAGTTGGTTTGTTGAAAATCTGGTCACAGAATAAAATAACTCCTGCTTCTTGTACTTCCCCATAGTATATTTTTTTTAAATCCATTTGATGCCAAGCCTAAGAGAAGGGTATTTCCTTTTGACTACTATGTCTGCAGTTCAAGTCACCCAAAAAGATTGTGCTTAAGCTATAGCCTTCTAAGTCCAGCAACTCAACTTTCATAAAGCCTGTCTTTGCACTTTCTATCCACAAACTTCATGTTGCACTCTTATTCTAGCTTTATGCTAATAAATCTCTGGACTTTTTACTGAGGTAGTTACCAAGAAATAATAATTTTGTGAATAGCATCACCTTTTCTTTAAGGAGGCCTATCAAAATTTTAAGCTCTTTAAGACCCAAGACTCATGTCCAAAGCAATTTTATTTTCCTCACTGTTCCTAGTAGAGTGCTAAGTGGTTAGTAAGTGCTCAATAAAAATTTTTATTATATTTATGTAGTAAAAGGCAAAATGTTGCATATTTTTATTTAATAATGGCTTAATATGATTTATATTCCACTGTTTTTCTGTCATCAAATGAATAATCACTCAATTTAGATTTTTCTGTTCTCTAATAATTCTCAGTGTAAGCACTGTCGTCTTTAATGTTTCACAGTAAATTAACTAACACACATTAGAGGTTGCCCTTTCAGTTTTAGGAATTTATGTTAACCTTTTAGCCTTAAAAATCCTTTCATAAACTCAGACACCAATGCTCCCCTACCCTGTGGAAATCCATATGTAAAATTTAAAAAGGAGAAAAGCTTTAGCATATCTTTTTTTAAATTTACCATTAAAAATAAAGAACAAAATTTACCATTTTAACCACTTTTAAGTGGTTTAATAGTACTAAGTACATTCATACTGCTGTGCAACCAAAACCATCATTCATCTCCAGAACTTTTTCGTCTTCCCAAACTGAAACTCCATATCATTAAACAATAATTCCTCATTATCCCCCTCCCCGTTCCTGGAAACCACCATTCTACATCCTGTCTCTAGGAATTTAACTACTCTAGGTAATTCATATAAGTGGAATCATACAGTATTTGTCCTTTGTATTTTTTGTAATTTGTGTTATTTCCCTTGACATAGTGTGTTCAGAGTTGTCCTTGTAGCATGTATCAGAACTTCTTTCCTTGTAAAGGCTGAATACTCTTCCATTAATGTCTTTTGATGGAAAGAGAAGATGGTATTAGTGTATCCATTCGTAAGCAGATGATATAAAACCTGTGCTTCTGATCCAGTGGAATTCTCCTCGTATTATGTTATAGCCTAGTGCTTACATTAGTTAGCATATTGTAGCATTTTTACAAGGAATGAACTCTGAGTGCTCTAAGTCAAGACCATGAGAATGACTTCAAGTTGAGAGGAATTATTTAATATAGGCCTTCCAGTTCACCACCAAAAGTTATGGAACTTCGTACATACTAGGTGCTCCATAAATGTTTGAATGAATTTTTAAATATGGATGGACCACTGTTCATAATTTCCAAAAACTAGAAATAGCCCAAATGGAATAGTCACACAATGGAATAGTTACAGCAATAAAAGTGAATGAACTACAGACATAACACTAAAGCATTAAAAAATGTTAAAGACAGAAGCCGGAGACTTCCTGGCAGTCCATTGCTTGCCTCCTTGCTTCTAGTGCAGGGGATGCAGGTTCAATCCCTGCTCAGGGAACTAGGCTCCTACATGCCATGTGGTGTGGCCAAATATATATGTATGTGTGTGTGTATATATATATATATATATATTTTTTTTTAAGACAGAAACCATATAAAATAGAATACATACTGCATGGTTCCATTTATAAAATTCAAAAGTAGATATACTTAAACTCCTTAAACATATGTTAAAGGATGCATAAATAGATAGAAAAGCTGTTTTTTATGAAAGGCAAGGAAATGAATCTCCTAAAATTCAGAATGGTTTTTATCACGGAGAACAAGCTCATAACTGTAAAGGGCTATTGTTGGGGAAGGGGAGGGAGGCTCCTGGGATGCTGACAGTAATCTGCTTCTTGACCTGAATTGAGTTTTTATGGGTGTAAAACTTCATTTTACAGAGTTTGCTCATTTGTACGTATATGTTTTACATACCTTTCTATTTGATCCTCATATTCCACAATTTTAAAATATTTAAATTCTGTGATTCTAAGGGGAAAAGCCAAGGGAATATTTCTTGCAAAGATGGGCACAATAAAGGACAGAAACAGTATGGACCTAACAGAAGCTAAAGATATTAAGAAGAGGTGGCAAGAATACACAGAAGAACTATACAAAAAAGATCTTCATGACCCAGATAACCATGATGGTGTGATCACTCACATAGAACCAGACATCCTGGAGTGCAAAGTCAAGTGGGCCTTAGAAGCATCACTACGAACAAAGCTAGTGGAGGTGATGGAATCCCAGCTGAGCTATTTCATATCCTAAAAGATGATGCTTTAAAGTGCTGCACTCAGTATGCCAGCAAATTTGGAAAACAGCAGTGGCCACAGGACTGGAAAAGGTCAGTTTTCATTCCAATCCCAAAGAAAGGCAGTGCCAAAGAATGTTCAAACTACTGCACAATTACACTCATCTCACATGCTAGCAAAATAATGCTCAAAATTCTCCATGCTAGGCTTCAACAATATATGAACCAAGAACTTAAGATGTTCAAGCTGGTTTTAGAAAAGGCAGAGGAACCAGAGATCAAATTGCCAACATTTGTTGGATCATAGAAAAAGCAAGAGAGTTCCAGAAAAACATCTGCTTCATTGACTACGCTAAAGCCTTTGACTGTGTGGATCACAACAAACTGGAAAATTCTTAAAAAAAAAAAAGAAATACCAGACCACCTTACCTGCCTCCTGAGAAATCTGTATGCAGGTCAAGAAGCAACAGTTAGAACCAGACATGGAACAATGGACTGGTTCCATATTGGGAAAGGAGTACATCAAATTTGTATATTGTCACCTTGTGGCATCATGCAAAATGCCAGGCTGGATGAAGCACAAACTGGAATCAAGATTGCCAGCAGAAATATCAATAACCTCAGATATGCAGATGACACCACTCTAATGGCAGAAAACGAAAAGGAACTAAAGAGCCTCTTGATGAAAGTGAAGAGAGTGAAAAAACTGACTTAAAACTTAGCATTCAAAAAACTAAGATCATGGTATCTGGTCCCATCACTTCATGGCAAATAGATGGGAAAGCAATGGAAACAGTGAGACTTTATTTTCTTGGGCCCCAAAAGAGGTGACTGCAGCCATGAAATAAAAGACTTGCTCCTTGGAAGAAAAGCTATGACCTAGACAGCAGAGACATTACTTTGCCAACAAACGTCCTTCTAGTCAAAGCTGTGGTTTTTCTAGTAGTCGTGTATGGATGTCAGAGTTGGACCATAAAAGAAAGCTGAGTGCCAATGAATTGATGCTCCAACTGTGGTGTTGGAGAAGACTCTTGAGAGTCTGTTGGACTGCAAGGAGAGCCAACCAGTCGATCCTAAAGGAAACCAGTCCTGAATATTCATTGGAGTGACTGATGCTGAAGCTGAAGCTCCAATACTTTGGGCACCTGATGTGAAAAACTGACTTCTTAGGAAAGACCCTGATGCTGGGAAATATTGAAGGCAGGAGGAGAAGGGGATGACAGATGATGAGATGGTTGGATGGCATCACCAGCTCATTGGACTCGAGTTTGAGCAAGCTCTGGGAGTTGGTGATGGACAGGGAAGCCTGGCGTGCTGTTGTCCATGTTGTCACAAGGAGTTGGACACTACTGAGCAACTGAACTGAACTGAGGGGGAAAAACTAAGATTATATGACATAATCATAGAGTATTTTAGCTCTTAGTTAGATTGATAAAGATATCATTGGCCAGTTTCCTGGTCCTACAGTACCAGGAAAGTACTATAGTCTATATTAAGTTTTCCTTTTTACTGAGTTACAGATATAAATTCCTAGGCTCTGTAGTTTGCATGCATGCTTAGTCATGTCCAACTCTGTGCAATTCCATGGACTGTACCCCACCTGGCTCCTCTGCCCAAGGTATTTTCCAGGCAAGAATACTAGGGCGGGTTGCCTTTTCCTACTCCAGGAGATCTTCCCAACCCAGGGATAGAACGCATGTCTCCTGCGTCTTCTGACAAGTGGATTCTTTACCATTGTGCCACCTGGGAAGCCCAGGCTCTATAGTTCAGGGAAATGGAAATCGGAAGAGGAGCGGTACTGGGTAGAAGCCTGTCAACATGTGCAGTCCATTAAGGACCTTATGCTTCATTAAAATGCACTAACCTCAGTGTCTTCCCAGTGTTACTCACTTCTTTGAAATTGTATTCATTTCCGTCCCAGCATGATGTGTGAGAAATGGAAAGCAGGCAGATAGGACAGATCTTCCTCCCTCTAATCTGTCTTTATCCAACTACTCTCTTGAGCCATCATAAAAGGTAGAATTAAAGATCAGCAAATCTTTGACTAGCTTTTGAAAAGAATTTCCTCGTTCACAGAAATTTCATCAAATTAAATTTACATGGCCAATTGCTTCATTGCTTCATTAGTAGCTTTTAAATTGGTATAATGAACAACTTTCCCAGTTGCTTGGGTTCTGCTAAATTCTGAAACTATTCCCATGTATATCACTGACTTTGGTGATTCTTTAATTAGCTTAAGCCTCAAAAAAGCTTGACTGGCCTATTGAGTAGGTTATTAAAATGAAAGTCCTAATGGATCTTACTTGTTAAGATGTATAACAAATCAAGTGGCTACAGCTCATTTAGGGAGTGTCACAACAGATACTGTGGCTAATTGGAGGATATGGTTAAAAATATTTTGATTAAAGATATCCAGCCATCACTGTAAACAGCTTCATGTCAGATTTTACATATAAGGGGAAAGCAGTTAGCTAGCATGCCTTTCTTAGAGTAAAATTGAAAAGTTTTGTTCCCCTGTTGTTTGTAAATTTGACATTCCTTGAGTAATTTGTTGAGTCTCTGTTCCAGACATAGCATAAATTTCTGATTTATAGGCATGAGTAACTGCCTAGTCTTCTGCATTTTATGCTGCTTTTTGCACAGGCTCCTGCCTTACCTTATTGTTTTTCTTCTTTCAGGGGCTGACATTTCAGGAAGTGGAGAACTTCTTTACCTTCCTAAAGAATATTAATGATGTAGACACTGCATTGAGCTTTTACCATATGGCTGGGGCATCTCTTGATAAAGGTAATGAAACCCAAAAGTGTTTTTCTGAAGCTATAAACAGTGAATCTGTAATCCATTAGGTGACTGCTGCTGCTGCTGCTAAGTCGCTTCAGTTGTGTCCGACTCTGTGCGACCCCATAAACGGCATAGACCCCATAGACAGCATAGACCCCATAGACAAAAAAGAAACCAAACTATTCCTTCCCAATAAAGAATGAATTAAAATGAACAGCAACTTTAGCTTCACATTATATATGTCATGACTCTGGCTCTGATAAGAGAACTTCCAAATTCCATGCATTAGTCCTCAGCTTAGATGTATTTCTAAGACTAATCATTTAAAGATGGGCATCTGCCTTGACTATAACCCTTCCTTAACAGAAATGTGTGAATTTTTCTTGACATTGTTTTAATTTGCTTTGTTTTGTTGGCATTGCATGGGCCTTGCATTTCACCCTGAGAGGCCAAGTTCAGCAAATATATTTTCTTGAGCTAAACACTATAGTCAAGGCAGGTGCCCACCTTTAAATGATTAGTCTTAGCTGACCTAAGACACATCTAAGCTGAGGACCAATGCATGGAATTTGGAAGTTCTCTTACCAGAGCCAGAGTCATGACATATATAATGTGAAGCTAAAGTTGCTGTTCATTTTAATTCATTCTTTGTTGGGAAGGAATAGTTTGGTTTCTTTTTCGTGTTAGTTTTTGTGTTTTTCTTTAAAGATAAAATCATGAGTCTGAGAATAGCACCTCCACTGGCTTACTTCATACAAATTCAGTTCCAGTTTGTACAGGCAATGGGAGAGAGCCGAGCAATTGCAAGCAGTTTTTCCCAATATATGAAATACTTCAAACATACACAACAGTTTAATTATTGAGAGAACATCCATATGTCCAGCTCAATTAACATTTTGCTATATTTCTCTGATAACTGTGCATATATTCATCCTTCTGCTTATCAGTCCCTCATTTTTTCTGATGCAGAGTCCGTTAGAGACTTAAGTGTACGTCACTCCAGCTTT
>NW_011494881.1:6442713-6447348 GCF_000754665.1 Bison bison bison | reverse complement strand
AAAAAAAAAAAAAGTACTTCAGCATGAATGTTAACTGAAGTTCAGTAGTTGTTTACAGCTCCCTTGTGCCCTTTTGCAGTTAATTTCTGCCCCTGGTTATCAAGAGGCAGCCTTAATTCTGCATATTTTTCCACCATAGATTAATCTTGTTTGTTCTAGAACTTCATACAAATGGAATTAGACCATGAACACTCAGTTTCTCTCAGCCTGTTTTTGAGATCCCCCATGTGGTTACGCACACAGTAGTTGGTTTTGTTCCTTTTTTATGAATAGTAATCTTTTGTATGACTATTCCAAAATTTGTTTATCCTTTCTTCTGTTGGGCACCTTAGCTGTTACCAGTTATTGGCTATCTTGAATCAAGCCACTATGAACATTCTTGTGTTAATCTTTTTGAGGATACGTATTTTCATTTTTCTTGGATAAATACCTAGGAGTATTGCTGAGTCCAGAGAAAGGTGAGTATTTATTTTATTAAAAAAAAACCTTTCAGACACTTTTTCACAATGTATCTTTTATTTTTGTGATTCTGGAATGTACATTAAAGTGTCTCATTGTATTTTTAATTTGTACTTTTCCTGATGACTTCTGCTATTGAGCAGCTTTTTGTGTTCTCATCATTCAGATACCTGCTTTGGTGAAGTGTCTGTTCAGATCTTTTGCCCATTTTTATAAGTTGCTTATTGAATTGTGGAAGTTCTTGTTATGTTCTAATACAAATCCTATATCAGATATATATATTTTGTGAATAGTTTCCTAGTCTTGGCTTGCCTGTTCACTTTTCCATGAGGTCGTCTGAGTAGTGGAAATTCTTCTTTTTAATTTATCAAATTTTTTTGGTTATTACTTTCTCATCCTAATAAACCTTTGTGCTCAATTGTTCATTTGTGTCCAACTCTTCGCAGCCCCATAGCCCTCCAGACTCCTCTGCCCATGAAATTTTCCAGGCAAGAATACTGGAGTAGGGTGCCATTTCCTAGTCCAGGGGATCTTCCCAACCCAGGGACCAGACCTGTGTCCCTGATGTCTCCTGCATAGGCAGGCATTCTTTACCACCAGCGCCACCTGGGAAGTCCGCCAGACTGATAAGATATTCTCCTGTATTTAATTTCTAAATATGGTGTGAAATAAAAGTCAGGATTTCTTTTTTCCACATGGATATTCAGTTGTACCAGCACTATTTGTTGAAAAAAACCTTCCATTAGTTTGTTTTGGCACCTTTATCAAAAATCAGATGACCTTTTAAGTAGAGATCTATACATCTATATACCAATGGGCTTCCCTGATAACTCAGTTGGTAAAGAATCCGCCTGCAATGCAGAAGACGCTGGTTCAATTCCTGGGTTGGGAAGATCTGCTGGAGCAGGGATAGGCTACCCACTCCAGTATTCTTGAACTTCCCTTGTGGTTTAGCTGCTAAAGAATCCACCTGCAATGCAAGAGACCTGGGTTTGATCCCTGGGTTGGGAAGATACCCCGGAGAAGGGAAAGGCTACTCACTCCAGTATTCTGGCCTGGAGAATTCCATGGACTGTGTAGAGCATGGGGTCGCACAGTCGGACACGACTAAGCGACTTTCACTTTCACTTTATACCCATATTCACTGTCTTGGTTACCTTATAGCAGCCTTATAGAAATTCTTGAAGTGTCATGTATTATAAATTCTCCCAACTGGATTCTTCTTTTTCAAAATTGCTTTAGCTGTTTTAGGTCCTTTTATTTCCATGTAAGTTTTAACATCAGTTTGTCACTTTCTCCATAAAAAAGAGGTAGGACTGTGATTAAAATAACATCAAATATATACATTAATTTGGGGCGAATTGACATCCCAGTGAAATATGAGTCTTCTAGTTCCTGAGCATGTTATAACTCTCCATCTTTATAGGTCTTATTTTATTTCTGTCATCAGTGGCTTGTGGTTTTAAATATACAGGTCTTACACATAATTTTTAAAAATTTATGCATATTTTATTGTCTTAATGCTATTAAAATTGAATTTTTATTTCATTTCCAGTTATTTGCTATTATAAAATATAATTTATTTTTGTTTATTAATATTGTATTCGTAGTCTTGCTAAATTTGCTCATTCTTCTAGGTAATCTGTGAATTCCTTAGGTTTTTCTGTGTAAGTAGTAATGTCATCTGCAAACAGAGATAGTTTCACTTCTTTTTTATATTTATTCCTTTATTTGCCTTGCCTTACTGCACTTGCTTTAACCACCAGCACAGTGTTGAATTCAGGTGATGAGTGTGGGTATTGTCGACTTCTTCCTAATTTTAGGGGGGAAAAATTCAATATTTTACAATTAAGATGGATATTAGATTGGACTGTTCATAGGTGCCCATTACCGGATTAAGGAAATTCCTTTTTCTTCCTAATTTAAAAAAAAGATTTTGTCATCAGTGACTGTTGAATTTTGTCAAAAACTTTCTGTATATAGAGAGAGGAATGATTATATGGCTTCTCTCCTTTATTTTCTTAATATGGTAGTTACATTGATTATCCCTTATTGTCCTGAGATAAACCCAACTTGATGATTATGTATTAGGCTTTTTATATATTGGTAAGTTTATTTCTAACATTTTGTTAAATATTGAGGAATGTTGATCTGCAATTTTATTTTTTGTAGTATCTTTTCAGATTTTGTAATAGACTAAACTGTCCTCATAAAATAAGTCGGGGAGTTTTTTCTCTTTTATTTTCAGTAAGAATTTGTAATGATGTATATATATATATATATATACACACACACACACACACACACACACATATATACTGTTCTTTCATTTTGAATTTTTTGATAAGATTCACCAACGAAACTATCTGGGCCTGCAGTTTTCTTTGTGGGGAAGTTTTGCTAATTTTTTAAATAGATACGTAGGCATGCAGAGTTTGTTTTATCTTGTGAGATAAATAAGTTGTCTTCTTTTAAGAAATTTGCCCATTTTGTATGTTATTTATTTACCTAAAGCTGTTCATAATATTTTATCATTATCCTTTTGATATCTATAAAATCTGTAAGATCTGAAATTTAGCCTTTATTCCTAACACTGGTGAATTATATCTTCTCTTTCTCCTTTTTGTTTTTTATTTAATCTACCTAGAGGGTTAACAATTTTAATTTTTTCAAAGGATCAATTTTTTACTTTATTAATTTTTTTTCTTTTGCATTATTTCTTCCCATATCTTTATTATTTCCTTCCTTCTATTTATTTTTCAGTATGCATCCTCTGCTTTTCTTTTTTTAGTTTCTTAACCTATCTTTTCTAAGATAATCTTTGGAGGCTATAAATTTCATTCTAAACATTGCTTTGTATTCTATAAATTTTGATATGTTGTATTTTCATCATCATTCTGTTTGAAATATTTTATGATTTTCTGCATGATTTCAGTGGTGGATTACATATTATTTAAAGATAGGTTGTTTTTCATTTCCAAATATTTTATTTTTCTAGATATACTCTTGTTTTTTATTTCTAATTTAATTCTTTTGTGGTCAGAATACACACTGTATAAAATTTCAGTTCATTAAAATGGACTGAGAACTTGTTTTATGACCCAGAATTTGGTCAGGTTTTTTTTGATGAATGTTTCATATACATTGGAAAAATGTACATTCTTTGGAATGTAATGTTACTTAATCAACCCAGGTCAAAGTGGGTTGATAGTGTTCAGATCTTATATGTCCTAACTGATTTTTTTGTCTAGTTGCTTTTAGTGAGACTGAAATGTTAAAATCTCCAAATATGACGTGTGAATTTTTCTGTTTTTCCCTTTAAATGGTGTCAGTCTTTACTTCATGAATTTTGAGCTCTGGTATTAAGTACATAAATATTTAATGATTACGATTATTGTGTTTTCCTGATGAATTAGCCATTTTATAATTATGAAATATTCCCCCTTTATGTTTAGTGATATACCTTTTCTTGAAGTCTGTTTTGTCTGGTATTAATTTAATTACTCTAGCTCTTTGGGTGGGCTTCCCTGGTAGCTCAGCTGGTAAAGAATCTGCCTATAATGCTGGGGACCCCAGTTCAATTTCTAGGTCGGGAAAATCCCCTGGAGAAGGCATAGGCTACCCACTGCAGTGTTCTTGGGCTTCCCTGGTAGCTCAGATGATAAAGAATCTGCCTGCAATGCAGGAGACCTGGGTTCGATCCCTGGGTTGAGAAAATTTCCTGGAGGAGGGCATGGCAACCCTCTCTAGTATTCTTGCCTGGAGAATCCCCATGGACAGAGGAGCCTGGTAGGCTCTAGTCCATGGGGTGGCAAAGAGTCGGACACGACTGAGTGACTAAGCACAGCACAACACAGCACAGCACAGCACAGCACAGATCTTTGGGTAGTTATTCTTTGTATGATTTGTCCTCCTCTATTCTTTTTGTGTTAAACCTGTCTATGTATTTAAGGTTCATCTCTTCTAGACATAGAGTTGGGTCTAGTGGCCTTTTCAGTTCAGTTCAGCCGCTCAGTTGTGTCCGACTCTTTGCGACCCCATGAATCGCAGCACGCCAGGCCTCCCTGTCCATCACCAACTCCTGGAGTTCACTCAGACTCATGTCCATCGAGTCAGTGATGCCATACAGCCATCTCATCCTCTGTCGTCCCCTTCTCCTCCTGCCCCCAATCCCTC
>NW_011494881.1:6418277-6442613 GCF_000754665.1 Bison bison bison | reverse complement strand
AAAGAAATCCCAGGGCTGATCTCCTTCAGAATGGACTGGTTGGATCTCCTTGCAGTCCAAGGGACTCTCAAGAGTCTTCTCCAACACCACAGTTCAAAAGCATCAATTCTTCGGCGCTCAGCTTTCTTCACAGTCCAGCTCTCACATCCATACATGACCACTGGAAAAACCATAGCCCTGACTAGACGGACCTTTGTTGGCAAAGTAATGTCTCTGCTTTTGAATATGCTATCTAGGTTGGTCATAACTTTTCTTCCAAGGAGTAACGTCTTTTAATTTCATGGCTGCAATCACCATCTGCACTGATTTTAGAGCCCAAAAAAATAAAGTCTGACACTGTTTCCACTGTTCCCCATCTATTTCCCATGAAGTGATGGGACCAGATGCCATGATCTTCGTTTTCTGAATGTTGAGCTTTAAGCCAACTTTTTCACTCTCCTCTTTCACTTTCATCAACAGGCTTTTTAGTTCCTCTTCACTTTCTGCCATAAGGGTGGTGTCATCTGCATATCTGAGGTGATTGATATTTCTCCCAGAAATCTTGACTCCAGCTTATGCTTCTTCCAGCCCAGCATTTCTCGCTCTACCTTTTTGCAGTTTATATTTTAGTGATTTCTCTAGAAATTGTAATTTTTCATGGTTTACTTAAAGTTAATATTGAACCACTTCAGGTTAATTGTAAGGACCTTGTTTTCATATAGTTCCATGTACTGTCACCCCATCTTTTATGCTATTGTTGCCATATTATATTTCCTCCATATATGTTATAATCACTGTCATATAATGTTAGGATTTTTGTTTTCAACAATTATACTTTTAGTAAATTAACAAAAAATTTTTGTACTTAGCCACATTTACTCATGCTTACCAATTTGAGTGTTTTTCATTTGTTCCTGAATATCTAAATATTTATCTGTTATCACTATCAGTTTGAAAAACTTCCTTTATCATTCTTTATGGAACATATCTGCTGGCAGTGATTCTCTTAGTTTTTGGTTTATCTGACAATGTTTTTATTCCACCATTGAGTACTGCAATTTGTGATTTTTAAATTTCTCCAAAGCATTGACTTGGGTTTTAATAACACAGTATTGCTTATTCAACACTTTTTGGTGGGCTTCTTAAGATTTTCTAATATAAGATCATGTAACCTGCAAATAGAAATCATTTTACTTCTTTCTTTCCAACAGGGATGCCTTTTATTTCATTTTCTTGATCCACATAACATTTTAAGAGAACATTCGTCTCCTTGCTTATTTACTTATATAATTTTATTTGTTTAAAATAATCCCTCTTCTGACCTTTGTGAAAACCGTTGGAAAAACTTAATGAAATCATGGAGGTTATGCATGTATTTGTATAATACCACGGGGTCATTTCTATAGAATAGCTTTGGTTATATTGCTTTGTTTCACAGAACAGATCTGACAGCATCTATAAGTCCAACATAAAAGATTTGAAGTCATCACTTATTATTAAATAAAATAAATAAGCTCATCTTTATATTTGCATACCTTTTTTTGAAAAGTCTAATTAAAGATCATAGATTTGCTCTCAGGAACAATTATATAAGATGAATCACTATCTGTGTTAAAATTATAGGATGCACAAAATAGAATGATTCAGGATAATGATAGCAAACAAAAGTGTAACCTAGTGGTTAAAAAAAAGGATAGTATTTCTTTCAAATAACTGCAAACCATCTCCTGCAATGGTTAGTCTCTCCGTAGAGTTCACACCTCATTATCCTTGCTAATAGAGGCAGCAGTACAAATAATGTAGTCATATCTGATATCCAAAAATATGTTTGGCTTTGAGATAGATGATGTTTGGCATTTATTTTGACTTCTTAGTTTGTTTCATCTGTATAACTTTGGATTCCCTGAGTGTAAAAGATAGATATCTAGGGGAAACTGGCCTAGATTCATGCTAAGTAAGAGGGAAAAGCCACGTATACTCATTTCCTAGGGCTGCCATAACAAATTACCACAAACACAGTGATCTGAAACAACAGAAATCTATTTCACAGCTCTGCAGGCCACAAATTTGAAATTAAGGTGTTGGCAGGGCCATACTTCCTCTGAAGGCTCTAGGGAATAGTCCTCCCTTACCTCTTCCAGCCTCTGGTGGCTTAGGCACTCCTTGGCTTGTGGCTGCATAACTCCAGTCATGCTTCTCTCTTCACATGGCCTCCCTACCCCCTTCTCCCTGTGTGTCTGTCTTCTATTTATCTCTTCTAAGAACACTTGTCATTGGACTTAGGACCCACCTGGATCATCTCAGGATTCTTAATTACATCTGCAAAGACCCTTCTTCCAAACAAAGTCACATTCATAAGTTCCAGGGCGTAAGATGTAGACATATCTCTTGGGCCAACATTCAACTCACTATAGCAACCAAGAACTAAATATCACTCATATGTAGTCCACAAAGTAAAGCAAAACTAGAAACAAAAAAATGAATTTAATTTACTATGAGAATATTTGTATCGTCTATTTAAAACTGAATTTTTTGTAATTTATTTGGCTGTGCAGGGTCTTAGTTGTGGCATGTAGAATCTAGTTCCCCAACCAGGGATCAAACCCAGGGTCTCAGCATTGAGAGCTCAGAGTCTTAGCCACTGGACCACCAGGCGAGTCCCTAAAACTGAATTTTTTAAAAGAAACCTAATTATGGTCTTTCTTTCCCTGGCTAACTTCTGTTTCTTCAAAGAGCCCTTCCTGACTACTCAGTATGAATTATATAAAACTAACTACATTATCTATAGCTTTCACTCTTGTCATCAATTCCTGTCCATAAGTTATAGACACGGGCTTGAATTTTCACAAATACAGGTAATCAGTAGAGTAGAGATTACTGTCTGTGATGTTTTGTACATCGATAGTAGGCTTTCAATAAACACTTAACTGAAGTAAACAAACAAAAGTAAGCATTATCCTTGATTCCATACTCATTCATCTGCATATTTATTTTTTCAATGAATCTACATCTCTACTTCCAGAAATCCCAAATGTGACTTTGTTTCTCCATCTAGTCCACTCTACTTCTAGTCTCTCTACCTGGGCTTACAGGGCTCCCTGTGGCATGGCGCTTATATACTCTTGAGTATAACAAATATCACTTTCTTACCAGTTCAGTCCACTCTGCATGCTCTTCTTTTATTTTCTAGATATATGAAGTTCATTCCACCTGAAACCCCTTGTTCTGGCTGTTCCTTCACCTCAAGTGCTCTTTCCCGGGACCTCAGTGTGTTGGGCTCCTTATAACTAAGGTGTCATGAATCACTTCCTAGGTAGCTCCATCAGCCTGTATCATAGCATTTATCACTACCTGGTATTTTCTTGTATATTTATGTGTGTGTTTATTATCTGTCCCTATTTGCTAGAATGTTTATCTGTCTTGTTCCTGAATATATTTCCTGTGCCTAGGACAATAGCTAAGATACAGTAGACATTCTGTAAATAGTTGATCAATTAATAGGTGAATGAGTGAATATCTTGATAGATGTGAACAAGACATAGGATCTCAAGCCAGTAACCCCTCACCTTTGACAGTAGACCCAGAGAACAAACTCATGTCATGAATTCACTGTCTTCTGTAAGCCCTGTGTTTTAGACTTGACACAGATTGCACAAGAAAAGACTAGCATGTGCTTGGCAACCATTCCAAGTTCCTTCCCTCTGCCAGATGTGCCTGTCTTTTACAGGCTCTCCTTGCACTCTCCCCTTTTAAACCTTCCTTAGCCTGATAGTCAGACTGGTGATTTTTCCATGGATTTGAGTTCTGTACCAATTCTGCTTCCACAGAATCATGATATTTCACTGCTGAGATAAATCTTAGAAGAGAGGAGGAAAAATACAATGGTTAACCACACGAGCCTGGATTTGAATCTTGGCTCCATCTTTGACTAGTTTAGTGAATGTGTATGTGCGTGCTCAGTTACTTACAACTTTTTGTGACCCCATGGACTGTAACCCTCCAGGCTCCTCTGTCCATGAGATTTTCCAGGCAAGAATACTGCAGTGGGTTGCCATTTCCTCCTCCAGAGGATCTTCCCAAACAGGGATCGAACCCACATTTCCTGCATCTCCTGCATTGGCAAGTGGATTCTTTACCACTGAGCCACCTGGGAAGCCTGACTAGCTGAGTAGCTTTGGGCAATTTCTGAATTTAGTTTCTGTGTTTTTAAAATCAGGATAACTATATCCACCTCACAGGATTGTTCTGAGGATAAATCTACATATAACACTTAACCTTATGCCTATCATGCACTGGATGTTGAGTAAATGCCTGCTGCTTGCATTATGAGGTTGATGATATAAGCAGATTTAGCCTGGCTCATGCATTCATTGAGCTGGCAGCATAGGCACTGTGCTGGGCACAGGCTTCTGCTCTCAAGAAGCTCACAATCCATCAGGGGAGAAAGAAGAGGATACAAGTTGTTCAAGTTGTGATAGGTGCTAATTAGAGCCTCTGACCTCCATGGGAGGTGGGGGAAGAGTACCTTTGGGTGGACATATGAGTACCTTTGTCTGCCTGCTATTCTCAATCTCAGCTGTCTTCATTTTTTCCTAAAAGGTTAGGACCTTCAGAAATTGGCACCTTTTAGAGGCCCTGGCATTATCTCTTCCTTGGCTATTTTAGAGCTTGCAAACCTGTCTTTAGACATAATTTAGCACAGAATTTCCCAAACAGCATTGTGAAGAACATTATATACTGCAATATGTTAATGGTTCTGTGGGTTTAAAACAAAACCCCCAAAAAGTGTTCCATGGGTCAAATAAGTTTGGAAAATGCCAAGTTATACAGAAATCCTTCCTGCAGCACTACTCCTGCCAACTTTTTAATATGCTGATGTGCATTATTAATCTCCAAGAGAGTGATAAAATTCCCAAACTTGACTTGCCCTAAAATGTCTTTTAACAACTTACAGAGCTAATGTTCCTCAGAACAGTTGGAGAACCTAGGCAGGTGGCATTTGCAGATTTACATTCCAATGTGATCTAATCCCTCTAGAGTGAAAATGGCAAATTTTGTTGAGGCTACTTCTTTAGTTCCTCATGGCCCATGTGAAAAAGACAACTGTCAGGCAAGAATGAGATGTCTTTGGTGAATCTGACCATCTGGAGAAGCAACCTTTCTACATGAACTAATAGTGTGTTTCTACTATGGGTCATCTCTTATTTCGCAATAAAGAGGATTTGGTTCTATTGCTTATTCATACACATATTGGGCATAAAATTAGATGTATAACCTCTCAAGGGCTGTCTGAATGATTTACCTAGTCTGCTGAAGAAGGTAATGGAAAATTGAACATGACTCCTTCCCCATGGCATCCTATGATGGAACAGTTAGAAATTATTTGAATTGGAGCTCTAGAATGAGCTATGGCCTGTATGACTTAGAGTGTTCTTATTTCTGCCAAGACAATAAAAGGTTTCCAGGTGGTGAAAAGCCCCTTATGAAACATCTTAGAATATTAGAGATTTGGGACCTTGTAGGTCCAGTTGTGCTTCCTGTGTACTTTGAACTACAATACAGGAAACAGTGGCACAGATACAGTCCATGACCTTTAGTACTCATGCTCCAGCACCGGCCCCTTAAATTGAAAACCATAATTTATGACATAGTTGCCCTCAATTCTGTATAGTCATTCTATACGTACACTTTACCTAATTACCTGACAAGTCAGGAAAACAAATAGTAAAACCTGTGGCATAACTCCTACAAGGGGCCCTCTGCAACCCCAAGTATTTTTACTGAAAGGTAGGATTATCCTCTGTTTTATGGAAAAGGAAATACAAAATGAAGCACCTTACCCTTGGTTACTCAGCTAATAAGTAGAGCCAGAATTCAACCTCAGGGCTCTCTGATCCCAAAGCCTGTATTCTTTCCATACCATCATGTTGTCTCTCTATACCCCAAAACGCTTCTGGGATTTGAAAATCTTTGCTGAATGTAATCTAGGAGGAGACAAGGCAGGTTCACCATTCTGAACTCTGGTTCTCAGTAGCGTAGGGAGGACAGGCACTAGCTTGTTTCCTCCCAGTTCCCTTTGGTTAAGAGTTGACCATTCTTGGCTGGGAATAGAGTCCTTTTGATAAACTCTGATGTTTTGGAGTCAGTGCCCTTCTGTTAGATATGGAATAGGACATTTTTCCCCCTACAGTTGTCTCTTCTGTTCAGAACCATGTTTTCCAGCTCAGACACACTCTGACATCTGTAGTGCATACTCTACAGTGACACAGATTCTTGGAATTGTCTAATCTAGCTTCTTATGCCCACAAAGGAACGTCTTAGTAGACACATCTACGTTGTTCACTTTTCTGACCATATTTCTCTTCGGTGAAAAAACCAATACACAAAAGCCTGCAATGACTTAAATATGGTCATCTAGCAAGGAAAGTTGGTACCCCTTTGAAGGATCCCACAGGACAGAAAATATATATGTCTATACTAAGCTGTCATTTCTGAACATCAGATTATAGGATATACAGATGTGGACTCCTGAACTTCTAACGATCCAGGTGTTCCTTATCACCTCTACTTGTAGGTGTGGCAGTGTTTTATTATACTTTCAGAGACACTTCCAACATCTAGCACTTATTGAAAGTTAAATATACTCAAGAAGTTTGTAAGCATAAATTCTGGTTTTAAACTCAAACCTGATTTTGAGTCACTGTAACTCACTAGCTTTGTGTCTTTGAACGAATCACTGAAGCTTTCAAACTTCAGTTTCCTGATCTGTAGAGTGGTGATATAGACTCCTTGCTTCAAGCCACTGAGAGAATCAAATGAGATAATCCTATATTGAAGAAAGTAGGGAAAACCACTAGACCATTCAGATATGACCTAAATCAAATGCCTTACAATTATACAGTGGGAGTGAGAAATAAATTCAAGGGATTAGATCTGATAGAGTGCCTGAAGAACTATGGACAGAGGTTCGTGACATTGTACAGGAGGCAGTGAAGAAGACCATCCCCAAGAAAAAGAAATGCAAAAAGGCAAAATGGTTGTCTGAGGAGACCTTACAAATAGATGAGAAAAGAAGAGAAGCAAAAGGCAAAGGAGAAAAGGAAAGATAAACCATTTGAATGCAGAGTTCCAAAGAATAGCACAGAGAGATAAGAAAGCCTTCCTCAGCGATCAATGCAAAGAAGTAGAGGAAAACAATATTATGGGAAAGACTGAAGATCTCTTCAAGAAAATTAGAGATACCAAGGGAACATTTCATGCAAAAATGAGCACAATAAAGGACAGAAACAGTATGGACCTAACAGAAGCTGAAGATATTAAGAGGTGGCAAGGAAACACAGAAGAACTATACAAAAAAGATCTTCGTGACCCAGATAATCATGATGGTGTGATCACTCGCCTAGAGCCAGACATCTTAGAATGCAAAGTCAAGTGGACCTTAGGAAGGAAGCATCACTATAAACAAAGCTAGTGGAGGTGATGGAATTCCAGCTGAGCTATTTCAAATTCTAAAAGATGATGCTGTTAAAATGCTGCACTCAATATGCCAGCAAATTTGGAAAACTCAGCAGTGGCCACAGGACTGGAAAAGGTCAGTTTTCATTATAATCCCAAAGAAAGGCAATGCCAGAGAATGTTCAAATTACTGCACAAATGCTCTCATCTATAAAGAAAGCTGAGTGACAAAGAATTGATGTTTTTGAACTGTGGTGTTGGTGAAGGCTCTTGAGAGTCCGTTAGACTGCAAGGAGATCCAACCAGTCTATCCTAAAGGAAATCAGTCCTGAATATTCATTGGAAGGACTGATGCTGAAGCTGAAGCCCCAATACTTTGGCTACCTGATGCAGAGAACTGACTCGTTGGAAAAGACCCTGATGCTTGGAAAGATTGAAGGCAGGAGGAGAAGGGGAAGACAGATGATGAGATGGTTGGATAGTATCACCGACTTGATGGACGAGAGTTTGAGCAAGCTCCAGGAGTTGGTGATGGACGGGAAAGCCTGCATGCTGCAGTCCACGGGGTCGCAAAGAGTTGGACACTACTGAGCAACTGAACTGAACTGAACTTAATCCTTTATTATTATACTAGATTGAAATTATGACTATAGACAGCCACCTGTTCTGTTTTCAACCCCAAAGTACTGACTTTCCTCTGTCTATTTATCTTCAGTTAAGTAAGGAGCTAATAGATTAGAAACATCCTCTCCGGATATGGCAATTTGGCAAAAAGTTATTTTTTAAAATATCACCCTAGACCCTGATATGGCTTACTGTTTGTTCTCTTGGAAAGTAGTATCTACTGCTTTTTTCAGCCACTTTTTGAGATTTGTATTAATTTAGAAGTTGTTGTGATTTCTCTGGTGGTCCAGTGGCTAAGACTCTGCACTCCCAATGCAGGGGGCCCAGGTTCAATCCCTGGCCAGGGAATTAGATCCCACATACTGCAACCAAGACCCAGTGCAGCCAAATAAAAATCAGAAAAAAGGAATAAAGAAGTTGTAAGTTGCTTTGTTTTTAATGAGGAAGATTGGAGCTTTTAGTTTCTCCTAAAATTCATCATTCATCTAAAATATCCTGGGATTATTGCTTTCAGAAGGCATTGATTTTCACTGTTCATTCACTGTCGTACGCATCTCTTTGCAGCCCCATTGACTTCAGCACTCCAGTTTTCCCTGTCCTTCACTATCTCCCAGAGTTTGCTCAAACTTAGGTCCATCAAGTCAGTGATGCCGTACAATCATCTCATCCTCTGTTGTCCCCTTCTTCTCCTGCCTTCAATCTTTCCCAGCATTGAAGTTTTTTCCAGGGAGTCAGCTCTTCACATCAGGTGGCCAAAGTATTAGAACTTCAGCTTCAGCATCCATCCTTCCAATGAGTATTCAGGACTGACTGCCTTTAGGATTGAATGGTTTGATCTCCTTGCTGTCCAAGGGACTCTCAAGAGTCTCCTCCAGCAGTAATTCTTCAGCACTCAGCCTTCTTTATGGTCCAGCTCTCACATCCATGCATGACTACTGGAAAAACCATAGCTTTGAATATACACACCTTTGTCGGCAAAGTGATGTCTTTGCTTTTAATTCGATGTCTAGGTTTGTCACAGCTTTTCTTTCAAGGAGCAAGTGTCTTTTAATTTCATGGCTGTGGTCACCATTCTCAGTAACTTTGGAGCCCAAGAAAATAAAATCTGTCATTGTTTTCACTTTTTCCCCATCTCTTTGCCATGAACTGATGGGACCAGATGCCATGATCTTAGTTTTTTGAATGTTGAATTTTAAGCTAGCTTTTTCACTGTTCTGTTTCACCCTCATCAAGAGGCTCTTTGTTCCTCTTCACTCTCTGCCATTAGAATAGTATCATCTACCTATCTGAGATTGTTGATATTTCTCTTGGCAATCTTGATTCAAGCTTGTGATTCATCCAGCCTGGCATTTTGCATGATGTACTCTGTGAACTTAAATAAGCAGAGTGAAGTATACAGCCTTGACATACTCCTTCCCCAATTTGGAACCAGTCTGCTGTTTCATGTCCGGTTCTACCTGTTGCTTCTTGACCTGCATACAGGTTTCTCAGGAGACAGGTAAGATGGATTAGTATTCCCATGTCTTTAAGAATTTTCCACAGTTTGTTGTAATCTACACAGTCAAAGGCTTTAGCATAGTCAGTGAAGCAGAAGTAGATGTTTTTCTGAAATTCCTTTGCTTTTTCTATGATTCAACGGATGTTGGCAATTTGATCTCTGGTTCCTCTGCCTTTTCTAAATCCAGCTTGTACATCTGGAAGTTCTTGGTTAATGTACTACTAAAACCTAATTTGTAGGATTTTGAACATTACCTTGCTAACATGTGAAATGAGCATAATTGTACAACAGTTTAAACATTCTTTGGCATTGCCTTTCTTTGGGATTAGAATGAAAACTGACATTTCCAGTCCTGGGTCCACTGCTGAGTTTTGCAAATTTGCAGGCATATTGAGTGCAGCACTTTAACAGCATCATCTTTTAGGATTTTAAATAGCTCATCTAGAATTCTATCACCTCCACTAGGTTTGTTCATAGCAATGCTTCCTCAGGCCCACTTAACTTCACACCCCAGGATTTCTGTCTCTAGGTGAGTGACTATATCACGGTTATCTGGGTCATTAAGACCTTTTTTGTATAGTAAAGAATACACAGAAGAATATACCTTTTGTATATTCTTGCTACCTTTTTTAAATCTCTTCTGCTTCTCTTAGGTCTTTGCTGTTTCTGTCCTTTATTGTGCCCATCTTTGCATGAAATGTTCCCTTAGTATCTCCAATTTTCATTATTTAACTTATCTATTCCTAGGACTGTGTGTGTGTGTGTGAGTCACTCAGTCATATCTGACTCTTTGTGACCCCATGGACTGTAACCCACCAGGCTCCTCTGTCCATGGAATTCTCCAGGCAACAATACTAGAGTGGGTAAGCCATTCCCTTCTCCAGGGCATCTTCAGGACCCAGGGATCAAACCCAGGTCTCCTGCATTGCAGGCAGATTCTTTACCATCTGAGCCACCAGGGAAGCCCTGTTCCTAGGACTATCTATGCCCTATCAATATCTCTAGTATCTGTAGCAATCAAAGGGTAATTGTCTACTAGACTGTAAATTCTTGAGGACAAGAACCATGTTTTCCACATCTTTGTGTCCTGCTCTGAGCCTAGAATAATTATTTATATATAGTAGATATTTAATTAATGTTGAATAAATGAGTGAATTAATTTTTAACCTGATCAGATCCTGAAAAGGATGGTATAATTCTCTAATAAAAGCCTAGGGTGAGGGGGAGGACAAGAGGAGTATGACACCTTCCCTTGTCATTACTTTCCTTGACACATGGGCAAATCACAATTTCTCTGACCTCAGGTTAGATGTTATACTAAATATCGCCAAGCATTCTTCCAGATTTGAAACTCTGTAACTAAATCAGCTTTTAACTGAATGTAGTAATGTTTTAAGGAACATGTTGTAGCCTAAAGCTGTATCCAAATCTGTGAAAATGAACTGACTTATAATTATCAAATACATTTGAAATCAGAGCAAGGCTGTTGAATTCCCAAAAGAATGGTGGCAGTTTTAATTTATTTTCTTGTTAAGAAATCTAAAACTTAATTAGATCTTGGCTAGTGCCTTGATAAGAGCTGATTTATAAAGCTTGGTATAGTACTTGCAGAAAAGTGACAGTTCCATAAAATGTACCTAGAATGAGCATAGCTGTATATAAAGTATTATTTGAGGAATCTCTAAAGGACATTCCCAACCATAAATACCTTCCCTACTTTCTTGCTTATAACAAATTACAACAAATTTGCAGCTTAAAGTACCACCTGTTTATCATACTAGTTTTCATAAGTCAGAGAGTCAGGCACAGTGTAACTGGGTTCTCTGCTCAAAGTCTTTAACAAGACGGAAATCAAGGCATCAGTAGGACTGCTTTCTCATCTGGAGTTCACAGACAGTCCTCTTCTAAGCTTATTTGGGTTCTTGGCAGAACTCAGCTCCTTTTGGGTGTAGGACTGAGGTTCCTTTTTCATATTGGCTGTCGCTCTCAGCAGGCCACTGCAGTTCCTTGCCATGTGGTCCTCTTACAGTATGGCAGCTCACTTCTTCAAAGCCAGCAGGAGAATCTCTTTCCTCAGTGTGCGAGATGGGTTCTTACATAATTGTAATCATGAGAATGACTATCCCATTACCTTATCCATATAAAGTAACCTAATCACAAGAGTGGTATCATGTCCTATTCACAGGTCTTGCCCACTTTCAAGGAGAGGAGATTTTACAGGGTGTGGGGATCTTGAGGACCATCTCAAAATTCTACCCACCATACCAGCTGTAATTCCAGAAATTACCAGTTAAATTCTTTGAGGACTTCTGAAGATATGCACATTTTAATTCATCTAAGCCATGTTATCTAAAAGGATGTTAACATGTCAGTCATAAAATTTTAGGGCTTAAAGGGAGCTTAGAAATCATTTTACTTAAACCCTCACTTCCTTATTTTTAACTTCTTTAATTACACTTGAAGGAAAATGGCTTGCTCAAATCACAGCTAGTGTGATACAAAACTGAGACCAGAGATTCCAGTTCATTCACTTCCATACCACTGTTCTGTCAAGTGCATAGCACTCACTGCCACTAGAAGGGTCTAGAGAATTCTATAGGTGACTCAGTGCTTTTATGAGAAGACGAAAATGGGGGAAAGTTTACAGCAAGAATGTACGGGAGAGCATCCCCAGACAGCCGTAGCATGAAGACAGGAAATGGGAATGTCATAAAGATGTGTGGAGAAGAGGTTATGGGGAAAAAGCTCCTATTTTGTAAATTCTTGTATTTTTTTAAATTTATTTATTTATTGGCCATGCTGCCAAGCATTCAGGATCTTAGTTCCCTGACCAAGGATTGAACCTGTACCCCCTGCAGTGGACACGCAATCTTAACCACTGGACCTCTAGGAAAGTCCTTATAAATTCTTTTAAAGTTTGTGGGAGGCAGGCTCCTGTGCTTCAGTTCATTATTTCATTTTGTAAGAACGTTTATGTGTGAAGGAGAGTGCTTGCCAGGATTCCATTCATTTAAGACAAAGGCATCAATTTTTAAAACAAAAGTATTCATACTGTAGGCACAGAAGCTCAAATTCTGAAAGAAATGTTTGCTTTATGAGGCACTTTCTCTCTCTGCAGAGAACTAATTTATTTTCCCCAAAATTTAAAGTCACTTAGCAGTTCTAAAGATTGATTCTGGCTTACCTCTGTTGCTTTGAATATGTTGTGATTTAGTGAAATTATTTATAAGTGCCCCAAGGAGAAGGAGAGCTGCTTTAGGGACTCATGATTACCATTGAAGGAGAGAGGAAAGGGTAAGATAAACCACCAAAACACCCACTTAAAGAGACAAGAACATCAGCAGCATTATATCCTGCTATGAAAAGGATCAGAAAGAAATTACACCAACTGGGGAAGTATAGAGGTTAGTATTTAATGCAAGCGCTGCTTTGCAGGGGCTTCAGGGGCTACTGCCCTTAGAGACCTCTGCAGTTTTGATAAGACACTTGTTAAGATGAAGTGTATTTAGCCTTTTGTATCATTTCAGCAAGCTGAACTTAAATATCTCAATTGCTTTCAACTTTAGTTATCAGAGATTCAGACTCTCTTGAGGCTGACAACTGTAGCCCACCAAGGAAGTAATTTTGCAAAGCAAGCATAAAAGCCACTTCCAAGATTAAGGTTAGAATAATATAAAGAAGTGGTTATCTAAATAATGACACGTGCTCTTGGTGGAATGCTGTGCACCTGTCAAAAAGGAATTGTTTATCTATTGGAATGGAATTATTTCTTAGATATGTTGTTAAATGAGTCAAGGAAAACCATATATTTAAATCATTTTGTGGGAAGAAGTGAAGAATAAATATTTTATTTTCTATCTATAAAATATTTCTAGGGAAACTGGAGATGTTCATTGCTTCCGGACAACATCTGGAGGGGGAAGGGACATTGAGAGGGAGACTTCAACCCTTTTGTACCATTTGAATTTCAAACAACTAAATGTATTATATAATGAAAAATAACTTTTTAAAATAAAAAATAATGAAAATTTAAAAGAGTCAAAGAAGGAAAAGCAAATATGGTAAATTTTGGTAACATGGTAAATTGGTCTCGAGGTAAGACCTGGCTGTGTTATAAAGGTTTCCCTGCAAGGAGACTTGACTGGCCCCTTGCCAGTCTGTCCTGATGGCAAATCTATCCTAATGCTCTCATCCCCACGTGCACCTCTGTTCAAGCTGTCTAGTCAGGCATTAGCCTCCTTTCCTGCTTCCAGTACTTACTCAAACTGATTCCTCCACCACCTACTGCTTACTACTTTACATGCCATATCTGGAGCAGTCTGTCTCTTTAATCCTTTAGAGTGAGGATCCAAAATGTACCTCTAACCAAATACAAACTATTCCACTGTAACCCATGTGTGTCTGTTAATATGTCTGATAATTCTCCTATATGTTTCACAATCTTAATGATATGTATGGTTTCCCCCACTGAACTGTGATTGCCTTCCGAATGTGGCACCTGAAATCACTGCCTAATGGAGCTGGTAGAAATGCTTGCCTTTTGTGGACAAATGTGATGAGCATTTTTAATGACACCAGATACAGTACTGGACAATGGCAATAAACCTTCCTGTCAACCAGTTTTACTAGGTTAAGCATGTAAGCCTGTTGAAACAGTCATCTGGAAGGATGCTCTGAGGTTCAGAAAACCTGGCCACAGTTTTTTTTCTGGCATATACCAGTATTTAAGAGCCAGGATCACCAGCATCACCTCTGACAGGTGGACGGCCTGAGCACACAGAGCTGGTTAACCTGCCTGTGGCTCGGAAGCACTGTGCATAACACAGAGTGTTACAGTTTTCATTATTAGTGTACTGCGTTACTCTTGGCTCCTGAAATTGCTTGTTATCCTAAATGTTGTCCTTTCCTTCCCACCGCCCCCCTCCTTCAGTCAGGTTGAAATGTGTGTGTTGTATTAGCCAAAGTACCCTGGAAGAAGATGCAAAAGAAAGGACAAGTGCTCTTTAAAGGAAAATCCTTCCCCCTGTCCTCACCTTCCCCGAAGCCATCCAGGGATGGACTTAAGAAACTAAGACCTCTACATCATAAGCCTTTTCAGAGCTGAAGCAGAAATGTCTCCCTCACTTAACCTTGGCTGTCACAAGCCAGCTTTTGATTTTCTCCACTACGGTCCAGGAAGACAGGAACCATCACATGGCCACACAGCTAGAGACTGTCAACCCAACTTGGCGTATCACCTTTCCAAACGCCTTTGCATTAGGAAGAGACAGGCAGCTCCTAATTGGGTCACGCTGTGCACAGCTCAATTTATGCATCACAGGCAGAACTCCCAGGGCCACCTTTATTTCATATGCTTTTCATTGGGTTGCATTTTAGTAAACCTTTCAAGTTGTCCCTAACATTGTCAGTATATGTTCCAAGGGAATACTGATGTCTTCCATCATACAGGACATCAGATCTGTGGTCAGACTACAGTGCTGGCTCCTCACAACCCCTAGTTATTATTCAGTTATTCATCCCTGCCCACTAGCGAGGAGTAATTCATATTTTGGCTTTTCTTCCACCTGAGTTCTTTCTCTTAACTTATAATGAGAGATTCCTGGGAATTTCCTGGTGGTCCTGTGGTTGAGACTCCACACTTTCACTGCCAAGAACACAGATTCAGTTGCTAGTCAGGGAACTAAGATCCCGTAAGTTGCATGGCATGCCCTCCCCCCACAAAAAAAATAGAGTGACAGATTCATGGGGGGATCCACTGTCCACATAAGGGATGGAGTGAGCCCAGTGTGTGTAGGAAAAAGCATGGGCTGAAAGTCAGGAGACCTAGATTCTAGGCACAGCCCTGCTACCAGCTAGCTTTGTGGCCCTTTGAATAACGTTGAGCAGGTTATTCAAATTCTTTGCATTTTATCTTTCTTCTGAGGTCTCTTCCAGTTCTAAGATTCTCTGATTCCAAATGGATATTTGGGCTCTTATCCCTCCAGAACTCTCCTTTCCTCTGTTTGAGTACTGTTGTGAATAGATAGTTTTGTGTAATATAGCTTCTGACATTATAGTCACACAAACTCAGTATGTATTTCTTTGTGCTGCTGAATTGTCCAGTCATGGACTATGCCAGAGAGTAATCTGGGGACCTGGCGCATCTCAGATTCTGCTTAGACTTTTCAAAGAGCCAGATGGTTAACACATTTTTGAGTGCCAGTGAGCCTGCTTCTGCAAATTCCTCCCCATCCCAATCTAGTAGAAATCACCCAGTCTCATGCCCATATATTGTTCAGGCAACTGGAGCAGATTTATATCAAAGGAATAGATAGGCCTTGGAAACCTAGGCCTTCTCCAGGGGGATTTCATGCTCCATAGGGATATCTTTCAGATTAGAATCCCAATCATCCATCAGTTAGCATCATTAAATAGGTGAGGCCCACATTCCAGTACCAACAACTGGTCTGCATGGAGAAGCTGAGATCTGGGGCAGAAGTGGTGGAGGATTGTTCTTGCTGTGATTTAATTATGACTTTGTGGTTCAGAGATGTGGAAGCAAATCTGAATGAGCCAGCTCTCGGGACCAGCTGTCAAGCACTTGGCTTGTAATCTGTCACCCTACTTGTCCCCAGTACTCTTGGCTGGAGCTCACCAGCTAGTTTAATGTTCCACTGCTCTGATTCACACCCTGGGGCCCTGTCTGAGGATCTCAGACAGTGAAAGGGCACCCCAGCCAGGCCCTTTGCTGGCTGGTAACATCCCAGTGGTTTGAATACCTCAGCAGCCCTGTTTTCCTCCTGTAGTACAGAGGGCATTCGAGCCCTCTCCACATGAGATGAAACATACTCTGTAACTGTTCTGTTAAGAGATGGCCTTTGTAATGAGGCATTCTCACCTGTGGATTCGAGAAGTCCCTGTTCTGCAACCACTTAATACCACTTCAGTGACCTTTTCACCTGAAAAAGCCAAGAGCTCTCACTGACATTGAATATTATTTATTTAATGGTTTATTTAGAGGAGAAGGTCCATCTTCATAGGGAATAGGATGGGCACTGGGAGCATCAAGAAGAATTGATGATGGGCACTCTGCCCTGCGAGAACTGAGAGAAAAAGAGGTGTAGTTATCAGTTAAAACAGGTGTGGTATTGATGTGAAAAGGGCATGGTTAACAAACATTGGCAGAGAAAGGAATGGTTAACATAAAGTGTCCGTATTTATCTAATACAGAACAGGTTTTGAACCGCTTTTCAGGACACATTTCTGGGCTGCATAGGGTAGTCTGGTAAATGACCACAATTTGAGAGCACCCAGGGTCTTCTGATCTTATTCTCTTTTCACTGAGCAATCTTCTGAGGTGAATTGTTTCCTTAGTAGATTTTCCTACTGAGAAGTATAATGACCAGCTGTTATCCCTTTAGTTCTCTTAACAGTTACTGTTTTCCTTGCAAATTGGCCTTCTGCTTTCTCTTCCTTCCCCAGGCCATTTAGTTAGCAGGAATTGGTTCTGCCTGAGCCAGCTGAGAGAATAAAGTGTCCAGACCTACCAGGAGAAGTTTCTAAACCCTAAAACTTCCACAGTCTGATAGAGGCCCCGTCTCCCCTGGCAGCACTTGACTACATCTCATGAACATCCACACAGTAGATAGTCTGCTTAAGTCTTGTAGTTCCGAGGGATGATGATTCCTCTTTCATGCTAACTCATGTCCTGGGAGGAAGTGCAGTGTGAGCACTTCCTAAAGAACCTAAAGCCCTTCACGCCCTGTGAGCAGCCCAGTCCCCTCCAGCCAGAGACTGTGGACACTGAGGCACAGCCCAGCTTGTGGCCTTTATGCCTTTCTTCTGTCCTTCACCACACAAGATCCTCAGCTATTTCTGTGTCCCTCCACTCCTGTCTCTCGCCCTCAGATTCTGGAAAACGCCAGTGAACCTCTCTTTGCACTACTAAGCCACCTTCGCAGTTATCTTGTGGCATCTCCTCTTTTGGATATGAGAAATTGTATCCAAAGAGATCACATAACTCCATCAGGGTCACACGAGCAAGTTGGTGGAGCCAAGACTAGAGCTCAGGTCTTATGACTGCAAGCACAGTTTTCCTCCTGCGTCACCTTGCTCCTCTGCCTTGTTCTGGCGTTTGTATCAGCTGACCTTGAGAGCACGGTGGAGAATGCATGGAGGCACAGAGGTGAAATGAGAGATCAAATGCAGAAAAAAAATGACAAGAAAGAACTGAAATTATAGGAATGAAATAAGCAGAGAAAACACGCTGACTTTGAAAAGTTTACATTGCTTCTGGAAGCAGCAGTGGACAGAGGAGTCTGGCAGGCTGCAATCCCTGGGGTCACAAAGAATCAGACAGGACTTAGCGACTGAGCACACACAAATCTGAGGTTTATAGATACAAACACTTCGTTGCTAGTTGATTCATGAATAGAAATTCATCTTTTTCTCTCCTCTTAGTTTTACCTCACTTAAGAGTGTGTCTATAAGCAATAACATAATTTCTAGATGTAGCTAGATCAAGCTTGAGGATAAATGGCAGAGAAGGCAGGGGAAATCGCCTAATTTCCTTCCTGGCTTGTTTTTCATGAGAACCAATTTTCACATGATTGCTAGTGTTTAACAGTAAATGTCAAAGAAAGAGAAAATGGCAGGAGAGAAGAGATTTTCTGATGAAGTCTGGAAAAAGAAAAAGAAAAAACTATTCTGATCTAGCGAGGTGGGGACCACTGCTTCTCTCAAGGGGCACAGTTGGGAGAAACAAAGTGGGTGATGGCAGACCTGTCAGGAGGAGGGGCAGGAGCTCAGCTGTGCATTTCCGCTGTTCATCAATAACTGGTGGTGAAGCCTCAGTGCAATCAGACTAGCCTCCTTGTTTCTCACCTCCCCATCCTTTGGCTGCCTCATTATTTCCTTAACTTTTTGTTACTGTGTTCTTTCCAGTGAGAGGGAAATGCCAAGATGGAGACTATAATAATATCAGATATTCTTTACTTTTTGGCAAGGCACTCTTCTGGTAGTAAGTTATTAGAAAAGCCACCACTATATGCTTGAGACTTAGAATTCCATCCTTAAATACTATGTGGATTTTAACTTTAAAAAATTTTATTATGGTAAAATATATATAACAAAAGCTGCCATTTAAGTCATTTTTAAAGTATGTCAGTGGCATTCATTACATTCACAATGTTGTACAACCATCAATACTATTCCAAAAATTCTCCATCACCCCAAATGGTAAATCTATACCTATTAACCACTAACTTCCCAGCTGTTGGTAACCTCTTATCTACTTTCCCTATGAATTATTATCAGGCATTCTTACTTAATTATATATACCTCCTAAAGTGTGGCAGCAATAGAAAAAAATGGAACCTGAAGTGAAAAGGAAGGGTGGTTATGGATTAAAAACTGAATTATCACAAATACATCTGAAAATTTTTTACTATGATGGAATATTTTTATCCTTCCATTCAGAGAAAGCAAAACAAAAGTCCCTCTGCTGGGCTAACTCAGTGTCTTTCTTCTTTCAGTGACCATGCAGCAGGTAGCCAGGACAGTGGCTAAAGTGGAACTCTCAGATCACGTGTGCGATGTGGTGTTTGCGCTCTTTGACTGTGATGGTAAGTGGGGCCCTCTGGAGTCCGGCAGGAAAACCGAGCTTACTGCCCTTGGCGTAGACACTGTTTCTGACGGAGCCTTGCAGATAGCTCCAGTGTACCAGCCGAGACTGTCACAGCAGCTTCTGAACTGGCTCCCATACTCCAGCTGTGCCGTTCTCCAGGCCATCGCCATCATCAGCCAGCCAGAAATCCATCCAAAATGAAAATCTAACTACATCTTCCTCCCTTCTTGCAGTCCTCCTTTCCTGCCCTGAAGATAAAGTACAAACCCTTTAAGAAGAATGCAGGCTCCTTAGGGACCTGTCTCCCTGCCTGCCTTGTTGGTTTCCTGGCCCTGCCTGCACCTCTGTGTCTAGCAACACCTCATTCAGTGTGGTTCTCCAGCAGCTGGACTGCTTCCTGCCCATGCCTTTGCTTGTGCTATAACCACCACTGAAATGCCTCCCCCGTCTCACTCCCCTGTGTGTGGCCAATTCCTGCTTGTCCTTTGGGAGTCAACTTAAGAGTCACCTCCAGGAAGTCTTTACTGATCTGTAATTGTACCCTCCCCATCCTGAGTTAGACATTCCTCCTCTGTGCCCCGTAGCATCCTCTGTTTACCCCATTATGACGTCTACCATAATACTTAAATAATTTACTTGTCTCTCCCATGATCTGATGGTATTTCAAGGGACAAAGTCATTTTTATCTCTTTATTCTCAACATCTAGCATAGCACAGGACCTGACATATAATATAGTCTCATTCAACTTCTGCCACACTACACTGAATTGTCACTGAGTTGCAGTTGAAAACATCAGGGAAGGCACAAATCAATTCACTTTTAGCCAAGAGAATTGAATTTGGCCGTGAGAGTGCTAGGCTTTGGAACCGACACGATGTGACAGTGGAATTTTCTCATCTTTGTTTCAAGGCCTTCACTTATCTCTGTTGTGTTTGCCTCTTCTTCTAGGCAATGGAGAGCTGAGCAATAAGGAATTTGTTTCTATCATGAAGCAACGGCTGATGAGAGGCTTGGAGAAGCCCAAAGACATGGGCTTCACCCGCCTCATGCAGGCCATGTGGAAATGTGCACAGGAGACTGCCTGGGACTTCGCTTTGCCCAAACAGTAACCCAAAGCTGCACAAGGAGCCCCTCTCCACACCAGGCTCCTTGGGCAGAGCCTTGGCACAGCCTCCCTGCTGCTACTTCTGGAAGTAGTGCTCCCTTTCTCCTGGGAATGATCTTAGGATTCAAGTCTCCCCTGTCCCCACATTCTGCTAGGCTGATTCTGATCCAGTGAGTCTCTCTAGAGGTTCTCAAAAACATGAGCAAGTCCGAAAAGTGCAGACCCTTTGCATGTTCAGCACTACTATGCGTTCAAGCACCTATGGATAAAGAATGCAGGCAACTGTCCACATACCTGCCAACCCTGGGAAACACCCAGTTCTCAAGCCGTCTTGGCTCTGGATTTATATTAACAAGAACATTCCTGGCTTCTCCTCCTGCTGGTGTTTTTAAGCTACAAATTTGGGAAACCTCTGACAGAAAAAGGAAATCAGTAATGAGTGATAACAAGGATGACCAAGACCCCCCGAGTTGGCAGGAAGCCTGGGCCCAAGGATGGATTTGTGTCAGTCCCCAGGGTGGCGCTGAGGCCTGCTCCGAAAGGCCATGTGCACAGTGGGGATGGAGCAAGATTAGGAATTTAAAGCAGCTGCTTCATGGCTGTCCCCACTCCCTTCTTTTCCTCTCAGGCTCCCTAAGAAGACTCCAGCACGATTGTGCTTACGAAGTGAACAGCAGTTGAGCTCGTGTTCCCTGCAAGTGCCATTTCCCCCCCCAGGTGTGTGCCTCTGGAGCTGAGGCCCAGCTCAGAACCTGTCTGTCCTCTGTCTTAAAAACACTTGTAAAATACCACTTTAATTATAACAGTTTGCAATAAACAACCCCCACACACAAAGGCTCCTGTGTCCTTTATTTTAGGATCCTCCAGGGCCCTTTCCATTTCACTTCTCCACTGGCTTTGAGATCCTGCTAGCAAGAGACCTATTTTCTTTCTACCAGAATCTGGTTCTTCCTGTTGAGAGGACACATCAGGCATAAACAAAAAGTGAGGGTATCTGAAGGTTAGTGGTGGCGTTTTTCAACATGGTTTGGATAGCATTTCATCCTGGACCACGTTAGGTGGTCCATAATCACTCATGCCCCACGATAAGGAACTAAGATGGGGGTGGTGGGGGTGCGGGGGGATATGAGAATCATCTGGTACGGCAGATGTCAGTGTTAAGCACTATAGCAACTGGGAATTCCCTGGTGGTCCAAGGGTTAGGACTCCACATTCCCATGCTGAGGGCCCCAGTTCAGTCCATGGTCAGGGAACTATTAATAAAATCCCACAAGCCTTGCAGCATGGCCAAAAAAAAGAAAAAGTCCATAGCAACCGGTGTTTTCTATGGATTTAGCTCTGCCACTAATTCAGTGTGACCTTAAGCAAGCAAGTGATTTCCCATCTGTTTTCTCAACTATAAAATGACAGATAGGGTTGAGCCTAATGGGCTTAGAGATTTTACTCCATGTCCAGAAACCTCTCCCTCAGCTCTTCTCCAGGGTACCTCCAACCTCCAGAACCTCCAGGTAATGCTCCCTGGCAGGATAGGGTCTCACTGCCAATGTAATAGAACACCAATACCAAAAGCCCAGTGCTTCCTTTGAATCCTGAAAGTTGGTAGGGAGTGTTTATCAGCAAGAGAAGAGCAGAGATGTGGGTCTGCACCTGTGGACTGTGCCAACCCCAGCATTTTCTCCAGAGCAGTTTAATAAGTCTAGTCCTAAGATCTTTTCTGGGAGCAGATTAGATTCTCTCTCAAAGGAGTTTGCCAGTATCTTCCAGTCTGTGTTTTCTTGGGGTACGTATTCTTGGTACCCAAGTGTAGCCTTTGTCTTGCTCATTGTCTCAGGGCTAAGGATCAGCAAAATATGAGCTTTTTCTTAAATTTGTCCCATGGTCCCCAAATCACTCTCTTCCCTAGTCCTTGTCTCTCCAGCCTGAAAGAAGAGTCCCATTCACAGCCTATGTGGGGCATTCATTCCCTCAAGGAGAGACCTGCCAATGGCCTGCGTTCACCGAAGCTGAAAACCAGAGCACAGAAGGAAAGGGAAGGATCCCACCCACAACATCTTAGACCCGGCATCAAGAGCACAGGTACATGGAATTCCAGCTGAACTCCGTTAGCTCCTAGGAGAGCCTGAGGAAGCAGAGGAGGTACGGGTACTCAAGAAGACGGGAGAGCCACACCTCGGCGCAGCAGGGCAAATGTGCAGATGAGAAGCACAAGCTAAGGCACCCAGAAGAGACCAGATGCCCCAAGGGAGGCTTTGACCAAGGACGCCTATGAGTAGGCTGAGAGGATTTTAATAGGCAGAGTTTGGGAATACAGAAGGCTGATTTGTGTTCTCCTTTTATTCCCATTGTTTTTCTGCCTAGATAGGATAACCTTTCCCTCTGCCATCAAGAGTCACATCAAACTGTCCCTTTGTTGACCCTCTTCCAGACAAGATTAGTAGCCCCACCATTACCTCCCAAGGATCACTTGCCCACCTATAAAAGCACTGCTGTAATTTGATGTAATTTTTGTGAGATTGTCACCCATCAAGTTCAGACCCGAAGCAGTGACATGATCAAAGGAACTGTCCACCACCAAAAGCTAATTTTAAAATATGTCTCAGACAAAGTAGAGGTGATACTAACAGTGCCTTAGGAAATTCCTCCCGAGATAGACTGGAGTCTGGGACCCTTTGCCAGAGTGCTTGCACTTGCAGCTGGACAAACATCTCCTTGAGCAACAGAATGCAGAGAAACTACACGGAATTAAAAACAACAGCATGCCTGCCTCAGTCAGTGCAGTGATGAACAGTAAGATAAAAAGCTACAGACCAACTGCCACTTAGGTGCCAGGAGCAAAAGCAGGGTACTGCGCATGATCCCTGCACACAGCGCCTTCAAGGGAATGGGCAGAACACCGAACCCACCCTCCAGCCCCAGCGTGATCCACTCCTATTCTCACCCCATTGAAGGAACAAGCCTGCCCTCCATGCGAGAGCGAGCAGGGCACTTGTTACCTGCTCTTGCCCTTTTGTGCTAGTCTAAGTCCCAATAAAGCCTCGCCTGAATTCCTTATCTGGCCTCTTATCAATTTCTGTTAAAGAATCTAGGGGCCCAGGTCAGCTGCTGCTGCTGCTAAGTCACTTCAGTCTTGTCTGACTCCATGTGACCCCATAGATGGCAGCCCACCAGGCTCCTCTGTCCCTGGGATTCTCCAGGCAGGAATACTGGAGTGGGTTGCCATTTCCTTCTCCAGGTCAGTGGCACTCCTAAACACACATACACACAAAAGTTGTCTACTTTTTGTTCTCTACTTCTTAAAAAAAAAAAAAAGGACTTCCTGGTGGTATAGTGGGTAAGAATCCACCTGCCAGTGCAGGAGACATGGGTTCGATCCCTGGTCCAGGAAGATTCGATCCTGGTCCTGGAAGAGCAGCTAAGCCTGAGCACCACAATTACTGAGCCAGTGCTCTAGGGCCCATGAGCCGCAACTATTGAGACTGTGAGCTTCAAATGCAGAAGCCCGTGCCCCTAGAACCTGTGCTCTGCAACAGGAGAAGCCACTGCAGTGAGAACCTGAGCACCACAACGAAGAGTAGCCCCCACTTGCAGCTAGAGGTAATCCTTCACACAGCAACAAAGACCCATCACAGCCAAAAAAAAAAATTGTTTTAATATTTAAAAGTAAAAAGAAAAAAATAATAACTGCAGTTCTAGCCCTTAGGCTTTGGACAGGAAAAGAAACTAAGAGGGGAGCCAAGCTGCTGGGCTTCCTTGATGGGCTCAGATGGGTTTCCTAGATGATCTAAGAGGAAGCAAGGAGAACGTGGAGAGAGGGTTAGTAAAGAAAGAGCATAAGAACATACATGATATTCAAAAATCATCATTTTATTAGCATTTAGTGCCTATGCAGTTCAGGAAGCAACAGTTAGAACTGGACATGGAACAACAGACTGGTTCCAAATAGGAAAAGGAGTACGTCAAGGCTATATATTGTCACCCTGCTTATTTAACTTATATGCAGAGTACATCATGAGAAACGCTGGTCTGGAAGAAGCACAAGCTGGAATCAAGATTGCCGGGAGAAATCTCAA